>NC_091286.1:248941438-249243143 GCF_032444005.1 Ranitomeya imitator | reverse complement strand
TGTGAAAGGTTGATGCTTTTATTCATTTTGACCGTCATAGGTTTCCCATTGAGCATTCATTAATTCATTCTTTTCGTTCGTTGTGACTAAATTCTTTAAAATGTAGTGTCCACTCTCCATTTATAGACACCAGAAAATGACTTATATTTGAATTTGATGCCTTTAAACTGCAGCTAAATTAACGTTATATTACATATCTATGACTCTGCATGGTAGAAAATCAGGATATTGATGACCCCCATTAGTATATGACTTCAGCAGCAGACAGCTTAATAACATGCTTTCAGTGCATTTCATTTTATTATATTCATCTTATTTGATCTGTACAATTTTCTCATCTAGATACACGTACAGGATACAAACTAACTCTTCGATTTCAAAAAGGGTCACTCTGATGTATCCCTTGTAAAACTGCATAACATAATTACCAACAGGAATTTAATATATAACAACAACAGTCTTCAACATCCTACTGAATTGAGCAGATGTGATATTTTCAGTGATTCAATTCATAAGACTTAAAGTTGTTTATCACCAGGTATTTATTCCCATGTACACTGAAACCAAATGCGGATCTCACTAGAGATGATTGAATCTTTAGAAATTCTGGGATCTCCTGGGACTGTATCTAACACCTTTCAAGCTATTTAATGCAGAGAAAACCTTAGCAATATCAAAGTATTCTCAACTGATGATTACCATCAGCCCATTTAATGAAAGAATGTTCTGCTAAATATTTCTTTTTTTTTAATTAAAAAAAAACAGTCCATAAATTAATGTTTTTTGTTATTTGTAATCGGACAGACTGTTCTGTGCAGAACATTGACTCTACCTTCTGGTTTTGCCATCAAAAGTAACATCTTCCTGCCGGGACTGAGATGACTAGTGTCTGTGCAATTTATTCCATAACACTCTCCGCTTCTGCCCCATTAACATGCTTGTCAGAGGTAAAGGAGCCAAATTGTGCAGTTGATTTAACTACTGCCTAATGGTGTTGCCAGTGGTGGTAGTATTTCAACTGCAGCGAGGTGCAGTGACATGCTTAGCCATAGTGTCTCATTTTTTTCTCCACCCATTGCTTTTCTTCTACTATACATTTTTTGACAATATTAAGAATAAATTTTGACTATCTGTTAAACCCCAAATATTCATCCTCTTTCAAAAATAATGTATCAAGAATTTCTAAGTAGGTAGATAGGTATTTATATAGAAAGCAAAATGTGTCAGCTCACCATATTATAGGTGTGACATGTACAGTTGTGAAATTGGACTGGACCAATGGTGTGCAAAAATAGGCTTGCACTGTTAAATTTCTGCATTTCTGCAAAATTTTACCCTGTTCCAAAAATATTATGTAATAAGAAATGCTAGCTAGGTGGATATAAAGCAAGTTATGTAGAATTTTTATTTCCACTATACATGACCAAAATGCCAGCACTTGTCAGAGGACACTAATGGCTTGGCTTGTACATGAATATAAAATCTGACTGAAAACACACACGTTGACACACAGACTCACACACTTTGTGAGGTAAACAGTCACAGATTAAAGTTTGGATTTTAGGGAATATTATTTTGTATTTTTTAAAAACAATGATTCACTCCTTCCCAATTAGTATTGTACAAGAAACTGTAATACTCGGCACATGTGCTTGTGACTAGGAAGCACAGTGTCTCTGACTTACACTGATTTCAGATTTTCTTTCTTTAGAAACAGTTGTGCTGCCTTGCTTCTGCTTTCTAATGCATTCAAATTATGAAAAAAGTATGATTGTCATTAATAAAGAGCAGTACAAATGTCATTTATACCATATCACTGACAAATCACAATGAATCTGGAATTTCTCCTGGCACCTTCCTTATCTCTCTCTGTCTCCTATGATTTGAATCTGTATTTTATGCAGACTACTAAATTCATCTCCTGAACTGCTGCAATTGTACAATGCATAACTGAAATATTTCCCTTTCTATTTTTTTCTCTAAAGCACCTTTTAGCTTTCAAAAAATCATACTAAATGCGAGTTTGGATATGCAAAGAAAAATCTGCACCAAATCTATAGTGTGTATGTCCTCTAAAAGGAACATGGTTGCTTCATTTCTCTGATGGTAGCAGCTGCAGGAGTCAAATATTAACTGCTATATCTAAGGATCAAAATTACAGTCTCAGAGAATCATTTTAATTAGGGTGATCTGATTTTGATCATCGCTTTTTGGTTAAAGAAAACTGAAATTAAATTTTAATCTGCTTCAACCATCATTAGTATTTATGTGTGATATTTGTGTAGTAGAGATGAGGAAATACTTTATATTCACTAGGTTCACCAAGCTATCAATAAATTGATGTGCAAACAGACAACTCAACGTTAATCAACAGTAACAAAGTAGAAAAAAAATCAGCTCACCATGTATTTTATCTTGACCTCCTGTGTGATCACCAAACACCTCACACGGACCAGGGTGAAGTGGCCAGTGGCCACAATGAATCATGATCTCAAGATCATGACTAAGACCACCAGGTCGAAACACGTAGATCGTTATTAGGTTCTATAGCCAGTGTGTACTGAGTGCTTTATGCCATATATATGGATATATTTTTAATTTATTTTCATTAAAAGTTATTTTTTACCTTCACCACTCACTGGACACACCTGCTTTTCTGATAATCAACAGTACTCCAAAACTGCTAATTGCCCCGCAAAAAGTCGACATGACTTTCTTTTCCTCACTCACTAATCTAACGAACTTCTGTACTATCACACATAAGCTTTATAGTTTCCTCAGTGTTTTATGGTTTTCTATCCCTATATTTATAGTTTATTTGTAATTTGTGAATTCCTCTCACCATCCAGATTCACCACAAAATGACAGCTGCATTCCCTGCCTCTATTTTTATACAGGTTATGATAGTCCTCCTGGTTGTCTGCACTGAACCATGGGATGTTATAACTGTTAGGCATAATAGTGAAGACTGCGTCATTATCCCTGAGATCTTGGGAGCTGAGGCAATCTTCTGAAATTTGTAAAATGATGGTGAGCATTTTTTTTTACAAATTAAATAGCATATTGTACAAATTCAGCCAGGACCTGTCCTTTAAAAAAAAATGAGTCATAAATTAGATTTTTGATTCAATAATCTGTATTGCTCACATCAAACTATACCTATATTTCAGCCATATTGTATCTGCAAATTGGTGCCAGCTTGTAGCTCCTCTTGCTTTGATGAAAAGATGTAATAGTAGAGCAACACAGTTAATTAAACATTTCAAAATATCTCCCTTACCCCTTTACGACCTTGGAAGTATAGGCATGGCTCCCTCACTTTGAGGCAGGTTTCGATGCTGAGCCTACATATTTCCTGGTACATGACAGCTGTCTAACATGTTACTTGCCACTGTCAATCACTGACAGAAGCATTTAAATTGAGCGCCTTGGAAGTGCACAAGCGATTGGAAGATCGCAGCTTTCAGTATCCTAAGGGGACTATTGAAGCAAGTAAAAAAAAATAAAAAAAATAAAGAAATAAAAGTTAAAATCACCTTCCTTTTGCCCCATTCAAAATAAAATAAAAAAATAAAAAATACACGTATTTGGTATTGCTGAGTTCAGAAATGTCCGATCTGTCAAAATATGAAGTAAATTAATCCTATCAGTAAAAGGCGTAAAGAGAACAAAAATCCAATTAGGTTTTTTTGGTTGCGACAACATTGAATAAAATGAAATAACAGATGATCAAACATTGTATCTACCTGAAAATGGTATCAATAAATCATCAGTAGTGATGGGCGAACCCCCCCGATGTTCGGGATCGGAGGGTTTGCCCCAGTTTTTGCAAAGTTCGAGTTCGGGGCCGGAGATGACACGAACTTGCGTCCGAACCCGAACTCAAACTTTACATATATGGGATGGGAATGTAAAAAAAAGCAGAAAATTAATAATAAAGATTAGAATTATACTTACCTGTCCAGCGACGCGTCCTCCAGTCCCCCTCTCTCCAGGCCGCACTGCTTCTGGGGCCTCTCATTAACTCCCAGCAGTATTTTCTGCACTTTGCAGTCTTCAGCATTTTCCTGCAGTGTTCGTGCAGTGACATCACCACACGAACGCTGCCGGAAAAAGCCGAAGACTGCCAAGTGCAGTGAATACCAGCAGAAGGAAATGAGCCGTCCCAGAAGCAGATGCGGCTGGGAGACAGCGGGACGAGAGGATGCGTCGCTGGACAGGTATTTATAATTCTAATCTTTATTATTAATTTTCTTCTTTTTTTTTACAGCCCGAACTGGACCCGAACTGTAACTAGGGTTTCCCATGGAAACCTGAGTTCATGACCGTGTGACCGAAAACTATGTGTTCGCTAAGGTCCCGAACTTTACAGTTCGGCTTCGCCCATCCCTAATCATCAGCTCAGCGTGCAAAAAATAAGCCTTCATCCAGCTCCAGATCATGAAAAATTAAGACTCTATGAGTCTCGGAAAATGGCACCATTTCTTTTTTTCTTTTTTCCTTACAAATTTAGGATTTTTTTTCTCCACTTAAATATAAAAGAACCTATACATGTTTGGTATCTGTAAACTCATAATGACCTGGAGAATCATAAAGGCATGTAATTCTAGCATTTAGTGAACATGATACATAACAAAAATAAAAAAAAAGTGTGGAATTGCCCTTTTTTGCAATTTCATCGCACTTGGATTTTTTTTCCCATTTTCCAGTACACTATATAACAAAATCAATGGTGACATTAAAAAGAAATGCTCATCCCACAAAAAACAACACTTCATATAGCCACATTTATGGAAAAATAAAAAGTGTTATAGCTCTGTGAAAAACAATAACGCAAAATGGAAAATTGCAAGTTGGTGAAGGGCTTAAAATAAATCTTTAAAAGTTTGGTGGGTGAAATCCAGCTGAAAGATTCCCTTATTATTTTTTAATTCTTCAAGGGTTCTTGATTTTTGTAGCGCTGGCTTCCCTGCACACTGCCCCTCTCCCTCGGGAGGCACGTCAACTAACTCATAGCAGTGGCACACATCCCACTCCTTTTCCTTCCTGCTCTGCTGCTGCCTGGGGTATGCGCACAGCACGCAGACCACTGGGCACTGTGCTTAGGGAGTGCATTCCCTCCTTATTAAAGCA
Source organism: Ranitomeya imitator (assembly GCF_032444005.1). NCBI lineage: Eukaryota > Metazoa > Chordata > Amphibia > Anura > Dendrobatidae > Ranitomeya > Ranitomeya imitator. Next base: position 249,238,010 of record NC_091286.1, on the reverse strand, counting down.
GATGTGCATGCACCATCCTAAAGTGTCCCCCACCAATGAATGAATGATTGGGAGAGACTTACTAATTAAGGTACCTCCACCTGCATGGAGTTGTCTGTACAAAGTCGTTAGTCTGTTTCTTAAAAGCGCTTGCTAGTTCTCAGGTCCCAGTACTTGTATCCCAGTATATATGTCCTGTACATCAGCCGTGTCTGCCTGTCTATGAGCCGTGGCCACTTGCCTGCCTGTCTATCAGCCATGCCTGCCTGTATACCAGTCATGCCTGCCAGTAAATAGCTGCCTGTGTGTCTGTCATGCCAGTCTCTATACCAGCCGTGCCAGCCAGTACTTGCCAATTCTACCATTCCTGGCTGTTCCTGCCTCCTGTCCCTTAGGGGTCAGCTGCCGTCCACCTGAAGTCAGTCCTGGTGTAGCACCTGGTCTCGCCTTCCTCAGATCACAGTATTGTCTGTTGCTGTGCATTCGAGATCAAATTTGGTGCTGCACCTAGTCATTCCCCTCCAGGCTCTCCTAGGATCACAGCACAATGGTTCCACCACACAGTCTGTTACAATTTTAACATTGCATAAAGCAAGTTTTACAGGAATATGAACTTTCTTCCATTAACTCAATTTTAGTCAAAGAAGATGACTCTTCTAAATAGGCTATGACCCAAAACACACAGTAAGGGATATGGAGTATATGGGGAGAATACGGAGCGGCATGGTGGCTCAGTGGTTAGCACCTCAACCTTGCAGTGCTGGAGTCCTGGGTTCAAATCCCACCAAGGACAACATCTGCAAGGAGTTTGTATGTTCTCCTCATGTTTGCGTGGGTTTCCTGTGGGTACTCTGGATTCCTCCCACATTTCAAAGACATACTGACAGGGAATTTAGGTTGTGATCCCCATCGGGGACAGCGATGATAATGTGTGCAAACAGTAAAGCGCTGTGGCATATGTTAGCGCTATATAAAAATTAAGATTATATGGAAAAGATTGTCTACAGCATTGATTGTTAATAATAAAACTTCACATTTATTATTATATGTTTTTAAAAGTACATGTTGGGTACACCAACAACAAGACCCAGAGGGCAAAAAGTGACACATTTCAACTAATGAAGTCTTACTCGCACAGTCAGGAAAAATCATAACTTTTTAACAGCTTTGTCTCTTATAAACTTGATGTGAACATGTAATGTAGATCTACATGTGCCTTGATGAACATAGCTGTTCATCCTCATAGAAAAGGCAAAACTGCAGTGATCAGCTGATTGCTGGGCTGGTGTCATTCTAAGAAGAGGTTGTCCAACTGTTGTAGCCAGACCTAAAGCTTATTTCTATCAAAGCATAGCATAGTATGTATACATATATCTCTTCATGTCACTGGATGTAGTTATTAGCTAATACATTTTTTAATACATTTTGCTTTACATATATAGAACTGTTTTCATAAATAGTAAGACAGTCTATATGTTTATAAATTTGTCTCTCTTTATTCGGTTTGCTAAGAAAGTAAAACATTTTCATAATTGGTCTATACAAAATTCTGATTCCAAAAAAATCTCAAGGTTTCTTAATATAAACATGAGTGTAATTCCACTAAGTTTGTGAAGTATCTCTTTTCCAGATGAATGTGGAAGGAGTCCACTGTGACAGATGCAAACCCAGCACTTTTGGACTTCATGTAGGGAATCCACTTGGATGTAGCAGCTGTTACTGCTTTGGCCTGACTACCCAGTGTACAGAAGCAGATGGACTCATCCGAATGTGGGTGAGTAGGAAGCTGTTGAGCCATTTAATACTATAATGTAGGTTCCTGCTGGTATATTTTAGTAAAACATGCTGAAGCAGCTAATAAATGCCAAAACATTCAGTGTTTTCTTTTAACTTCTTATTTTACAATTTGTCTACTGAGCGCCAGTTCTTAGACTATAAGAAGAGACTTTTGAACCAAGTTCTTAGCTGCATATTGCCTACAGCTTATATTGTGCTACAAATTATGATTTCTAATGTCTAGTAAAGGGTTTCCAAGCATAAATCATAATGAATATATATGTATACTAAATAGTTGCAACATAATTTGTATCACAGTTTTACACTATTTTCAAGACCTCGAATTGAAGTTGATAAGTATGGAAATACTAATTAACATGATTGTCCAACTTTGATATTTTCTTAACAGCCACAAATGAGAAAAAAATATATAAATAAATAGTTCTTGCTTCTTCTTTGCCCAATGTTCCCACACTGACACTCAGTCCCTGTGGTTTTTGTGTATTAGTGGTCTGCATGTGGCCGGCGCAGCCCATCAGTAGTCTACTACTATATCACGGCTCCCATTGTCTGGAAATGTCCACAATATGGCAAGTTAGCAACAGTGGTCACATCCTAATTTTTTGCAGACAAAGACCAGGCATGTCATCACAGCATCAGTACTGGTATTTCCATGATAAAGTAGTAGCAAGTATTAAATCAAAATTTGTATCAGCCATTTAATTTTTTAAGGTGATGAAAAGCCATGCAGATTTAATATTTCACAATCTCTTGTTCTGATTGAATGCTGTGTATACATATAGTTAAAATGTAAAAGTCTGGAGTAGGGTTGAGCGACTTTTACTTTTATAGGATCGGGTCGGGTTTCACGAAACCCGACTTTTTCAAAAGTCGGGTCGAGTGAAATCGGCCGATCCTATAAAAAAGTCGGGGTCGGGGTCAGCCGAAACACGAAACCCAATGCAGTCCTATATACCTAATAGGAATATACTCACCCTCGGACGCGCCCTGCTTCTTTCCGACAGCCTTCCTTCCTAAGAATCAGCGCTTGAAGGACCTTCGGTGACGTAGCGGCTTGTGATTGGTCGCGCGAGCGGTTACATGGGCGGTCGCGCGACCAATCACAAGCCGCGATGTCATCTAAGGTCATTCACGCGCTGATTCTAAGGAAGGAAGGCTGCCGGTTAGTACCAGGGCGCGTCAGAGGGTGAGTATAGCAATATTTTTTATTTTAATTCTTTATTTTACACTTAAATATGGATTCTGATACCGATTTCCGATATTGCAAACATATCGGAACTCGGTATCGGAATTCCGATACCAGATTCAGAAGATAGCCGACCTCATGGCCGACCCCACACAGGGGTCGGGTTTCATGAAACCCGACTTTGCCAAAAGTCGTCGACTTCTGAAAATGGCCAACCCGTTTCGCTCAACCCTAGTCTGGAGGCTTAGTTGTTTAGCTCCAAACTTTGGTTAGTGTGGAAACAATGAGGTTTGGCCACAGACAGAAGAGGCTCCTGTGCAATAACAGTATATTAACCCTTTGCATTCCACAAGCTCATCATAATGCACAATTGCACCTGCTTTAGAGGTAAAAGTGGGCCCCCTTATCTCTTGGGCGCCTGTACAGTTGCACAGTTTGCACCAATGTTCATCTCTGAAAACAATTGTAACAAAGCTGCAGATGTAAAAATTCTAAAAGTTAATATTATTAACAGAGTTGGAAGTTGTGTGGGGCATTAATATGGTGCCCTATAGGAGTGAATAGAGGTATTGTGCCTGGAGCACAACTCTGCCTGTGCATGCTTCAACATTTTAAATGTCTCATTAATAGAAATGAACAAACTCGGAAGGTCGGGTTTGACTGAAATTTAGTTTTTTAGACCTCTACCTGAACTTTGAACAGAAACCGAACCCCATACAAGTCAATAGGGACCTGAACTTTGATATTGTAAAATGATCATAGCAAGGGCTAGGTCTCTCTTTCTCTCCTGGAACTCAGAAGACTGAAGAAGTATGCGTTCTGAGTTCTTCTCTTTTTTTATAGCAATCATTAAAGCCTGATCAGACTGTAATAGAATTGACAGACTTCACCTTGCAACGACGAACTACGAAAGGGGTATTTTTCCATCATCCAGATATCATAGCACACATTGATCAAGTGAAACAAGACCTCCACTCTGAGCCATTTTATTGGAAACTACCTGAACAATTTGAAGGACGTAAGGTAAATAATTCCATGGATCCAGCATGTTACCCTATTATGTACTTCTGTATTTTTCTTGACTATAAAATGCCCAAGGAATTTACATAACTCTACTAATTTTTTGCTTGTGGTCAACGTCATGTGGCGATATGTCATTTTGCCATTTGTAAACATCTTGCGCTTGTAAAATGATCTTGACATAACGATACAGTTTTTGCTTTTCTACTTTTTGTACATTGGTCTTTCAATTCACTTTGAATTTGAAAGTCTGGATGTAAGATATGTGGAGAAAAGTGCAAATTAGTATTGCGCCTCTCCTAGGATGTTCCATAAACTTATAAGAGTTTTCCAGGACTCCAAGTAAAGCCGACAAATCTACCTGGCATGACATGCTTGGATTATACTCACCTGCCCCTATTCTGTCCCTTTTTCTTGGCTAGGAAAATTCCAACGTTAGTCCTTGTGTCCCACATTAGACATTTCTTGCAATCCACCCTGTTAGGGTTGGCGGAACGCACCGAGTATATTTAGATATTATTGGTTCGTTCGCAGCCCGGGGTCCACCGTGCAGGAGACCAACCTGCTGCTAGCAAATGGTGGCACAATATGGCAGTAGAAGCAAACTCTGTTACTTCACAGAGTCAAACAGAAGGGAAAAAGCTGTGCCCTGGAAAGGCACCAGTGACCATCCGCACAGTATCAGGCTGGGCCAGACGCTGGGACCGACGTCTCTGCTGAGCAGGCTTCACTGTGGCTGGAAAAGAATGGGAGACCGCAGCGGAGATGGTTCGAGATTCCCCCTGTGCAGAGGCGGGAACTCGACCTCTAACACACCCTACATACGAAAACTGCACTCTGCTACTTGGCTGTTTCCACAACTTTTGGAAGTTCTGATGAAGCACTGTCAAATCTATCCAAACTTCTTATAATAACTGGCAGCATATAGAGTAGATTTGACTATTTCCTAAATTATTATGTCTTTATGGAAGGAACACATTAATTTTTACCATGTAACCATCTTATTTCATTGCACTATGACTTACTTGGAATATAAATTATGTTTTATGTTTCTAATGTGAATTTTCCCCATTGCTTCACACTTTTATTAATCACATCAAATATGTAATTTTAATAAAAAGGGCTTGTCTGTTCTACCTACGGGTAAAATGTTTTATATTAAAATGTTTTTCTATGCTTGAAAAGAGGGGATTTATTTTTTTAGTCTTTTGATTCTTTCAATATTACAAACAGTTGAAGGAAGATGAAATATTGTTTAGGGAAACATCCTCATAGATTATAACAAAGACAACTGGTTTCTTTGTGCTGAAGAAGAAAGTGAAATTAATTTGCCGTTTGTCAATGTTAAGAACATTTCTTAGATATTCTGTGCTATAATTTAGTGCCTCAGTGATCATTATTATTTATTGTTTTTTTATTTATTTATTTTTCCTCCATTGTTATTATTTAATGGTTGGCTAGATTAAGGAAACATATTGAATTGTTTTTTTGTTTTCTGTTTTTTTTTTACAATCCTTCAACATATGGAAAATTTGCCTTTGTTATAGAGGGGTTATTCAGAGTCGCTCGTTTATAAATATTGCACGTATCCTGTTAGGTGTATGGAGCCATAATGCCATTGACATAAAATTGAGTGACATGTAATAACCCATTTTTTTATACTTTAAGAAAACCTATCAGCAAAATTTCACCACCCAAGCTGTTTATATGTGTGTTAGGAGTCGAGTTTCCTCTGCTGCACAGGGGGAATCTCGATCCGTCTCCGCTTCGGTCTCCCATTCTCCTCCAGCCGCAGTGGAGTCTGCTCAGCAGGGATGTCGCTCCCAGTGTCTTGCTCGCTCTCACTCTGTACAGAGAGTTACTGCTGCTTCTTCAGCTCCTGCCATTAAAGTCAGTGCTGGTCAGCGGCGAGCGGACTTCCCTGGGACTAAGTCCTTGTTTGCGCACACTGAGCATGCCCAGAGCAAGATCTCCCGTTGGAGATCGAGGGTCATGTGCTCTGGCTCTGCAGCGCATTCCATTGGTCCTCTTGGCAGGTCTTGGAAGGGCAAAGTTTCTGTGGCCACTTCCTGTCCTGCAATTATATAAACTGCGCATGACCGCACGGCCATGCGCTAGTGTACAATTGAATACGTGTGTTTGTTGTGAGTGCAAGTCGTTCATTAAATACCCCTACCCTATTGTATGACTGTTCGCGAATGGTGTATGGCTGCTATCTAGCGCCCGACTAATCACTCAACGTGTCACACACGTATCAGCGTCTATTGCTGTGACCGCCAGTGCAGCGCCACGCGCCAGTAGTGCGCTTCCTGACCCACGTCTGGGTGCTTAGTGGTGCCTGCCAGCACGGCACAGTTCGCACTTCGGTGCTCTAATTATAAGAGTTGCCTAACACACCCTGTTGCGGTGTTGTGTCAGCAAGTGGTCTAATCGGACTTCAATCCTAGTTGGGGTAAAGTTTGCTGACTGCTTGCTCGCCTTCTATGTGCGGTACCGCGATCCTGTGACGCAACAGGATCGCTTCCTTCACGTTGGGTGAAGTTTAACCCACGCGAGTATACTTATGAGTACCGCCATATAGTCCGTCATTACTCAGCAGCAGGTTCCATCTCTGCACGGTGGACCCCGGGCTACGAACGCACCGTACACTATCAGTCTTATTATTTGGTGCATTCCGCTAGCCCTAACATTACACTAGCGCCAGGGTCTGGCTAGTGATGACGGACAAACAGCAATCCCTGCGGTATATACAGCAGCTGGAGGGTAGGTTGGCGGCTCTCGAGAGCGCAACCTCAGCTGTGGATGTTACCGCAGTTGCTGTACAGGCTGCCAGCGTGGCTGCAGCAACTTTGTCCATTGCCACCCCTGTTCCGACATTTTCTCGCCTCCCGCTGCCAGAAAAATTTTCTGGTAATAGCAAATTTTGTAGGGGATTCGTGAGTCAGTGCTCTATTCATCTCGAGCTTCTGACTGTACGTTTCCCCACAGAGCGGGCTAAGGTGGGATTTATTGTGTCTCTATTGTCGGACAGGGCGTTGGAATGGGCTTCGCCGCTGTGGGAGCGTGGCGATCATGTGGTGCAGAGTGCTCCTCTGTTTTTGAGCACTTTAAAACAGGTCTTTTTAGGACCTCAAGTCACCCATGACACTGCGCTCCAACTGCTGGCATTAACTCAGGGTGAGTCCTTGGTCAGTCGTTTTGCCGTCCAATTCCGCACTTTAGCTTTTGAGCTGGACTGGTCGGATAAAGCCCTTATCCCCATATTTTGGAGGGGCTTGGCTGACCATGTAAAGGACGCTCTGGCCACTAGGGAGATTCCTGCCACACTGGAGGAGTTAATAAGAGTCTCCACTCGAATTGACCTCCGTTTTAACGAGCGGAGGTTAGAGCGAGCCCAGTGTAGGCAGAGGTTTCGGCTGGCTCCTACTTTCGCCAAACCTCTGGAATCTCCGGTCCTGGTTCCTGAGTCACATGAGGCCAGGGAAGTGTCACAAGCGGGACCTAAGTCCCAGACCGCTTGTGCACTCAGGGTCTGTCATGTTTGCCAGCAGTCTGGACATTTAGCCACCAGATGTCCTCAGCGGTCGAGGAAACGTCAGCGTCTAGTGGTCGTAGGTGGAGGTACACTAGACACGGCGACGTTTGCCTCTAAATTGTCCTTTAAGGGGACAATTACTATAGGCTCATTCTCCCACTCGGTAGAGCTCTGCGTGGATTCTGGGGCGGAGGGCAATTTTATGTCTTCTGCCTTCGCCCAACGCCACGCAATACCTCTGGTTATGCTAGCTCAACCTGTAACGGTACGAGTGGTGAATGGGTCGACTCTGCCCTCACAGATAACTCACCAGACCATCCCTTTTACTCTGTCCATGTCGCCATCTCATCAGGAGATTATTTCTCTGCTCGTCATTCCAGAGGGAATTGATGAGGTCCTGTTGGGAATACCTTGGCTACGGTACCACTCTCCTCATATCGAGTGGTCCTCAGGCAGAATTCTGGGATGGGGTGAATCTTATGGGGGTAGGTGTCAGAGGGAGTGCGTTCAGGTAGCTACAACTGAGGTACCCGCAGATCTTTCCTCTCTCCCCAAGCAGTATTGGTCGTATGCAGACGTATTCTCCAAAAAGGCGGCGGAGACCCTTCCGCCCCATCGCCCCTATGACTGTCCTATTGACCTCTTGCCTGGTGCTGAGCCTCCCCGGGGTCGAGTCTATCCGCTATCTCTCCCGGAGACGGAGGCAATGTCACAGTACATCCAGGAAAATCTGGCAAGAGGGTTCATCAGGAAGTCAGTGTCACCTGCTGGGGCAGGGTTCTTCTTCGTGCAGTGGGGAATTGCGTCCATACATAGACTACAGGGATCTTAACGCCATCACCGTTAAGAATAAATACCCTTTGCCTTTGATATCTGAACTGTTCGATAGGCTTTGGGGAGCAAGGGTATTTACTAAATTAGATCTGCGGGGTGCTTACAACCTGATTCGCATCCGTGAGGGGGACGAATGGAAGACGGCTTTTAACACCAGGGATGGGCACTATGAATATCTGGTGATGCCCTTTGGGCTCTGTAATGCCCCAGCCATTTTCCAAGACTTTGTGAACGATATCTTCCGGGATATGCTTTCCACCTCGGTCGTAGTCTATCTGGATGATATTCTCATCTACTCTCCAGATATTGACTCCCACCGGAGAGATGTTTGCAAAGTCTTCGACCTCCTACGGGCAAACTCCCTCTATGCCAAGTTGGAGAAGTGTATGTTTGAGCAGGAGTCCTTACCTTTCCTAGGCTACATCATCTCAGCCCAGGGATTGGCTATGGATCCTGCCAAACTACAGGCTGTATTGGACTGGCAGGAACCCCATTCTCTTAAAGCGGTGCAGCACTTTATGGGGTTCATCAATTATTATCGCCAGTTCATCCTGCATTTCTCAACTTTGGTAGCTCCCTTGGTTGCCCTCACCAAGAAGGGGGCGAATCCCAAATTGTGGTCTGAGGAGGTCTCCAAGGCCTTTATCTCTATAAAGTCACACTTCGCTAGCGCTCCCTTTCTTCATCGCCCCGATGTTGATAAGCCATTTATCATGGAGGTGGATGCCTCTTCTGTTGGTGCTGGAGCAGTCCTCTTCCACAAGGATGCTCAAGGTCGGAAGCATCCTTGCTTCTTTTTCTCCAAGACCTTCGCACCAGCAGAGAGGAATTATTCCATCGGGGACAGGGAGTTGCTAGCCATGAAGTTGGCTTTCTCGGAGTGGAGACATCTCTTGGAGGGAGCACGTTTTCCCTTCCAAGTCTTCACAGATCACAAAAATTTGGTGTATCTGCAGACAGCTCAGCGGTTGAATTCTCGCCAGGCCAGATGGTCCTTGTTCTTCTCCCGGTTTCATTTCACCTTCCATTTCCTTTCTGGGGAGAAGAACATTCGGGCCGACGCTCTCTCTCGCTCCGTTGTGTCATCTGCGGAAGAGGAGGAGGAGCCTCGGCTTATTGTCCCCACCGAGAGTTTGAGAACCGTGGCCCCGGTTTCGCTGGAGTCTGTGCCCCCGGGCAAGACTTTTGTTCCATCTAGTTTGCGACCGGAGGTTCTCTCTTGGGCGCACTCGTCCAGGGTGGGTGGACATTTTGGTACTAAAAGGACATCAGAGTTACTGGCGAGGACATACTGGTGGCCGCATATGGCTCGTGATGTCATGGAGTACGTTCGGGCGTGTGTCTCTTGCGCCAGGAACAAGACTCCTCGGCAACGGCCAGCTGGTTTGCTTTATCCTCTGCCCGTGGCTGACAGGCCCTGGGAGATGGTCGGGATGGACTTTGTGGTTGGCTTACCCAAGTCTCGTAATTGCACCATTATCTGGGTGATCACCGATCATTTTTCCAAAATGGTGCATTTGGTGCCTCTTCCACGGCTACCATCTGCACGGGCGTTGGCTGTCTTGTTTATCAAGCATATCTTTCGCTTACACGGTATGCCAGACAAAATTGTTAGTGACCGGGGTCCCCAGTTTGCGTCTCGATTCTGGAGGGAGCTATGTCGTCTACTCAGTATTGAGTTAAATCTCTCTTCGGCATATCATCCCGAGACGAATGGGTTGGTAGAAAGGGCCAACCAGACCTTGGTCACATATCTGCGACATTTTGTTTCTGCCAGACAGGATGACTGGGCATCCTTGCTACCGTGGGCAGAGTTTGCACTTAACAATGCCGTAGCCGACTCCACCGGTCAGACTCCATTCCTCTTAAATTACGGCCAGCATCCGCGTGTTCCTGTGCCCATGCCTGTGTCTTCCGCTGATCCCAGGGTGGCAGACTGGGCTGTGGAGGCACGGGACATTTGGGATCGCACGCAGGATGCCATTCGGGCCTCCAAGGAGAGAATGAGGTCCTCCGCCGATGTTCATTGGCGCCCCGCTCCGACTTTTGCCCCTGGCGACTTGGTGTGGCTCTCCGCCCGTAACATCAGGCTGCGAGTTGAGTCCACTAAGTTTGCTCCTCGCTACTTGGGTCCCTTCAAGGTTCTCGAACAGGTTAATCCTGTGGTCTACCGCCTGGCTCTTCCTCCACGCTTGGGTATCACCGACACCTTTCATGTGTCCCTCTTGAAACCCGTATACATGTCCCAGTTTTCCGAGTCATCTGCCGGGACATCGGATTCGTCTACGGACGATTACGAGGTGAACGCTATTTTGGGGTGCAAGGTGGTACGCGGCAAAAAGTTTTATTTGGTGGATTGGAAGGGTTATGGTCCAGAGGACAGGTCTTGGGAGCCTGCTGAAAACATTCGGGCCCCACAGCTCATTGCTGCCTTCGAGCGTAGCGAGGCCCAAGGAGGGGGGGGCCCTAGGAGGGCGGGTAATGTTAGGAGTCGAGTTTCCTCTGCTGCACAGGGGGAATCTCGATCCATCTCCGCTGCGGTCTCCCATTCTCCTCCAGCCGCAGTGGAGTCTGCTCAGCAGGGACGTCGCTCCCAGTGTCTTGCTCGCTCTCACTCTGTACAGAGAGTTACTGCTGCTTCTTCAGCTCCTGCCATTAAAGTCAGTGCTGGTCAGCGGCGAGCGGACTTCCCTGGGACTAAGTCCTTGTTTGCGCACACTGAGCATGCCCAGAGCAAGATCTCCCGTTGGAGATCGAGGGTCATGTGCTCTGGCTCTGCAGCGCATTCCATTGGTCCTCTTGGCAGGTCTTGGAAGGGCAAAGTTTCTGTGGCCACTTCCTGTCCTGCAATTATATAAACTGCACATGACCGCACGGCCATGCGCTAGTGTACAATTGAATATGTGTGTTTGTTGTGAGTGCAAGTCGTTCATTAAATACCCCTACCCTATTGTATGACTGTTCGCGTATGGAGTATGGCTGCTATCTAGCGCCCGACTAATCACTCAACGTGTCACACACATATCAGCGTCTATTGCTGTGACCGCCAGTGCGGCGCCACGCGCCAGTAGTGCGCTTCCTGACCCACGTCTGGGTGCTTAGTGGTGCCTGCCAGCACGGCACAGTTCGCACTTCGGTGCTCTAATTATAAGAGTTGCCTAACACACCCTGTTGCAGTGTTGTGTCAGCAAGTGGTCTAATCGGACTTCAATCCTAGTTGGGGTTAAGTTCGCTGACTGCTTGCTCGCCTTCTATGTGCGGTACCGCGATCCTGTGACGCAACAGGATCGCTTCCTTCACGTTGGGTGAAGTTTAACCCACGCGAGTATACTTATGAGTACCGCCATATAGTCCGTCATTACTCAGCAGCAGGTTCCATCTCTGCACGGTGGACCCCGGGCTACGAACGCACCGTACACTATCAGTCTTATTATTTGGTGCGTTCCGCTAGCCCTAACAATGTGTTTAGCTCTGTCAAACACAAGTCTAGCAATACTTTTACATTGCCAGTCCGTTCCTCTGTTGCTGAGAAATAAACATTTAAATTGATATGCAAATGAGGATGAAGATTTTAAGATCTGAAGCCTCTGTCACTCCAGCTCTATTCCCCGCCCAGTATTGCCCCATTCTCTTTGGCTAACCGTCTCTATTCTGTGTGACTTCAGGCTATGGAGCCTTTGGTCAAGCAGAAGGAGGAGGCACTGGGAAGATAATTTAATATATGTTTTTAAAATACATAACATTTTTAGATAGTTTTTTTATTTTTTTGTAGATAATAATCATCTACATGAGTTTACAAAATAAGCCATATGTAAAAGTGTATGGCGTCACAAGAAAAAAGGATAATTATCTTCAAATGATGTTATTTATATTGCATCTTATTAACTCAGAATTCTTAGCAAAATGAAGTTATTTTCAAAATAGTCATGTTTTGTCAAAAACACATAAAAAATGCATATTTTTACTCTATTTTAAAGCTAACAGCTTATGGCGGAAAGTTTAAGTACACAATATACTTTGAAGCCCAAGAAGAAACCGGACCATCAGCCTACGAGCCCCAGCTCGTTATTAGAGGTGGTCCTTCCACAAACCAAAGAATTATTGTGCGAAATGTGCCGGATCCTCAAAATGGCCACCTAACTAGGCATGACATTGAGATGACAGAGGTATTGTTTTCTATTTATCACGCGTTCCAAAGATTATAAGCAATACATTGACGGGAAAAGTTAAATAATGCATTCTGCTTGTGTTGTAGTTTGAATGGAAACATATGGATGGAGGACCTGTAAGTCGTGAGGACTTCATGGACGTTCTTTATGACATACAATACATTCTAATTAAAGCATCGTATGGTAGAGCGATGAGACAAACCAGGTAATATTTGTCATTGTTCTTAAGAACAAATTCCATTACATTTCCTATGTCACAACAATGATTGGTAATTCAAATTATTACACATTTTAAGTACTTGTTTATTTACTAATTGCTACCTTATTAATATTCCAAGCCCAAAATGGTCTCTGAAGCCTAAATTTCAATGAATGTAGCATTGAAAAGCTTCAAAAGAAATTTGGAGTTGCCTAAGCATTCTTTTTTGTTCTCAAAGGGGTAGGACACTTTAGCATTATTTTTACAAAATGTGTTTGAAATATTGCTAATATTTAAGCATTCCAGGGTCTCGTACTGTACTCATTACTACAGTCTTCCTCACAGACTGCGCAGCTTTCCAGTCAAAAAAATGACAACTGATGGAGGGACTTGGGACCAGGCTTGTCCATCGTCATCCTCCAATTGTGAAACATTTTACATGGGAAGAGTGTTTTTTTTATTTTGAAGAGACTAATGGCTAGGTCTGGTCGCATATTACTCCATTAGCTGTCATTTTGAAAACAGAGGACCTGTGCAGTCCGGGAACAACAACTGCAGGAGGAGAACCTGCAATATTATTAATTGTCATAGGTCTTGCCCAGTAAAAACATTTGGGTAATGGTAAAGTGGCCCAACCCTTTAACTGCATCCACACAAAAAATGAATGTAGAGTATAAATATTTAGAATGAGACATAGACATGGAAAAACCCTTTCTGTCTCTGAACATGATGGCTGTCTTTGGGCATGGGTTGAGGTTTAGGTTGAGGACCCTAATTCTCAACATATTTAAAGGTTACCAAAGTAGAACTCACATTTAGCACACATGTAAAATGTTTCTAAGGATATACAATAAATGTCTGAAATAGGAATATCCTTTTTACAAAATGTGTAACTCCACAAGTAAACCGAGTATAGAGGTACTTCAGGTAGGAATGACTTTAAAAACATTTTGATTTACAGACTTTCTGGACTTGAGTCTTGCAAATTGATTCCCCATCTATAGTTACAATAAATAAAAGATATATGCCCTAATTCATCAAGACCAGCAATTTTCTCACCGGTGTTAATGGGAGAGTTTGGTGGAGTCAGATGCTCTCGATTCATGAAGAGGTGCACCCCTTTTTATCAAACTGGAATATCTAACTTGTGGCACACGCCTCTGTATACTACCTCAGAAATCTCACTCCAGTCTTTGATTGAAGCCAGATTTCTGGCATACAGACATGAATTAGACGAGCTGTGGCATTTTGCTTTAGCAGCGTCTCTCCCCACCTTCACCAATTTCTGCAACTGTGATGGAAATGCGAAAAATCACGAAATTTTGGGCACAATTCAAAGTTGCACCAAGATTCTGCAACCTATCAAAGCTTTTACGCAACTTTTTAGATCTAAAAGCTTTGATTTGGGCCATAGCTTAAATCTCTGGGCTCTGATGCAATATCTGCTACATGTCCTCAGATGTTAATGTGCTATTTCACTACTGTTGTGGCATAGGGACCAAAGCTTGGTTGCTACTGTAATGACTATGCTTTCAATAACTATGTCCCTGGTTTTAAGATTCATGTTCTAATAGGTATTCTTGAACTTCCAAGTCATATATTTTCTTTGCCTGCAGGGACAATCTTCTTAGTCAGAGTTCCATAACTAAGTGTACCTAATAACACCTCACACAAAGGGTATTGTTGAAAATGATGAATATTAAGCGACACAAGTGACACAAGGGAGTGGTTACTCTTGGATAAATTAGACTGACTTTATCGAACACCAGAACAAAAGCAATAAAATGCATCACTCAATAGAATAAATCAGCACAAATGTTATATTAATCACAGACTAGCAGAAATATACTTTTTTTCCAGTCATAAACATGCCGCTGATTTATGTATTCATACACGTATTGAGCTTTTTATCCTATCTATCATTCTTATTTTGTGTCTCAATATAATTCCAAGACGGAGTATTGTTTTTGAAGCGTACATAAAGCGATAATGAATTAGATCAGCCTGGATGGCAAATATGCTCTTCATTTTACTTCAAATTATTTTAAAATCTCAAGCAGTGATTGGGAACTAGTTAGGATGAATCCCTAAAGAATTGCGCTGTGCAGCTAGCAAGTTGTAACTTGCTTTCAGAAAGCCTCTCAGACAAACAACATTGCTCTGTGCTCCCAAAGTTTATTACTATGTAAATTTGCATCTCTGGCTGTAAACAGTATGCGGTATACAAACTATTTTCTAAGTCATGAAGATGATAGAAAGAGGTTTTTCATTAAATGCACAGAGACTTGATTCTGAAAACTGCTGTACTGTTCTAAATAAATATTTATATGTGCAGCTTTATCTTTTAGTATTTCTCCCATACGAATTAGAAGGTGTATAAGAAATCAAAGACCCTTTTGTTTCCAGGTCGGTTGCTGAGCAATATCTTAAGAAATGGATATAACGTCTGACCAATCAAAGGCACCACAAGAGAATAGGAAACCGATAAATATCAAGTATCCCTGTTAATGACTGTTCAACTATTATTTCCCTTATTCCCCAGCTTCCTTCTTCTATCATTCCCCATTGTCCTACTGTCCTTGACTTGTTCGCTCAGTTCCTCTATTTTGTATTGATCAACCCTTAAAGCTCAGAAATCCTGGTTGTGTGCACTAAAGTAAGATGCAATGAGATTGAAACAAAAATTAGTTTATTTATTTTACTCACTTATACAGCGTCATTATTTCCCCAGTGCTTTACAGACATTATCGTCACTGTCCCCATTTGGGCTCACAATCTACATTTCCTATCGGTATATCTTTGGAGTTTGGTAGGAAACCCATGCAAACTCCTTGCAAATTTTGTCCTTGGTTGGATTTGAACCTAGAGTTTGAACCCAGCACTGCAAAGCTGTAGTGCTAACCACTGAGCCGTCGTGCTGCCCTATGTGCCTCTTTCTATTCTTACTCTGGTGAATTTTCCCTTGACTATACAATACTTATTGACAGTAAGTGCAGATATTTTAAGATAATTGGCACTTCAAAATGTGCAGTGGAAATTTTTGTTTTGGCAATCCAAACAAGTCAATAACGTTTCAGCCATAAGACATGGGCCTTCATCAAACACTCTTTGGCATCAAGATGAGAGAATATAATAATATAGTCACATATGTGTGTATATACAGTATATATACAGAAAATCAAGTACAATATTCATACACAAGATAATTTTACAAAAGCATGTCGACTCAGATAGCACTTACTGTCAATATCTCTTATGATTATAAAGAAAAAGAAAAACACACATTGTCATCTATCTGAAAGATAAAAGGGCAAAATATAACCAAAAATGATTTAATATAAAGAAAAGAAAACAGAATTAAGTTAAAAACTTAAGCAACACTTCTTGGCAGTATTGTTTGAAAAATAAGAATTCAACAAGTGGGGTGTTCTCATAATTTATAGAACTTTACCAGCTGCCTCAGCGATTGTTTTCGGCAGTGAGCACTTACCTGGCAAAGTTTTCCTTCATCTCTTGTCATTCTGGTAATATAGAAGAGTTTCTTGGTGTTCCATATTTTTCTAATATATTTTAGATATATTTTTTTCTGATATCTTTTCAGTCATATCCTATTGTATAGACTCATACTACCCAAGCCTGGAGTTGTGCGCATTATCTACAGTTTATATTTATATTTTGCTGTTATTTCATGCTATAAAGTTACATCAATATCCTATGTCTTCTAATAATTACATTTTAATTTTATGTCTATGTGATCTATTTTATTTAGATATGATCCCCTTTATTTGCATAATGAACTAATATATGGATTTCTATGGTCTGTATGTATATTTGACTTTATTCTGTTGTTCATTACCTTTAGTTCTGAAGAAGGCCTACACAGACCAAAACGTCAAAATTACATATGGTGGCTTTTTTATATGCAATACAAGTTTTGGTATCTCAGCATCAATAATTGAATAATTTAATTACGGTATCTTTCTTGCTATATAGAGTTTATAGGTTGGACAGAATAAAAGTCTTTTCTGTAATAAAGACAATTGAGCAGGATTCAGGTTTTTGAATGAAATATTGACTACCAAAGGAAAATTCATACCTGTGACTTGGTTACCCTGAGGAATGGTACATTATCTCGAACATTGTCCTCCCCATCTCGATTTTCTCTTGTATTGGGACTGCCTCTGTGACCTAAAAAAGGCAGTTGTGGAAGTCTGTTTCTTGTGTATCTGATGAAGTGTGATGACTTTGCAGGGTAACATGTGGGGTATCATGTAGTTTAAAGACATGATTCTGAGGATAATGCTCTGCGTCTATGACAAATGTGTACCATTTCCTTATTGATGATTAGTGAGGTTGTTCTGAGATTTTTCTTTGGGAGAGGTTTCAACATTGTTTTAAGTTGAGAGTTGTTTGAATCAATCTTTAATTTGGTTTAACTAAAGGACTTCTGTGAAAGGTCCACTGTAATGACCACTAGTTCAAAATATCATCTGATCAAAATCTGTTCAAATGTGTGACAGAACTCAGGATTGTCCTTGAAAAGGGTAGGTCTATGAGGAACTCTAAAGCCATGCGTTGTAATTTCAAATATTCTGCTATTGTAGCACAATCTAGATTTAATAGATGTCGAGATTCCTGTTCGTAATCCCTGGTTTTAAACTAAAAACAGGAAGGAATCCGTAAGAACTCACTTGAGAGATTGACTAACACTATAATGCTGGCTGATCATCATCGTTGTATGAAAATACAAACATTACTGACTTGTAGTTTGGTTTGCTAAAATAAAAAATTCCACTGCATGTTTTGGAGTGCCAAGTATCATATAAGTTATTCATATACGCAGGGTGGAACCCTTCTTGAGATCCTGCATCACTGTCTTCAAGAGTGCTGTGTATCTATTCCAATAATTGAATAATGCTATAGAAGGCACAGAGAATATGCCATACAAGTCGAAAAATAAGTTTTCTGTTTACCTGACTATAACAACTTTAGAACATTGTATCGTGTAACAGGAAGTCTAGATAAAATAAAATAATTAAAATAAACTCATATGCAGTTCATGACCCGAAGCCATAAAGATGAGTGAACCTAGTCCAGCCGATTCTGCCAAACATTTTAAAAACCCGAACCTAGACCACATTCAAATGAATTGGGGGCTCGAACATAAGGTGTTTCCCATGCTGTCATGTGTGACAGAATGAGAAACACCGGCTCTGATAGGTGATAAGATTGCTGCCGCCAGTCAGAGGGCTATGATTCCCACGCTGTCATACAGATAACCTTTTTACCACCGGTCACAGGAGTCAGTCTAAACGCGAACCCTGTTAGCTTCAAAGGCGTATGCAAGCCCCACTGGGGCAGGAGAACCAGTAGTGGACTCCAAGCACGCATAGAACTCCTCTCCGGAGAAGCCAGAATTCTAAAGGCCTGACGCCAGCCCTGAATTCGTACACACACAATCTCCTCTCCGGATGAGCCGTAATTCTAAAGGCACTAAGCCTGACACTGAGCACATGCAACCTAGTTCACAGTACACAGAGATTCCTCAAACACACAAAACATAAATGATCTTAGCGCACCGACGGGTGCACCAAAGATCCTTTTATAGATTTTGTCAATCAGACAGGACCTTGCTCACAGGCCAATCCGGAGCCGGACCAGGACCTGAACATGTGATGGCCAATGAACAAAGAGAAGCCGCCTCACGAGCATGCCCAGTAAAGAGAAATCTGGATTTAGTCTCAGAAGAGATCGCTTGCTGCAGTCACTTATTAGTTACCATAGCTGAACCCGGAGAGACAGCAGTAACCATGCTCACAGACTGAGTCTGAGCAAGACGCCGAGACCAACGTCTTTGCTGATCAGCATCCACTGCGGTCGGAACTGAATGTGAGACTGCAGAGGAAGATGAGGCTTGGGATCTATCCTGTGCAGCGGAAAAATACCCACACCTAACAGGACAACTCTCTTCATCTTACACCTGGTCTCGCTGATTATCTATCATCACGTATCTTAGAATATGTTAAGCCAAGATAAAAGGCTGGATAGGACATATTTTATATAAAGAACAATATAATCATTACAACTTCCCCTAGTCTTTGCAAACTTCAAAATGGACTTCTACATACAGGGTGGTCCAAAAGTAGGTGGACAGCAAGTGTAATAGGGTTATGAAGGGGGAGATTTTTCAAACACGTTGTAAAGTGAAACTGACTCAGTTGCCCTTAGCAACCAATCAGATTCCACCTTTCATTTTCCAGAGAGTCTGTGAGGAATGAAAAGTGGAATCTGATTGGTTGCTAAGGGCAACTGAGTCAGTTTCACTTTACACCATGTTTGATAAATCCCCCCCTTCATAACCTTATTACACATACTGTCCACCTACTTTTGGACCACCCTGTATTTGTTGAGATATTGGGAAAAATTCTGATTTTCTGTACTAGATAGATTTGCTCTTTGAAAGAACTAGTTCTCAAAACTCTTTAGTTGACAAAATCAGTTTTTGTTTTGACAAAGCACATTCTGACCTGCTACAAGAGTTAACAGATATTAACATAAATGCTATGACATGAAAATAAGAGCCACAGCAACAGAAAGACCATGTTTTATCTCCAAAAAGTGTATTACATACAAAATTGTAATGGCCATATTTGAAGTAGCCTATGGTTTTTCTGACAGACATTAAAATGTAATCAAGTGTATATATTTGTGTTTTTGTATTTCCATTTGCAATGTTTTTATTAAGCAAGAATAAATTGCAAATTTTTATAAACTAACTACAAACGTACTTTGCTTCTGATTTGTAGAGTACTGTTATTCCCACTATTAGATTACGAAAGGTCAAAATGTTTCTTTTCTTTTCAATGTAATACATTAACATTGTACAACTTTTTGTTCTTGCCAAAATGCTTTATTTTATATTGTAACATTTTACCATATATTATAAGCATTAGTAATTGCTTGTAGTTAGCCACAAATTAGGTTTGCATTCAATGGTTTTATGTATGTTTATTATATGCATTTTTCATCCATTAATAATGTTTTTGGGGACTGCAGAATATCTGAAGTATTTCTGGAAGTAGCAGAGGAAGGCACATCTTTCACCATGAGTCCGAGAGCCAATCTTATTGAGAAATGTGAATGCCCAGTAGGATATTCTGGACTTTCATGTGAGGTATTTTATAACTCTTTTTTTCTGACCTGATAACAATATGCGTTCCTGATTAACAACAACTATCTTAAATTTGTGGTGAGATAAATTCACAATAGTACTAAAAATCAAGAATCCGTAGTTTGCAAGAATAATTAATTTTAAGGGGATGATCACAAAGTTTATTGTAGAGCAGTTATGATACCACCTGATACCAAATGAACCATTACAATGGTGATTTCTTTAAGTCTCAGTTTCAAGACCTTTTATATTTGTCTTAACTTTATTTTAGTCGTGTTCCCCTGGATTCTACAGAATGGCTTCTGCATCCCCAGGTAGAAGGCCTGGCCCAACTCTTGGGACATGTGTACCCTGTCAATGCAATGGGCACAGTGAAATGTGTGACCCACAAACATCTGTTTGCCAGGTATGCTTTTTGCATTGTCCTTTTTTATTCTCTCTGGATTTTGTTTCATCATAAGGAAGAAACTGTTTTATAGAATATGTGTGATGCTAGTCACTACTCATGGACTAGCCATGAGGCAGAGTGGTCAAGGGGTCCAAGGTAAAAAGCCAGGAACGTAAGTCAAATACAAAGGGAAAAGACAAACAGATAGTGGCAAACTACGGAGTCTGGTAATTAAGGTCGGAATGCGTCATAGGCTAAAGTGGTTATACAAATGGGTAGTCAAAAGGCAAATCCAAGGTCTGGCAGTAAAAGATCAGAATATCAAAATAAAGACTACAGAGTAAGCACACCACTGAGCTGAAGCTACAATTGGCAATGATCTGACATTGCCAGCCAGTTAAATAGTGTGGCAATTATGTGGAAAGGAAAACACCTGGAGGAAACCCAAACACAGCATTGATAGCTTGACACGCCCCTGCTATCCATATGGTGGCTGAGCTGTCACTCATAGCACTGACATCCTGACATACCCCGGTTATCCGTACATTGGCTGAGCTATCATTCACAGTACTGACACACCAACAAGCCCCGGCTATCCATACAATGGCTGAGCTGTCACTCACATCATTGACATCCCAAAATGCCCGGCTATCCATATAGTGGCTGAGCTGTCACTCACAGCACTGACATCCCGACATTTCCAAGCTCTACATATGGAGTCTGAGCGGTCACTCACAGCGTCCTTAGGACACAGCGAGTGGCGAGATCGTGACAACATGTAATGGAGCGTATTTGTATGCAGATACATTTAAAAAAGATTATTCATTAAACTATAGTTTGGGGTATTTGCATAACTAATTTGCATATTATTATATTATGAAAAGTTATACAATTTCCCATAGTGGGGGTTTTATAAATTAAAAGTGATGAGTAAATTAAAAACACCTTGACTAAACCGACATTATTTTAAAATTGAGTATCAATTAAAAATGTTAATTATTGCATGTTTTAACATCCTAATTAAAAATTTTATTTAAGAAATAACACCTTTAAGTATTTCTACTCAATGGAAATGGTGACTCATTCTTAGTGTGTACATTCACTTTCATCTGGTTGGGGTTTGCAGAAAACCATGTCCAGTCCCGCTGTATGAAGCGATTTCCAGTTGCCATTTCTGCAACAAACCTGAGAATATACTCTTACAACTCTCAGACAGCAGCAACCTATAATCTTTTGCATCTAAAAGTAAAGCCACTAGAAAAAGGATAGCGATAATGAAAACATGTTTTGAATTTAAAAAGAATGTATTTACTGTTAATCATTTTTCTCCATTTTTTTATAGGCTTGTAAACACAACACCACGGGAGACCATTGTGAGGAGTGTGCCCAAGGATTCTATGGACTAGTCAGAGGGTTTCCAGATGATTGCCGTCCCTGTGCATGCCCTCTCCATATAGCAAGCAATAAGTAAGTAGAAGGGAACAAGTGAAAATAGATTCTCATGGTAGAATGCTCAAAATATCTGCAACAAAGAACCCTTTTAAACGTGCTATAGAATAGAACATGAATATCATATAAGAGTATTCTCCCCTCTGGCCCACCTTTATTAGCCAGAGAAGATAGAAAATGCAGAAATATTAATGACCGTATTGTTTCCCAATATTAAAGGCACTTCCCATCAACAGTAAAGGCAAAACTTTCTAATCAGTATTGATGCAACCAAAGGGGACCCAATCAAAAACTTGGCTCTGAAATGCCATGTCAAAATGGAGTATTCTCTCCGATCCATTCATTCTCTATGGGTTTGCTAGACAAAGTTGAGTGTTGTACTTAGCTACCTCCAGTAGTCCCATAGAGAATAACATAGTAACATAGTTATCAAGGCCAAAAAAAGACATTTGTCCTCCCAGTTCAGCCTATATTCCGTCAGAATACAGTAAATCCCTAGATCTATGTCCTATGTAGGATACAATATTGTTACGCTCCAGGAAGACATCCAGGCCTCTCTTGAACCCCTCGACTGAGTTCGCGATCACCACCTCCTCAGGCAAGGAATTTCAGATTCTCACTGCTCTAACAGTAAAGAATCCTCTTCCATGTTGGTGGAAAAACCTTCTCTCCTCCAGACGCAGAGAATGCCCCCTTGTGACCATCACACTCCTTGGTACAAACTGATCCTCAGAGAGATATTTGTATTGTGTTCTTATATACTTATACATGGTTATTAGATCGCCCCTCAGTCGTCTTTCTTCTAGACTAAATAATCCTAATTTTGCTAATCTCTCTGGGTATTGTAGTTCCCCCATCCCCTTTATTAATTTTGTTGCCCTCCTTTGTACGGGCTCTAGCTCCATTGTATCCTTCCTGAGCACTGGTGTCGATGTCCAAAACTGTACACAGTACTCCATGTGCGGTCTAACCAGGGATTTGTACAGAGGCAGTATAATGCTCTCATCATGTGTATCCAGACCTCTTTTAATGCACCCCATAATCCTATTTGCCTTGGCAGCTGCTGCCTGGCACTGGCTGCTCCAGGTAAGTTTATCATTAACTAGGATCCCCAAGTCCTTCTCCATGTCAGATTTACCCAGTTGTTTCCCGTTCAGTGTGTAATGGTGATATTGATTCCTTCTTCTTATGCGTATAGCCTTGCATTTATCATTGTTAAACCGCATCTGCCACCTTTTGGCCCAAGTTTCCAACTTATCCAGATCCATCTCTAGCAGAATACTATCTTCTTTTGTATTGACTGCTTTACATAGTTTTGTATCATCTGCAAATATCAATAAATAAATGGACTTGCAATGTCCACTCTGAACACTGTAGGTTCTGGGTGTGTTATAATTGCTCCAAACACAGGACTTAAACCCTTTAGATGCTACTGTTATTCATGACAGCACTTAAGCAATTGGAAATATGAGATGTCTTCTCCATTGCTCATTATCGCCTCAACCCACAATGATGTTGAAGCAATCTCTAATGTGACTAAGAAAAAATAATACAAATATGGGACTTGAAAAGAGAGGAGAATATGAAAGTCAAAAATTATTGAAGGGACTGGTTTGTTTCAAAATATATAGCAAAAGAAGGGCAAAAAAAAGCACTGATGTGTCAGTCTCCCAATAAACCATTAGTTAAATAGTATATCAGCAAAAGGTGAGTATTAATACATTTAAACTTAGCTTTTAATAAATATCAAATAAAAAACAGGGACTACACACACAATGTAAAACAGTTATAGAAAAAAGCTAAATCCACAGTGGTGGGTGTAGGCCCAGTGCAAAAATTCACTACAGATCTGACATATCAATAAATACTCATATAACAATGGTCACACAGTCAAATACATCTTCTTAAATATAACTGGCTCATTTGACAATAGAGTACTTCATCTCTGTATAAATGAACCACAGAAAGTGAGTAAATAGTAAAAAAACAGGTTCACTCGTCTGTCTCGTCAAGAAGGTGTATAGATGCTTTCAGACCATATTGTAGATCCCCGTCTGGCTAGAAAATGGCAAGGTCTTAAAAGAGTTATATCAAGCCCTAAAGATACTAGTACCCAAAGACTCCTGCCCTTTCAAAGGTAGTCCATAGCTGTCCCTGTGTAGGCATAGCAAATGCTCGTACTGTGTGCCTCCCAACACATTTCTCCCTTGTAAAGTCATCAAGGGAAGGCAAATGCACACATAAGTTGACATAAGGGTTTGGTATCAACAAACCAGTAGTGAGTGTAGTATATAGAGGCTGATACAGCATAAAAAATAACCCCGATCTTTAAATGCCTCGTAATAAACGCTTCTTACTTCATACAGATTTTAAAAGACTCTGTTTATTTTTTATGCTGTACCCATGCAAGGCAAGCATACGGTATGTCTACACAAGGATAATTGTGGATTGCCTTAATAAGGGTGGGAGTCTTTAGGTACAAGGCCTTCTAGTGTCTTCAGGGCTTAATAAGACTCTTTTAAGACCTTGCCATTTTCCAGCCAGATAGGAATCTACAATATGGTCTGAGATGCCTGGATCTCTTCTGGACAAGACAGACGGGTGAGTGAGTTCCTTTATTATTTACTCACTTTTGGTTGTTCACTTATACACAGACTGAGCACTCCGTTGTCAAATGAGCCTGTTATATTTAGCAAGATGTATATGTCTATGTGACCACTGTCATTTGAGTATGTATTTATATGTCTGACATGTAGTGAATTTTTGCTCTGGGCCTACACTCACAATTATGGATTAGGCTTTATTATTTACTTGTTTTTATATGGGTTGTTTTTACATTATGTAATCACTGTTTTTGGGAAATTTTGGGAAACCACTGGGTAAATCTGACAGGGAGAAGGACTTGGGGATCCTAGTTAATGATAAACTTACCTGGAGCAGCCAGTGCCAGGCAGCAGCTGCCAAGGCAAACAGGATCATGGGGTGCATTAAAAGAGGTCTGGATACACATGATGAGAGCATTATACTGCCTCTGTACAAATCCCTAGTTAGACCGCACATGGAGTACTGTGTCCAGTTTTGGGCACCGGTGCTCAGGAAGGATATAATGGAACTAGAGAGAGTACAAAGGAGGGCAACAAAATTAATAAAGGGGATGGGAGAACTACAATACCCAGATAGATTAGCGAAATTAGGATTATTTAGTCTAGAAAAAGACGACTGAGGGGCGATCTAATAACCATGTATAAGTATATAAGGGGACAATACAAATATCTCGCTGAGGATCTGTTTATACCAAGGAAGGTGACGGGCACAAGGGGGCATTCTTTGCGTCTGGAGGAGAGAAGGTTTTTCCACCAACATAGAAAAGGATTCTTTACTGTTAGGACAGTGAGAATCTGGAATTGCTTGCCTGAGGAGGTGGTGATGGCGAACTCAGTCGAGGGGTTCAAGAGAGGCCTGGATGTCTTCCTGGAGCAGAACAATATTGTATCATACAATTAGGTTCTGTAGAAGGACGTAGATCTGGGGATTTATTATGATGGAATATAGGCTGAACTGGATGGACAAATGTCTTTTTTCGGCCTTACTAACTATGTTACTATGTTACTGTCTTTTATATGATACTTATTAAAACCTAAGTTTTAATGTATTAATACTCACATTTTGCTGATTTACTGTGGTGTTTCAATCAGTATTCATTGATGCATAGTGTCATACAGAGTTGTGCACATGCCTGATACTATGTATTGGATTTCTGAGAAAAAATGATTGACTCTCAATTGGACAGCCATTTCTCCTTAATTTAGGTGATTGGCAGAAAACATTTTCAAAATGTGCTTAACCCCTACTCACTGCCGTTTCATCAGGAGCATGCCCAGGCATTGCAGGGAGGTCATACAGGCACGTGGAGGCCACACACACTATTGAGCATCATTTCCTTGTCTTGAGGTATTTCCACTGAAGTTGGATCAGTCTGTAACTTCATTTTCCACTTTGATTTTGAGCATCATTCCAACTCCAGACCTCCAAGGGATATTAGTTGTGGTTTACGTTGTTAATTTTTAGGTTTTATTGTTCTTAACACTTTCCACTATGTAATGAATAAAGATATACAACTGGAATATTTCATTCAGTGATATATAGGATGGGGGATTTTAGTGTTCCCTTTATTTTTTAAGCAGTGCATTTTTTATGCCTTACTAATAGAGATGAGCAGCAATATTCAAGTAGAATTGAATTCTTTGTGAATATTCCCAAAATACACATTTGCCAAAAAAATGTTTTGTGTATTTTGCTTCTGTACAGATTCAGTAAAATTTGAGCTACCATTTTGCTGAACCATAAAGAATCATAAAAAGTATAAACATTTTTTTAATTCTGTACTCGGTTTACTGCTCACCTCTTTTGTCCTTCAGTTCCTCACTGTTACCGATGCGATCCTTGACACATCTTCTGATCAAAACTGCCAAGGGTTTTTATTCTCCAGGTTCCTTCACTCTAGACTGGGAGGGATTTAAGGCTGTGATGAAGCCCAGAGTGTTTTCGAGCATGTTCGTGCCAGGTCACAGCACAGATTGTGACCTTACACATGCTTGCATAGAAACATCTTTTTCTTCATCAGTCCTGGCCTAGCGTATGAAGACCCTTAGCATTTACTGTAGTGATAAAGACTAGACAGGGCATGGTAAAGAATGGAGCGACCAGAGTGGTATGAGGTAATGTTAGTATTAGTATCTTTTTTATTTTGCACAACTTAGGTTTATTAAAGGGAACCTGTCACCCCCAAAATCGAAGATGAGCTAAGCCCACCAGCATCAGGGGCTTATCTACAACATTCTGGAATGCTTCTAGATAAGCCCCGGATGTAACCTGAAAGATGAGAAAAAGAGGTTAGATTAAACTCACCCAGGGGCGGTCCTGCTACGGTCCGGTCCGATGGGTGAAGGTTTACTTTGTCTGCCCTGTTGAGGGCAGAGCAAAGTACTGCAGTGCACAGGCACCAGGAAAGGTCAGAGAGGCCCAGCACCTGCGCACTGCAGTACTTTGTTCTGCCCTCAACAGGGCAGACAAAGTATGCCTGCGCCGGAGCCACAGCATGAAGACAAGAAGAGGACGTCATCCTATGAAGATGGGAGGCCCCGGACCGGAACGCGATGCCCATCGGATCGGACCACCCACCCAGGTGAGTATAATCTAAGCTCTTTTTCTCATCTTTTAGGATACATTGGGGGCTTATCTACAGCATTCCAGAATGCTGTAGATAAGCCCTTGATGCCGGTGGGCTTAGCTCATCTTCGATTTTGGGGGTGACAGGTTCCCTTTAAGCTCTGGTGTTTGGAAAGACCCCATAGGATAATAAAAGACATTTAATTCACAGAGAATAACTGTGCTGCAAATTGAATTTAATTTTGTCATGTCTTCTCATGTCAATTTACCACTTTAAAAAAAAATAAAAATGTTGTTTGTGTCACCATATTCTGAGGTCCATGTATATATTTTTTTTATTTCTGTTGATGGCGAAGTGTAAGAATGTGCTCTTCTTCAGTGCCAACTGTAGTTTTATTGGTTTCACAATGGGATACATGTAACTTTTTAATTAGCTTTTTATTCAATTTTCTTAAAGGGAGAAGGTCCGATGATTAAAATATTTTTTATGTCATCAATTGTGCATAAAAAAACAGGTTTAGACTTTCATGAATATAGAGACACCAACTTACATTTTTTTAAAGAGGGATTCAAATTTTTATGTAATTTTTTAAAATTAGATTTTTTTCTAGCTATGGACAGTGCTAGGCATTTAAGGTTAAATGGCAAGAATTAGTGCTAAGCAGATGTCTGCTATGAATCACAGCTACGTACAACATGTTGTATATTGAGCAGGCATGGCTCTTGAGCTTTTTTGTATACTGGCACTCAACATATGGGTAAGATGGATTTATAGTGTAAATTGACAATATTGATAAGGCATGGTAATTCAGTTTAGTAATACATCCATAAATGCTCGGCTTTCATTTTAACTTTAAATTGGATAGGTCATCACTATTTTGTTGTATATTGATAAATAAAAGGCATCAGATTTCTTGTTTGCTTCTAAAATGCTGTGGGTTGATATTATAATGTAGAAAACATAACCCTATAAACTGTAGAGTGCCCAGAATACGTAAGCAGTCGCTTAATCAGAAGAACGGCGTAATCTTTACAGTATACAAACATAATCTTATTTATTTTCTGTTATAAACTTCTCCCCAAGCATATTACATTCAAGCTATCAGTTTCCAAAGTGTTTTGTTCCTGTGCACTCAGCACTTCAAATATGGTTATAAGCTTTGGATCTATTTTTACGGAGTTCAAAATGTGTTGGATAATGAGTTTGAGAGTTGTAGATCAATTTGTTTACATTTTTGCAAAGTAGTAATTTTATTACCTATTCAGGCTCTATTGATTTAATTTGGATGTGAGTAAATGTGCAGAGCAGACTGTACCAGTGCAAGGGGAAAGGCCTGGGAAGCAATTTCTATAGCTTTCCGTCACAACATATTTGCAGACAACCTGATAGATGATTTTAGGACCAAATTAAAAGTACTTGTCTTAGCATTTTATCAATCTGGAAAGAACATGCTGGCTGCTTAGCAATATAATTAAGGCTACTTTCACACTTCCGTCTTCTGGGCTCCGTCGCAATCCGTTGTTATGGGCAAAAAACACATCCTGCAAATGTGCTTGCAGGATGCGATTTTTGCCCATAGATTTGTATTAGCGACGGATCCCGATGGATGGGCACACGTGGCATCCGTCATGCGACGGATCCGTCGTGTTTTGGCGGACGCAACGCACAAAAAAGGTTCAATGTAACGTTTTTTTGTGCGCTGTGTCCACCATTTCCGACCACGCATGCGCAGCCGGAACTCCGCCCCCTCCTCCCTGCTCATTACAATGGGCAGCGGATGCGTTGTAAAACTGCATCAGCTGCCCACGTTGTGCTAAATTTAGCACAACATCCGTCGGTACGTCAGGCTGACGGTTTGTGACGGCCCCGTACCGACGGAAGTGTGAAAGTAGCCTAAGAGAATATTTTCATTTATTTTTAAAAAAAAAATCTTTATCATGCTCCAAATAAATTGTCTACTACTACTAACAAGAAAAGCAATTCTGAAAGTGAAGTTAGTCAGTAAACTTATGGTTCAGATGACTTCAACTCCATATACATACATATACAGTATTCACCCCCTGGGCATTTTTAGGTATTTTGCTATGACTAGTGTTGAGCGATACTTTCTGATATTAAGAAGTATCGGATTGGATAGGCCGATATCCAATAAATATTGGATATCGCCGATACCGATACCAATGCAAGTCAATGGGACACAAATATCGGAATGTAAATAAGCCCTTTCTGTTCTTCTACATCCTGTTCCAGAGGGGGGAAGAGTGTGGGCGGTGCGTGGGCAGACACTGTGCATGTCTGTGTGTGCGGGCAGGGGCCTGCCGCGGATCTGTATGGGCCTCTCGGGGCTCTGTGTGGGCTGCCGGGGGTCTGTGCGGGCCTGCCGGGGCTCTGAGCAGGCTGCTGGGGGTCTGTACGGGCCTGCTGGGGCTCTGTGCGGGCTGCCGGGGCTCTGTGCGGGCTGCCGTGGCTCTGTGCGGGCTGTTGGGGGTCTGTACGGGCCTGCCTGGGATCTTTGCGGGCCTGGCGGAGCTCTGTGTGGGCTGCTGGGGGTCTGTACGGGCCTGCCGGGGCTCAGTGCAGCCTGCCGGGGCTCTGTGCGTGCTTCTGGGGGTCTGTGCGTATGTGCAGGCATTATCCAATGGGACTACAAGTGCCATCAGACGATGCCTGTTACAGTGACAGTGATTGACACATTAGCCAATGATGGGACAGTAGTAGTCCCATCATCCGGCTAATGTGTTGAATGAAAAAAAAATACACACTACATACATACTACATACATACTACATACAATACATTCATACATTATATACAATACATACATATAGACATACAATACATTAAACATAGAGTACATACTCACCATTGCTTGTCATTTTGATCCCCGAAGCCAGTGTCACCTGTAAAAAATATTAAAATAACAAACAACTAATATACTCCCTGTCCGCAGAAATCCATGAGTGTCCCACGATGACCTCCCATGGAGAACGGCAGCATCAGCTCTTGCGACCGCTATCAAGGGGCTCCAGTAATACAATGACGGGAGGAAGGTATCCTTCCGCACTGTATTCCTCCGCCGCTGTAAAAAAATAGTCTCTAGTCTCACTTTTGGCTTTGCTGTGTGAGAAATTGTCCCACGCAGCAATTGCTATAAAGTGAGACTTTGTCCTAAGGTAATCTCTCAGTGATGCACTGCAGGAGCCATTGTCTCCTGTCAGTGTGTCACAGAAGGTCCTATAGATCAGTGACATCACCCAATGTCACTGTTGTAAAGGGGAGATCGTCGTGGGACACTCGTTATTAAATGGACTACGGCAGACAGGTAGTATTCAGTTTATTATTTTACGTTTTTTGCAGGCGCTGAAGTATGGTAAGTATGGTTAAATGAAGAATATTAAAATACTTTTTCCTAATGTGTGCGTGTTTTTTTAACCCTTTCCTACTAGTGAATTTATAATGGATAGGCGTCTTATTGACGCCTCTTCGTTATTATCCCGGCATAATGTCACCTTACAATAGCAAGGTGATATTAACCCCTTATTACCCCATATCCCACCGCTACACGGGAATGGGAAGAGAGGGGCTAAGTGCCGGAATTGGCGCATCTTACAGATGCGCCATTTCTGAGGCGGCTGCGGACTGGTATTTGTAGCCGGGGGGGCCATTATCCATGGCCTCTCTCTAGGCTATGAATATCAGCCCGCAGCTGTCTGTGTAGCCTTTCTGGCTATAAAATATAGGGTGACGCCACGTCATTTTTTGGGGGGGTCCTTCTATTTTAATAGCCAGTAAAGGCTACGCAGACAGCTGTGGGCTGATATTCATAGCAGGCTGCAAATATTGGCCCCCGGCCATTGACTTTCCCCCCTCTGGCGCAGAAAATTATTTTTTCTGTTTTTTTTTTTTTTTAAATTCAATGCTCATTAAGGAATCTTTCACACTTGCGTCGGTACGGGTCTGTCGCTATGCGTTGGGCCGACGTACCAACGCACGTTGTGAAATTTGTGCACGACGTAGGCAGCGGATGCAGTTTTTCAATGCATCTGCTGCCCATTCTGAAGTCCGGGGAGGATGGGGCGGAGTTTCGGCCGCACATGCGCCGTTGAAAATGGCGGACACGACGAACAAAAAAATGTTCACTTGAACGTTTTTTCGTGGCGACAGTCTGCCAAAACATGACGGATCAGTTGCATGATGGACGCGACGTGTGACCATCCATCGCGATCCATCGCTAATACAAGTCTATGGGTAAAAAACGCATCCTGCGAGCACATTTGCAGGATCCGTTTTTTCCCAAAATGACAGATTGCGACGGATTGCTAAATAAGCAAATTTGAAAGTAGCCTTAGAAACATCGGCCTTTCTAATATATATCTATGGATATATCTATCTATAGATATATTTATAGATAGATATATCTATAGATACATAGATGTATCTATCCATATATCTGGCTGCTTTCACACATCAGGTTTTTGCCGTCAGGCACAATCCGGTGAGTATTGAAAAAAACGGATTCGTTTTTTTCCGCCAGATCCGTTTTTTCCCGCAAGATCCAGTTTTTTCAAAACTTGTCGGATTGTGCCTGACGGCAAAAACCTGATGTGTGAAAGCAGCCAGATATATGGATAAATACATCCATGTATCTATAGATATATCTATCTATAAATATATCTATAGATAATATATCACATGGCCTAGATTCATGTACATGTGCTGCTGTGTTCTTCTTTATCTATATGATGCAGCTTGCACGTTTTCACATTAGGAGTTCTGGTTGTTTTTTTTTCTTTATATCTATAGATAGATATATTCATAGATGTATAATAGAAAGGCCGATGTTTCTTGAGG
The DNA here is from genome assembly GCF_032444005.1 of Ranitomeya imitator. Classification (NCBI taxonomy): domain Eukaryota; kingdom Metazoa; phylum Chordata; class Amphibia; order Anura; family Dendrobatidae; genus Ranitomeya; species Ranitomeya imitator. Next base: position 249,206,262 of record NC_091286.1, on the reverse strand, counting down.
CTACTTTAACACTTGCGTTTTTAGCAATCTGTCGTTTTGGGAAAAAACAGATCCTGCAAATGTGCTCACAGGAAGCGTTTTTTACTCATAGACTTGTATTAGCGATGGATCGCGATGGATGGTCACACATCGAGTCCGTCGTGCAACGGATCTGTCGTGTTATGGCAGACCATCGCCACGAAAAAACGTTCAAGTGAACGTTTTTTTATCCGACGCATCCGCCATTTTCTACCGCACATGCGCAGCCAAAACTCCACCTTCTCCTCCCCGGACTTCAGAATGGGCAGTGAATGCGTTGTAAAAACCACATCTGCTGCCCGCGTCGTGCTCAACTTTCACAAAGTGCGTCGGTACGTCGGCCCGACGCATAGCGATGGACCCATACCGACGCGAGTGTGAAAGATTCCTTAATGAGCATTGAATTTAAAAAAAAACGGAAAAAAATGGCATGGGCTCCCGCGCAATTTTCTGCGACAGAGGGGGAAAGCTGACGGCCGGGGGCCAATATTTGTAGCCTGCTATAAATATCAGCCGACAGCTGTCAGCGTAGACTTTACTGGTTATTAAATAGGGGGACCCCCCAAAAAATGACGTGGGGTCCCCCTATATTTTATAGCCAGAAAGGCTACGCAGACAGCTGCGGGCTGATATTCATAGCCTAGAGAGGGGCCATGGATATTGCCCCCCCCGGCTACAAATACCAGTCCGCAGCCACCTCAGAAATGGGGCATCTGTAAGTTACGCCAATTATGGCACTTAGCCCCTCTCGTCCCACTCCCCTGTAGCGGTGGGGTATGGGGTAATAAGGGGTAATGTCAACTTGCTATTGTAAGGTGACATTATGCCGGGTTAATAACGGAGAGGCGTCAATAAGACGCCTATCCATTATTAATCCAATATTAATAAAGGGTTAATAAAACACACACATTAGGAAAAAAGTATTTTAATATTCTTCATTTAACCATACTTACCATACTTCAGCGCCTGCAAAAAACATAAAATAATACACCGTATATTACCTGTCCGCCGTAGTCCAATTAATAACGAGTGTCCCATGATGATCTCTCCTATAGGACAGTGACATAGGGTGATGTCACTGCTCTATAGGACCTTCAGTGACACACTGACAGAAAACAATGGCTCCTGCAGTGCATCACTGAGAGGTTACCTTAGGACAAAGTCTCACTTTATCGCAATTGCTGCGTGGGAAAATTTCTCACACAGCAATGCCAAAAGTGAGACTAGGGACAATTTTTTTTTACAGCGGTGGAGGAATACAGTGCGGAAGGATACCTTCCTCCCGTCATTGTGTTCCTGGAGCCCCTGGAAAGTGGTCACATCAGCTGATGCTGCCGTTCTCCATGGGAGATCGTCGTGGGACACTTGTGAATTTCTGCAGACAGGGAGTGTATTGGTTGTTTGTTATTTTAATATTTTTTACTGGTGACACTGGCTTCGGGGATTAAAGTGACAAGTAATGGTGAGTATGTACTCTGTTATATGTACTGTATGTCTGTGTGTATATATTGTATGTAATGTATGAATGTAATGTATATGGTATGTATGTTTTTTTTAGTTTTTTTTACATTTAACACATTAGCCGGATGATGGGACTACTACTGTCCCATCAATGGCTAATGTGTCAATCACTGTCACTGTTGCAGGCATCGTCCGATGGAACTCGTAGTCCCATCGGACGATGCCTGCACAGACCCCCAGCAGCCCGCACAGAGCCCCGGGAAGCCGCACAGAGCCCTGGCAAGCCCACACAGAGCCCCGGCAGGCCGCACAGAGCCCCGGCAAGCTGAACAGAGCCCCGGCATGCCTGCACAGAGCCCCAGCAGCCCACACAGAGCCCCAGCAAGCCTGCACAGAGCCCCGGCAAGCCCGTACAGAGCCCCAGCAAGCCCGCACAGAGCCCCGGCAAGCCCGCACAGAGCCCCCGACAGGCCGCATAGAGCCCTGGCAGCCCAACACAGAACCCCGGCAAGCCCGCACAGAGCCCCGGCAGGCCGCACAGAGCCCCGACAGGCATGCACAGAGCCTCGGCAGGCCGCACAGAGCCCCGGCAGGCACGCACAGAGTCCTGGCAGGCAAGCACAGAGCCCCGGCAGGCCCGCACAGACCCCGCCCACACACACAAACATGCACAGTGTCTGCCCACACACCGCCCACACTCTTCTCCCCTCCGGAACAGGCTGTACTAGGGCAGAAAGGGCTTATTTACATTTGTGTCCCATTGACTTGCATTGGTATCGGTATCGGCAATATCCAATATTTTTTGGATATCGGCCGATCCAATCCGATACCGATACTTCTTGATATTGGAAGGTATTGCGCAACACTAGTCACAATCTCAAAACGAGCCTTACAATTTTTTTGTTCAAATAAAGCCTTTCTTCTGCACACTCTTCAGTAAAGGCCACCTCTATGGAGTGTACAGCTTTTTGTGGTCATTTAGACAGATACTCCAGTTTCTGCTTGTTCAGGGTTATATTTAGTCGCTGTGCTTCCTCTCTGATTGATGTCGTCCTTGCCTGCACCATTAGTTTTGGTGGGTGGCCGTTTCTTAGCAGGTTTGTTGTGGTGCCATGTTCTTTCCATTTGATGATAATGGATTTGCTGGTGCCCCAGGGGCTCATCAGAGATTGAAATATTTTTATTTATAACCCAACCCTGACTTTTAGTTCTCTGACCCTGACTCATTTTGAGATCTCTTTGGTCTTCACTGTGTGTTTGGCTAGTGTTGCCTCTTGCTTAATGGTGTTGCAGCCTCTGTGGTCTTTCAGAAAAGATGTGTATATACTGACAGACCATGTGACACTAGGATTGCACACAGGTGGACTTCCTTTTACTAAGCATGTGACTTATTAAAGAATTGCATGCACCAGAATGTTTCAGGGACTGCATCGCAAAAGGGGTGAATACATATGAACATGAGAAATTTTTAGTTATTTAAACCCATGCATTTAATTTAATATTATTATATTTTCCTCACTTCACTTCAGCAGCTTAGACTATTTAGTGCTGATAAATCACACACAAATTGAATTACAAAAATAATTTACCACAGGTTGTAATGTAGCAAAATAGGTAAAAATCCAAAGGGAGTGAATACTTTTGAAAGCCACTGTAATAAGGAAATCATTTTTCAGAAAACCTACATTTGTAAATTCCACTATTCTGCTCTATCATGGTAACAGACCATTAAATAAATGTTGATACCTGATGGAAATTATCAGTGCCGATGGACCTTATTGGCTAATCTGGGTCTGTTGTGTATCGGTATTTTACCTGGTGAAATAATGAAACATACTTTGCTATCTTATCTGCCATTTCAGTGAAGTCAAAAGCTTCCAATGAAGATATACAGTACATTCACTTTCTATATTCTTATAAGTCGTGTAGAACCATTGGATAGATTCTTTGATTTATAAACTCCATTTTAAATCCATTTTAATATACTTTTTATACACCTCGATCTGAATGTATGTCCTCAAGAAAATAAAAAATCTAATAGTCACCTCCCACTCTCGAGTTACTGGAGCTCACGTTCGTAGATCATTAGAAACTTTAGTACGAGCAGTTTCTGTAAAGTATAAGGAGCGGAAACCGGATTTTAAAGGGTCAAGAAAAGCTTTATTTGACAGATAGAGAATAAGACTAAAGTGGACCAAGATTTCCAGGAATATAGGGGAGAATTGAGACAGGCCTGCAGTTAGCAGCACAGTTCTGGTTGAGGGGTCTTTATTGGAGAAATGGGTGTATCATGGCATGTTTGAAGGAGGAGGTAAAGATTCTGGAAGAAATAGGTAAAGATTTTAGTTAGGTGGGTAGTGACTGAAGAAGGTGAAAGCGAATAGGGTCAGTGGTGTAGGTAATAGGGCAAGAAGAAGTAAGGAGCCTGGCAACTTCTGTGACCAATTCAAGACAGAAAGAAAATGAGCTCGATGAAATGTGGGAGGGAAGAAAATGTATGATATTAGGAAAAAATTTCCTGTCAGATATGGTCAATTTTTTATTTGAAATAAATGAACAGATCGTCAGCACTGAAGTGGGTGATAAAGGCCTGTACTGTTGCACAGTGATGTGATGAGGGCAGTAAAGTAGGCTTGCTTAAAGAGGTGAAGGGCAGAGTCACAAGTTTTTAATTCTTAACTTGTAATAGATGAAATCTTTGATCAAAAGGGATGTTTTCCACAGAAGCTTAGCATAACTAAAACGCTAGAGTAGAAGTGCCAGTGTTGCCACCATTTGTGTTAGGCCGGAGTCAGACTAGCATATGGCATCCGATGCTCTCACATCGGATGCCATATGCTAATGACCCTCAGCTCTTGCTCTGCTGCGAGCAGGAACAGAGTGTCATGCGTCTGTACTCCAAGCCTCACACACAACTGTGGAGGAGGTGGGGAAATGAATTTCTCCATTTCCTCCATTGCCGGGGTCAGTGTATATCGCACATCACTTGGATGATATCTGAGTGATGTGCGTTGCCTCACTCGCACCCATATGTTTAGATTAGTGCGAGTGAGCCAAGACTTGGTCGAGTGTCGGTGACAATCGCAGCATGCTGCGATTTCCCTTGCATGTATAATATGGTTGAGCAAAAAAACGCTAATGTGAGCTGCCCCATAGATGAATACTGGTCTGAGTGCTATGCGATGTGTGTCCCTGGCCTAAAAGTGTTGTACAGTGAGTGCAACGATCTGTGTGATTTAACAATATGAAAATTGAATGTGAGCTGTGTAAACAGGAGATGGGAGGACAGAGGGACTGATATAGATGCAGTGCGCAGAGTATGTAAAAGAGTGGTAGATATGAAGGAATGTATCAACTTGAACATTGACAATGCAAATAAATTTTGTAGAGCCGTCTTGTAGCACAAACAATCTAGAAACACGATTGCATCTATTGAATGGCTTATCCATCTCCTGCCCTGTCCAACTCCCATGTTTAACTGCTGTGCAATGTGAAAAATATGGCACTTGCTTCAAATTTTTCTTCGTCAAGAAGAAGGACAGTTCACTTCGTCCTTGCATTGACTACAGAGGTCTGAATAATATCACCGTCAAAAACAAAAACCCTCTACCTCTCATTCCAGAGCTCTTTGATCGGCTTAGAGGGGTGCAAATCTTCACAGAGATAGATCTACTGGGTGCTTAGAATCTTGTTCCTATTCGTGCCAGAGATGAATGGAAGACCGCCTTTAACACCCGGGATGGTCATTATGAATACCTAGTCATGTCTTTCGGCCTGTGCAATGCTCCCGCAGTCTTTCAAGAATTTGTCAATGACATCTTCCGAGACCTTCTCTACTCCTGTGTTGTTGTGTATCTAGACAACATCTTAGTTTTCTCCGCTGATCTACCGACCCACAGAAGAAATGTTCGTTTGGTTTTGCAACGTTTGAGAGAGAATCGTCTTTATGCTAAGTACGAGAAGTGTCTCTTCGAGCAAACTTCTCTGCCCTTTCTTGGATACATCATCTCGGACTCTGGACTTAAGATGGATCCTGAGAAAGTGAACGCCATTCTCAATTGGCCGCGACCCTACGGAGTAAAAGCAATCCAGCGATTTCTGGGATTTGCTAATTACTACAGGCAGTTCATATCTCAGTTCTCCTCCGTAATTCAGCCTCTTTCCTCCCTTACCCGTAAAGGTTCCAACCCAAAGATTTGGACCCTGGAGGCCGAAAATGCCTTTATGCTCCTGAAGCAGTCTTTTTCCTCCGCTCCTGTATTGCACCGTCCAGAGATTAACAAGCCATTTGTTTTCGAGGTTGATGCCTCCTCCTCGGGTGCCGGAGCAGTGCTTTCCCAAAGGTCCCCTGTGGGGCGAATGGTTGCATGTAGATTCTTTTCAAAAGCGTTTTCTGCATCAGAACGCAATTATACCATCGGAGACCGTGAACTCTTGGCCATAAAACTGGCACTTGAAGAATGGAGGTATCTTCTGGAGGGAGCCATACATCCATTCGTGATTTTCTCTGACCATATAAAATTTGGCCTATCTTCAGACTGCGCAAAGACTTAATCCACGACAGGCCCGATGGTCCTTGTTTTTTGCTCGTTTCAACTTCGAGCTTCGTCTTCGGCCTGGTGACAAGAATATCAAAGCCGTCGCACTGTCTAGGCTTTCCCAGCCGGAGGATACTGACGAAGAACCAGCACATATCCTGGATCCTTCCAAGATCGTCACAGTAGCTCCTTTAAGGATGTTCAGTCCTCCTCCGGGTAAAATCCTTGTGGCTGAGGGTGACAGAGAAACGGTGCTTCGCTGGGGACATTCTTTGAAATTGGCAGGCCATGCGGGGATTAAGAAGACTTTCCTTCTCATCACCCGCTACTATTGGTGGCCAACGTTACGTCAAGATGTCGAAGAGTTTGTTCCTTCTTGTCCTTCCTGTGCCAAGAACAAAGTGCCAAGACAATTACCCCGTGGCGCTCTGCTTCCCCTTCCAGTTCCTTTCGCCCCGTGGCAGCATATCGCCTTGGACTTTATCACCAATCTACCAAGTTCTTCAGGCTGTACTGTCATACTTACAGTAGTAGATCGGTTCTCTAAAATGGCCCATTTTGTTTCCCTGCCCAGTCTACCCTCGGCTCCTGAATTGGCGAAGGTATTTATTTTGAACATCTTCAAACTTCACGGTTTTCCACAACACATCGTGTCCGACAGAGGAGTACAATTTACGTCTCACTTTTGGAGGGCATTATGCAAACTCTTGAAGGGGTCTCTAGATTTTTCATCTGCCTACCATCCTCAAACCAATGGTCAAGCTGAGCGAACGAATCAAATTGTGGCTGCCTATCTTCGACACTTCTCTAATGCCCACCAAAGTGATTGGGTTAGTCTTCTGCCATGGGCTGAGTTTGCCTACAATAATCATTCCAGTGAATCTTCTGCTAAGTCTCCTTTCTATGTGGCGTTTGGACAGCATCCGAATATGCCTCTTCCGATTTCCTCTACTTCTGGAGTACCGGCTGCTGATTCTTTGACATTGGAGTTTTCTACAATATAGAGGGCGGTTAAAGAAGCACTCAATAAGGCATCTGTTAGAATGAAAAAACATGCCGACAAAAGGCGTTTGGATTCTTCTCCATTTTTACCTGGCGATAAGGTCTGGCTCTCTTCACGATACATTAGACTCAAGATTCCATCTTATAAACTTGGTCCTCGCTACATCGGTCCTTTTGAGAATCGAGTCAATGATGCTGCTTACAAGCTGAAGTTGCCTGCCTCGCTCTGTATTCCCAATACCTTTAATGTGTCTCTACTCAAACCTGTTATCCTTAACCGCTTCCATCCTTCTTCCTGTACCTCTCCTCAATCCGTCCGAGCCGATAACGTTTTTGAGGTGAGGGATATTTTAGCCATGAAAAAGGTTCGTGGGAGGGAATTTTTCTTGATTGATTGGAAGGGTTTCGGTCCTGAGGAAAGATCATGGGAACTGTTAGAGAATATCAATGCTCCTTGTCTTCTAAACAAATTTCTCTCCAGTTTGGGGAGGGGGGGTTGTAAGGAGGGGGGTACTGTTAGCAGCGCTGCTATCAGCTGGAGCCAAGAGGACACAGTGTCGTGTGTACTCTCATCCCTCGCTTTGGTCCGCAGAGGCCATTTTGGTGGACGATGCTGAAAGGAGAGGGGGATGAGACCTCACCTTACCCATACTGACACTGCAAGAGCCAAACATCCACACAAAATGTATGAATGGGCATGCTCTCATCTCTCCTACCTGACAGCACCACCGTAAGTGAGAGTAGGCGAGAGACCTTAAAAACAGCTATTTAAAAGGTTCATACTACTATATATCATAATAATTATTATTTCATCCATTATATTCAAACATATAATAAACACTAACATTAATGTACTAAATAAGGGATAACATGGATTGCTTAACGACTACAATAAACACAACAGGGATAGCTTTCTGCAGAAAATAAAAATTGTTAGAAAATTATTTTAACACTAACATTAATGTACTAAATAAGGGATAACATGGATTGCTTAACGAGTGCAATAAACACAACAGGGATAGCTTTCTGCAGAAAATAAAAATTGTTAGAAAATTATTTTATCAGCTCTTTGTGTAACAAGGCCATTGTTAAGGTATAGTTACACTAAACGACTTACCAACGACCATGATCGTTGGTAAGTCGTTGTGTGGTTGCTGGGGAGCTGTCACACAGACAGCTCTCTCCAGCGACCAACGATCAGGGGAACGACTTCGGCATCATTGAAACTGTCTTCAACAATGCCGAAGTCCCCCTGCAGCACCCGGGTAACCAGGGTAAACATCGGGTAAGTGCAGGGCCGCACTTAGTAACCCGATATTTAGCCTGGTTACCATTGTAAAAGTAAAAAAAAAACACTACATACTCACATTCTGATGTCTGTCACATCCCCCGCCAGCGTCCACAGGGTTAAAACTGCTTTCAGCAAGAGCGCTGCTAATGCACGCGCTGCTGCCGAGAGTTTCCCTGCACTGACTGTGTGACGTCACCGCTGTGCTCTGCTTTACGGCCGGCGCTCACACTGTGGACGCCGGGGGACATGACAGACATCAGAATGCGAGTATGTAATGTTTTTTTTTACTTTTACAATGGTAACCAGGGTAAATATCGGGTTACTAAGCGCGGCCCTGCGCTTAGTAACCTGATGTTTACCCTGGTTACAAGTGAACACATCGCTGGATCGGCGTCATACACGCTGATCCAGCGATGACAGCGGGTGATCAGCGACCAAAAAATGGTCCTGATCATTCCCCAACGACCAACGATCTCCCAGCAGGGGCCTGATCATTGGTCGCTGTCACACATAACAAGATCGTTAGCGGGATTATTGCTACGTCACCAAAAGCGTGACGTTGCAACGATATCGTTAACGACATCGTTATGTGTGACGGTACCTTAGAAATAGTAGATGTTTTCAGCAGAATATGTAAATCTGTGCATCAGCCACAAATACAAAAGAAGAAGGCCATACATTTCAATACCAAAAGAATACTTAAATGTACTGAAAAACTCTGATAATATGCATAACAATAGATTTGAAAATAGCAATGAAACCTTAGAACCTAGAGTCTTCTTCAATGCAATTAAGACAATGCATTAGCATGAAAAATAAGACAATACTGTTTTTATGGTGTTTACAGTGCTGATTGAAACAGAAGACTATTCATGATCAACACTTAGTAATAGTCCTGAGGGTAATTTGTAGAAACCTGTAGCAAGTGAAAAAAGGTTGAGTGAATTGAAGTTTTGTGAACATTATACAGTATATAAAAAATCAAAAGCTCTCAGATCATACAATTCATGCAAAGTTTTACAGTTCAATCACTTTATACACAATACAGCTTTGTGTAAGACTGTCCTCCTTTAAATAAATGGAGTCGAGGAAATGTACCAAGCAATTTAGTTTTTTCATTTGATATAATGTATTATAAAAATGGTTGTGGTAAGTCCTGATAACCTGATGGCAGATAGCTGTGATTTGATGTAATGTTTACCTCTTCACCCTCAGGCCTGTTTTGTTTTCACCATCCTGACCAGGTCAAATTTTACAATTCTGACTAGTGTCATTTTATGTGCTTATAACTCTGGAACGCTTCAACGAATCCGAGTTATTCTGAGGCTGTTTTTTGAGACACATTGCACTTTAGGCGATAAATTTAGTGTTAAATTTAGGCGGATATTTTTTGCATTTCTTTGTGAAAATATCAGAATTTTGAAAATTTTGCGATTTTCAAACTATTAATTTTTATTCCTTTAAAACAATAGTTATGTCACACAGAAAAGTAAATAAATAACACTTAACACATATCTACTTTACACTAGCATCATTTTTGAAAAATATTATTGTTGTTAGGAAGTTAAAAGAGTTACAGGTTGATTAGCAATTTCTAAATTTTCCAACAAAATTTACAAAACCAATTTTGAAGGGACTTTGAGGGGCATATATGACAGAAAATACCCCAAAATGACACCATTTTAAAAACTGCACCTCTCCACGTGCTCAAAACCACATTCAGTAAGTTTATTTACCCCTCAGGTGTTTCACAGGAATTAAAGCAATGTGGACGAAAAAATTAAAGCTTCTCTTTTTCCAGCCAAAATGTTGAGTTAACCCCAAATTTCATAAGAGTAACACAAATTTTCATAAGAGTAACAGAGGAAAAAGTGCCATATAGTTTGTTATGAAATTTCTCTTTAGTATGCCGAAATCCCATTTGTGGGAGAAAGCTACTGTTTGGGGGTATGGCTAGGAAGAAGCACCATTTGACTTTTGGAACTCAAAATTTGCTCAAATCAATAGTGGATTTCATGTCGTGTTTGAAAAGCCCATAATATTCACCAACAATTGAAACCCTCCATGAGTGATCCCATTTTGAAAATTACACCCCTCAAGGAACGTATCTAGAGGTGTGGTGACCACCTTGATCTTACAGGTGCTTCATAGAAATTTAAAACTTTGAGTTATGAAAATGAAAACGCCCCCCATAGCTTATACATGAGTCACGGTCCCAGAAAGCCGACAGGGGAGCAGAGGGTCACAGAGACCGGAGCTGGCGGCTGTTGCTAAAGCCTGTGCCGCTGCTGCAATAGCGCACAGTGCCAGCCACAGCCGCTGGCTTCCAGCACTCATCATACTCACCTACCGGCATGCCCTCAGTGCTGACACTGAATCTCGTTCCGGCTGCCGATGCCTGCAGCTCTTCCAGTCGAGCGATCATGTGGCCCCACTCATTAAGGTAATGAATATACGCCTTTCCACTCAAATAGGTGTGGCATGCATATTCATTGCTTTAATGAGCGGGGCCACGTGATCGCTTGGCAGGAAAAGCTGGTAAATAAGAGGGAGTGCCAGCAGGCAATAAGATTTTTTTTTTAACAGGAATCATACATAGGGATAAGGAGCCAAGTATACCAGGATAGGGACTGGGGAGCCAAGCACACCAGGAAAGGGACTGGGGAGCCATGCATATCAGGACAGGGGCTGTGGAGCCATGCACATCAGGACAGGGACTGGAGAGCCATGCATATGAGGAAAGGGATTGGGAAGCCAAGCACAACAGGACAGGCACTGGGGAGCCATGCATACCAGTACAGAGATGGGGAGCCATGCATACAATGACAGGGACTGGGGAGCCATGCATACAATGACAGGGATGGGGTTGCCATGCATATAATGATAGGGTCTGGGGAGCCATGCACACCAGGACAGGGACTGGGGAGCCATGCACACCAGGACATGGACTGGGGAGCCATGCATACAATGACAGGGATGGGGGAGCCATGCATACCATGATAGGGATGAGAAGACAATGCATACCCAGCTTATACTTGAGTCAATAAGCTTACCCAGTTTTTTGTGGCAAAAGTAGATGCCTTGGCATATACTTGGGTCAGCTTATACTCGAGTTTATATGGTATATCTTTCCTCCAGGAATGTTGAGTTTGCTCTAAATTTTTCATCTTCACAAGTGTAACAGTAGAAAATTGGCAATACAATTTGTTGTGCAATTTCTCTTGAGTATGTAGATTCCTTATGTTTGGTGGAAGATTAATATTAGAGTGGACAGCAGGGCTCGGGAGGGAAGGAGCATCATTTGACTTACGGAGTGCAAAAATGGCTAGAATAGATAACGGATGTCATGTTGCATTTGCAGATTCCTTGAAGTGACATCATTTTGTAAACTACACCTCTCAAGGGACTTGCTCAGAGGTGTGGCGAGCACCTTGAACCCACAGATGCGTAACAGAATTTTATTACGCTGAATCAGGAAAATAAAGACAAAAACATTTTTTACAGAAAAATGTTGCTTTTGCCCCAAATTTTTCATTGTCACAAGGGTAACAGGAGAAATTGTACAACAAAGTTTATGTTCCACTTTCTCTTGAGTGCACCAATACCCCATATGTAGTGAAAAACTACTGTTTGGCAAACAGAAGGGCTCAAAAGGGAAGGAGCAATGTTTGATTCTTTTGTAACTCAAATTTGCCTGGGATAGATAATGGGCACCATGTTGTGTTTGCAGAGTCCCTATTGTGCCTAAAAAGTGGAAACACCACAAGTGAGCCCATTTTGGCAACTACACCCCTCAAGGAAATGACCTAGAGGTGTGTGTGAGCACCTTGAACTGACAGGTGCTTCACAACATTTTATAACATTGAGTGTGAAGAGGAAAAAAAAATTTCCAGCAAAAATGTTGGTTCTGCCACAAAGTTTTGATTTTCACAAGGGTAATAGGAGAAAATGGACCACACAATCTATTTTGCAGTTTCTCCTCAGTACACCAATACCCAAATATGGTGGAATACTTCTGTTTGACCACACGGCAGGGCTCAGAAGGTAAGGAGCACCAGTTGGCTTTTGGAGTGCAAAACTGGCTTAGATAGATAGTGGATGCCATGTCGCATTTACAGAGCTGACTGATGTGCCTAAAAAGTGGAAAATTCCAAAAGTTATCCCATTTTGGAAATTACACCAATCAAGAAACTTATCTACATTTGATGTGAGCTCCTTGAACCCAAAGGTGCTTCACAGAAATTTACAAGGTCGAGCCGTGAAAATGAAAAAAAAAATATTTTTCCTGCAAAAATGTTGGTTATGCCCCAAATTTTTCATTTTACAAGGGTAACAGGAGAAAGTAGACTGTACCATTTCTTGCAAAATTTCTCCTGAATACACAAATATCCCATATGTTGAAGAAAACTGTTCTTGGAAACAGGGCTTGGAAGAGAAAGATGGCCAATTGAGTTCCATTAATTTTGGCTGAAATAGATTGCATATGTCAGATTTGAAGAGCCCCATACATGTCAAAACAGCAGAACCCCCCCATTTTGGATACTACACCTCTCAAGGAATTCATCTAGGGGTGTAGTGAGCATTTTTAACCTTCAGACGATTCATAGAATTGTATAACATTGGGCGGAGTAAATGAAAAATTACAAATAAATATTGCTTTTGCCCCAAGTTTTTCATTTTCAAAAGGATAATAGGAGAAAATGAAAGGTACAATTTGTCATACAAGTTTTCCTTAGTATGCCAATACCATATGTGATCAAAAAATATTTTTGAGACACAGTGCAAAGCTCAGAAGAGAAGGAGCGCAGTATTGAAATTCAGATTTTGCTAAAATGGTTTGAGGGTGCCATGTCACAATGGTAGAGCACCAGAGGTACCTGAACAGCAGAACACCTCTGTGAGTGACACCATATTACAAACTACATCTCCAGTGAATTCATCTAGCGGTGCAGTGAGTTTGTTGACACCACATGTGCCTGACAGAATTTTTTACCATTGGGCGGTGAAGAAAGAATAATTACATTTTTACAACTAAAATGTTGTTTTATGAAAATGAAGAAAAAATATGCGGCAGCACTCACCCAGCTTCGTGTGGTCCAGTACTTTATTAAGACATGAAAAATAACAGCTTCACGGCCCGAGGGAGTGCAGATGGAGGGGAGGTGAGCAGGGAATGACGACGGCCGTTTCACGCTGATCCAAGCGCTTCTACGACCCGTAGAAGCGCTTGGATCAGCGCGGAACGGCCGTCGTCGTTCCCTGCTCACCTCCCCTCCATCTGCACTCCCTCGGGCCGTGAAGCTGTTATTTTTCATGTCTTAATAAAGTACTGGACCACACGAAGCTGGGTGAGTGCTGCCGCATATTTTTTCTTCATTTTCATGACATGTGCATCTGGTTTCTATGCGAGCACCTCCAACGCTGAAGTCAGACTGTTCTTATTCACCGCCATTGATTTGCTGTAAGGAGTGAGGCTGTGCAGCACCACTTTTTTTCTTTTGTTTAAAATGTTGTTTTAGTGCTAAGTTTTACCTTTTTATAATTTCTAATAGGAAAAAAATGAACATCACAGTTTGTTGTTCAAATTCTCCTAAGTGCACCAGTACCCTACAAGTAATCATCCAGCGTCTATGGGCAGTAGAATGAATTTTATACATATTAAAATACAGTGCAGCATGTGGCAGCCACAGGGCTGAGGAACAACAATCCTATGCGTTTCAGCTATAGGAAGCCTTAATCATGAAGGATTGTTGTTCCTTAAGTTCAGCCCTGTGGCTGCAACATGCTGCACTGTATTTTAATATGTATAAAATAAACTAAAAGTTTTAAATACATTCTACTGCCCATAGACGCTGGATTAATACACTATTTTTTTGCATCATCAATTATGTGCCTGCACCTCAAGGCTAATCCATGTGCAGGGGGTGAATCCAGAACGCAAGAGGACGACCGATAAGGGGTGGGCTGAATTATTTTACTTTTTTTTCCACTACATGGAATTAGGAACTACTTTTCAGACACAGTCGAAAAGTCAGGAGGGTAGTGCAGATTTTATTGTTATGGTTTGCGGGTGCCAAGGCCCACTGTGAGAGCTCCTGAGGCATCATAATAGCAGAATCCATCTATAATTAACTCCATATTACAAACAACACCTCTAGATGATTTAAACTAGGGTTGCAGAGATCATATTGACACCACAGGTATGTCACAGAACTTTATACTATTGGGCAGTGAAGAAAAAGTAATTACATTTTTACCACAAGAAAATATTTTAGTTTGCAGACTCCATTTATAGATGCCTTAAGTGCAAGTCAAGCAGAATCTCCCCTCCAATTACCCCAGTTGGAAATTTCACCATTCTAGGAATTTATTTACAGGTGTATTGATGATTTTTACTGTATGGGTGTTTTCCAGAAACAAGCCACAGTGGATGTTGCCAAGTGAAAATTGCAAATCTGCCATTGTAGTGGCCGTACATTGTAGTGTTCATACATTTTGCCCAGCTCATGCTTCTTGAGACATGCATCTGCAAATTAAGCGGGTTCTCATCGCTACAGAAATGCCAAATATATGGATGATAAATGTAATTTAGGCACACTGTGGGCCTAAAAAGGTAGAAGGGCATTTGAATTTGGGAGTGCAAAATTCACTCGGTTTCTTTTGGGGGGCGATGAGCTATAGTGCGTTTCCGGAGCCTTTGTGCTACCAGTAATGTGGAAGCTTTCAATATTTTCACAGATAGATGATGGACTGGAGTGAGGGAATTTTTGTGGATTGAGTTGAAGCTTTTATTAGGAACATTTTAAATAACATTTTGGATCACATTTATCCTGTGCTCAATGCTGTGCCCTTCCTTCATAGTTTCCATCTAAATCTCTGAATCATATGATTCAGATGAAACCCCTGAGGGATCCATCCACTGTAATGAGGCAGTAAAGTTACCATTGACTCCATCTGGCCATCTAACACAGCAGTGTTCTTTTCAGACGTGCACAAAACTGTCTATCGACCTCATTTTTATACGCGCTTAAAAAGACGGACACCGCAGGATAATAACTCAGACTGACTCCACAGTGTCTCCATTTGCCTCATTACTAGTGTTGAGCATTCCGATACCGCAAGTATCGGGTATCGGCCGATACTTGCGGTATCGGAATTCCGATACCGAGATCCGATACTTTTGTGGTATCGGGTATCGGTATCGGATCCATAGGGATGTGTAAAATAAAGAATTAAAATAAAAAATATTGATATATTCACCTCTCCGGCGGCCCCTGGACATCACGCTGGTAACCGGCAGGCTTCTTTGTTTAAAATGAGCGTGTTTAGGACCTGCGAATGACGTCCCGGCTTCTGATTGGTCGCGTGCCGCCCATGTGACCGCCACACGACCAATCAGAAGCCGCGACGTCATTCTCATTCACTAAACTCCTAATTCTAGGAATTGAGGACCTGCGAATGACGTCACGGCTTCTGATTGGTCGCGTGGCGGTCACATGGGCGGACGCGACCAATCAGAAGCTGGGACGTCATTCCTCAGGTCCTAAACGCGCGCATTTTAAACAAAGAAGCCTGCCGGTTACCAGCGTGATGTCCAGGGGCCGCCGGACAGGTGAATATATCAATATTTTTTATTTTAATTCTTTATTTTACACATTAATATGGATCCCAGGGCCTGAAGGAGAGTTTCCTCTCCTTCAGACCCTGGGAACCATCAGGATACCTTCCGATACTTGGTGTCCCATTGACTTGTATTGGTATCGGATATCAGTATCGGCGATATCCGATATTTTTCGGGTATCGGCCGATACTATCCGATACCGATACTTTCAAGTATCGGACGGTATCGCTCAACACTACTCATTACATAATAATAATAATTTTATTTATATAGCGCCAACATATTCCGCAGCGCTTTACAAATTATTACATGGAATCTTCCTCCTGGGGTTACATCTGAATCATGTATTTCAGAGATTTACACGGAAACCTCAATGTAAGCGCTCAGCGTAGATCTCATAAATGTGAGCCAAAGCTTACTGCGATCTTTGAGAGACCACATGAACAAATAATAATAATAATAATAATTTGATTTATACAGCGCCAACATATTCCGCAGCGCTTTACAAATTATAGAGGGGACTTGTACAGACAATAAACATTACAGCATAACAAAAATCACAGTTTAAAATAGATACCAAGAGGAGTGAGGGCCCTGCTCGCAAGCTTACAATCTATAGGAAAAAGGGAGACACGAGAGGTGAATGGTAACAATTGATTTGTTGTTCGGTCCAGCCATAGTGTAAGGATCGAGTGTTCATGTAAAGCTGCATGAACCAGTTAACAGCCTAGGTATGGAGCAATACAGACAGTGAGGGCTAATAACTGCATAAAGTGTATGAGAACATGATGCGAGGAACCTGGTTTTGGTTTAACGTACAGTGGGGCAAAAAAGTATTTAGTCAGTCAGCAATAGTGCAAGTTCCACCACTTAAAAAGATGAGAGGCGTCTGTAATTTACATCATGGGTAGACCTCAACTATGGGAGACAAACTGAGAAAAAAAAATCCAGAAAATCACATTGTCTGTTTTTTTAACAATTTATTTGCATATTATGGTGGAAAATAAGTATTTGGTCAGAAACAAACAATCAAGATTTCTGTCTCTCACAGACCTGTAACTTCTTCTTTAAGAGTCTCCTCTTTCCTCCACTCATTACCTGTAGTAATGGCACCTGTTTAAACTTGTTATCAGTATAAAAAGACACCTGTGCACACCCTCAAACAGTCTGACTCCAAACTCCACTATGGTGAAGACCAAAGAGCTGTCAAAGGACACCAGAAACAAAATTGTAGCCCTGCACCAGGCTGGGAAGACTGAATCTGCAATAGCCAACCAGTTTGGAGTGAAGAAATCAACAGTGGGAGCAATAATTAGAAAATGGAAGACATACAAGACCACTGATAATCTCCCTCGATCTGGGGCTCCACGCAAAATCCCACCCCGTGGGGTCAGAATGATCACAAGAACGGTGAGCAAAAATCCCAGAACCACGCGGGGGGACCTAGTGAATGAACTGCAGAGAGCTGGGACCAATGTAACAAGGCCTACCATAAGTAACACACTATGCCACCATGGACTCAGATCCTGCAGTGCCAGACGTGTCCCACTGCTTAAGCCAGTACATGTTCGGGCCCGTCTGAAGTTTGCTAGAGAGCATTTGGATGATCCAGAGGAGTTTTGGGAGAATGTCCTATGGTCTGATGAAACCAAACTGGAACTGTTTGGTAGAAACACAACTTGTCGTGTTTGGAGGAAAAAGAATACTGAGTTGCATCCATCAAACACAATACCTACTGTAAAGCATGGTGGTGGAAACATCATGCTTTGGGGCTGTTTCTCTGCAAAGGGGCCAGGACGACTGATCCAGGTACATGAAATAATGAATGGGGCCATGTATCGTGAGATTTTGAGTGCAAACCTCCTTCCATCAGCAAGGGCATTGAAAATGAAACGTGGCTGGGTCTTTCAACATGACAATGATCCAAAGCACACCGCCAGGGCAACGAAGGAGTGGCTTCGTAAGAAGCATTTCAAGGTCCTGGAGTGGCCTAGCCAGTCTCCAGATCTCAACCCTATAGAAAACCTTTGGAGGGAGTTGAAAGTCCGTGTTGCCAAGCGAAAAGCCAAAAACATCACTACTCTAGAGGAGATCTGCATGGAGGAATGGGCCAACATACCAACAACAGTGTGTGGCAACCTTGTGAAGACTTACAGAAAACGTTTGACCTCTGTCATTGCCAACAAAGGATATATTACAAAGTATTGAGATGAAATTTTGTTTCTGACCAAATACTTATTTTCCACCATAATATGCAAATAAAATGTTAAAAAAACAGACAATGTGATTTTCTGGATTTTTTTTTCTCAGTTTGTCTCCCATAGTTGAGGTCTACCTATGATGTAAATTACAGACGCCTCTCATCTTTTTAAGTGGTGGAACTTGCACTATTGCTGACTGACTAAATACTTTTTTGCCCCACTGTATATGAATGGGCCACACAGGGATAATTAGGTTTATGCGTTGAGGCGGTAGACCAGTCTGAACAAATGCATTTTTAGGGCACGCTTAAAACTGTGGGGATTGGGGATTAATCGTATTAACCTGGGTAGTACATTCAAAAGAATTGGCGAAGCACGTGAAAAGTCTTGGAGATGGGAGTGGGAGGTTCTGATTATTGAGGATGCTAACCTGAGGTCATTAGCGGAGCGGAGGGCACGGGTAGGGTGGTAGGCTGAGACCAGAGAGGAGATGTAGGGTGGTGCAGAGCCATGGAGTGCTTTGTGGATGAGGGTAATAGCTTTGTACTGGATTCTGGAGTGGATGGGTAACCAGTGTAATGACTGGCACAAGATAGAGGCATCGGTGTAACGGTTGGTGAGGAATATAATCCTGGCAGCCGCATTCAGGACAGATTGGAGCGGGGAGAGTTTGATAAGAGGGAGGCCGTTTAGGAGAGAGTTACAATAGTCCAGACGAGAATAAATGAGTGAAACAGTAAGAGCTTTTGCAAAGTCGAAAGTAAGAAAAGGGTGAATTCTAGAAATGTTTTTGAGATGCAGATAAGAAAAGCGAGCCAATGATCGGATGTGGGGGTGAATGAAAGCTCAGAATCAAGGATGACCCCAAGGCAGCGGGCATGTTGCTTTGGAGTAATGGTGGAACCACACACGGAGATGGCAATGTCAGGCAAAGGTAGGTTAGTAGAGGGAGAAAACAAGAGGAGTTCAGTTTTTGACAGGTTCAGTTTCAGATAGAGGGAGTACATGATGTTAGAGACAGCGAGACAACAAATCAATAGTAGTTTAAGAATTGATTCTATTTATTTGTTATGCCGTTCCTCGTGCAGCATAAGTGATTAGATGACTTTAATCTCCGGATCAATGCGATTAGTGATACCAGATTTATATAGTTTTTCAAGTCTGACTGCTATCACACACTGAAAGATGCAAGTGTGCTGAAGCAATTTCCTAGGTTACGATTGCTGAAGCTAACACAGTACTTTGCCAGTGACTTTGTATTAATGAGTTATACATGTCCCAAGCCAGTGGGCGCTGCCTACCTCCATACAGTTGTATGCAGTCAAGGCCGCACCCTGACCAGCTATGTAGCAGGCTAGTTGGGAAATTAGAGGTTGTGGCCTCGCTCCATATAAGACCCATTCCCAGGTCTGAAACTGGCGAATCTTGCAGCGCACAGTACATGCGCTGGGGGATTCTCAAGTCTGCAGCCACACAGAGTGATTGCAGACTTATCGGTTTTGACCTACAACCCCTTTAATTAAGCAATGAAATCCTGAATGGGAAAATGTCACATGGTTGCTATACTTTTTGAACCCTATTAGTGTCGTCATGGTTAAATAACATTTTTGAAGATCCTCAATTATTCTGTGTATTTACAAGAATGACAGAAGAGAAGCTATTTCAATTATTTCAATGACTTGATAGATTTCAGGAACTCTTATTTCCTGTGCCTTTGTACCTAATAATCTATCTCCTCCCTTATTGCTTTAGAGTGTGCTCTGCTCTATTTCACATGTCATCAATAAATGCTGTAACTTGTTTTCTAGTTTCAGCCCTACATGCATCATGCAAGGAACTAATGATTACAGATGTACAGCTTGTCCTCGGGGATACGAAGGCCAGCACTGTGAAAGGTAAACAGGAAAACAATTAAAGACAATAATGATAAGTGGAGATGTTAAGTATGTGGCTCAATACACAGAACAGCATATTTAACCCTCTGGAAGGTTTCTTGTCTTAACATCATGTCTCAGTATAGTCATTTATATTAATGCTAAAGAAAAGCCTTGGTTTCAGAATATTACAAGCCATGGACAATTAAGCTATCATGTGTAAGATTCTAAAAGACATGTTCCCATCTCTGACATTTAGATCATGTCCATATGATACCCATACCCATCTCCTCAATGGGGTTCTCCCTACCTTTTTGTTGAAGTGGGTAACAGAGCCTGACTGAAATTTAGTCTTGGCATTTAGAAGTAAAAAGACTTATGCAGCACCCCCACACCCACTTCCCCACATGTGGGTCTCTATTACAAATATAACACTGCCTGACTCTAGAGAAAATCAATATTTACTACAATACCAATAGTATCAATATTGCTGTTATATAGGGTAAATACTGCCGTGCTAAAACCACAAAATAACACAAATGCCACCAAAGTGGAATAGAATGCCACTATAGTGGTCATTACTAAGCACAACTGTACCAATATTAATATTACAATCAATACTGTAATATTGGAGACAAATAATACCGCTTTTTCATGCTTGAAAAAGACCAGCATATGGTCGAAACGTCGCTTGTGCTTAATGGCTGAATAAAGAATTCCTTTTTGATTTATACACCCGGTGGAGCGCTGTTCCTTTGTGCAGACTGTGACGTGTTACCCAGGTGGGTTCCCTGGATATGGAACGAGCGCCCGAATAAGGGAGTGCTGTCGGTCATCTACATTTGGTTTATAAATAATACCGCTAGTCCATAATGCCATTTTACCAGCACATACTGTACAGTAGTATTACCACTTAATTGACCATTAACGTAAGCCACTGTACTAAAACTGATATTACCATCAAATATTGACGATATAATGATAGATTTCAGTGACTCACCGCTCATGTTTTCATTGATTATAGTCATTCACTTTCACTTTTCTTTTTCCATTTGGCCCAGACCGCCAAGACCACTTCTTACATCAATGACAGCAGATTGTAAAGCACATACATTTTTGGGTTAATCTTTTCCAGCACCCTCCTCCAATTTATCCACCTCTATACAAACCTTATAGTGCTATAAACAGTGCCCTAGACGGTAGCAATGCTCTTTCTGTGCTGTGCACAATAATGGTACAATTTTTTGGTACCCCACGCCGTAAAAATGCTGCTAGACAGTAATAAAATCCACCTGCATCTTCTTATATTAGTATTTATATTGTGGCTTCTTACAACCCCCTATAGTAATAAAGAACCCCGTTACTTCCTCATGGAAATAATGCCCCTATGTGGCTCCTTAGTTTTTCAGCCCTGGGTACCTCCTTTTGATAATGACTCATCAGTGTGCTTCCCCTTCTTGCG
The DNA here is from genome assembly GCF_032444005.1 of Ranitomeya imitator. NCBI lineage: Eukaryota > Metazoa > Chordata > Amphibia > Anura > Dendrobatidae > Ranitomeya > Ranitomeya imitator. The sequence goes on along the minus strand of NC_091286.1, from coordinate 249,184,794 downwards.
ATAATGAACCCTCAGTGTTCTTTCCCTCCTTACGATAATGATCCCTCAAAGTGCTCCCCCTCCTTGTGCTAATGACCACTCAGTGTGCATCCTTTCCTTACAATAATGACCCCTCCAGTGTGTCTCCCCTCCTTACCATACTGACCCCTCAGTGTGCTTCCCCTTCTTGTGATAATGATCCCTCAGTGTGCTTCCCATCCTTGCGATAATGACCCCATATTGTGCTTCCCCTCCTTGTGATAATGACCCCATAGTGTGCTTCCCCTTCTTGCGATAATGAACCTGTGTGCTTCCCCTCCTTGCCATGACGACTCCTCAGTGTGCTTCCCTTCCTTGCAATAATGATGCCTCCAGAGTGCTTCCCCTTCTTGCAATAATGACCCCTCCAGTGTGCTTCCCCTTCTTGCAATAATGACCCCTCCAGTGTGCTTCCCCTCCTTGCGATAATGAACCCTCAATGTTTCCCCTCCATGTTATAATGACCCCTCAGTGTGTTCCCCTCAATGCGATAGTGACCCCATAGTGTGCTTCCCCTCTTTGCGATAATGACACCTCAGTGTTCTTCTCCTCCTTGTGATAATGACCCTTCAGTGTGCTTCCCCTCCTTTCCTTACAATAATGACCCATCCAATGTGCTTCCCCTCCTTGCGATAATGACCCCTCAGTGTGCTACCCCTCCTTGTGATAATGACCCCACAGTGTGCTTCCCTTTCTTGCAATAATGACCCCTTCAGTAGGCTTCTCCTCCTTGCGATAATGACCCTTCACTGTGCTTCCCCTCCATGTGATAATGACCAAACAGTGTTTTTCCGCTCCATGCGATAATGACCCCTCAGTGTGTTCCACTCAATGTGATAGTGACCCCATAGTGTGCTCCCCCTCCTTGTGATAATGACACCTCAGTGTTCTTCTCCTCCTTGTTATAATGACCCCTCCAGTGTGCTTCCCCTCCTTGCGATAATGACCCCTCAATGTGTTTCCCCTCCATGTGATAATGACCCCTCAGTGTGTTCCCCTCAATGTGATAGTGACCCCATAGTGTGCTTCCCCTCTTTGCGATAATGACACCTCAGTGTTCTTCTCCTCCTTGTGATAATGACCCCTCAGTGTGCTTCCCGTTCTGGCAGTAATGACCCCTTCAGTGGGCTTCCCCTCCTTGCGATAATGACCCTTCACTGTGCTTCCTGTTGTGAATTCTGTGGCTGAGTTCACTTCTGTGGTCACAAGTGGTATTGCAGTCTCTGGGCTTCCTCCCTCAGGTGTTTTGGTGAGCTCGTTGGCTGCCTTGCTATTTAGCTCCACCTGAGTCTGTCTTCCTTGCTCCTTGTCAATGTTCCAGTGTTGGATCTGAGCTACTGCATCTTTCCTTGGGCCTGCTGCTCTGCTAGATAAGTGCTTCTAGTTTGTTTTCTGTTTTTTCTGTCCAGCTTGCTATTAACTTTTGCTGGAAGCTCTGAGAAGCAAAGGGGTGCACCGCCGTGCTGTTAGTTCGGCACGGTGGGTCTTTTTGCCCCTTTGCGTGGTTTTCGTTTTAGGGTTTTTTGTAGACTGCATAGTTCTCTTTGCTATCCTCGCTCTGTCTAGAATATCGGGCCTCACTTTGCTGAATCTATTTCATTCCTACGTTTGTCTTTTCATCTTGCTAACAGTCATTATATGTGGGGGGCTGCCTATTCCTTTGGGGTATTTCTCTGAGGTAAGTCAGGCTTGTATTTCTATCTTCAGGCTAGTCAGCTCCTCAGGCAGTGCCGAGTTGCATAGGTAGTGATAGGCGCAATCCACTGCTGCTTATAGTTGTGTGAGGATAGATCAGGTACTGCAGTCTACAGAGATTCCACGTCTCAGAGCTCGTCCTATTGTTTTTGGTTATTGTCAGATCTCTGTATGTGCGCTGATTACTGCACGCTGTGTTGCCTGATTGCCAGCCATAACAGTACAAGGAGCCACACCAATGATTCCCAATAGAGGGAAAAAAGAAATCCTGACAGCATTTTTTTTTCTTAGCTCTGTCTTCAGTCTTTTTTTTCCCCTAGACATTAGAGTGCTTCAGGACACAGCTGTGGACATGGATATTCAGGCTCTGTGCTCCTCAATGGATAATCTCGTTGTAAATGTACAAAAGATTCAAGATACTATTGATCAGAAATCGATGCTAGAACCAAGAATTCCGATTCCTGATTTGTTTTTTGGTGACAGAACTAAGTTCCTGAGCTTCAGAAATAATTGTAAGCTATTTTTGGCCTTGAAACCTCATTCTTCTGGTAATCCTATTCAACAGGTTTTGATTATTATTTCTTTTTTGCGCGGCGACCCACAGGACTGGGCGTTTTCTCTTGCACCAGGAGATTCTGCATTGAGTAATGTTGATGCATTTTTCCAGGCGCTGGGATTGCTTTACGATGAGCCTAATTCAGTGGATCAGGCTGAGAAAAATCTGCTGGCTTTATGCCAGGGTCAGGATGATGTAGAAGTATATTGTCAGAAATTTAGGAAGTGGTCAGTACTCACTCTGTGGAATGAATCTGCACTAGCGGCTTTGTTCAGAAAGGGTCTCTCTGAAGCTCTTAAGGATGTAATGGTGGGATTTCCTATGCCTGCTGGTTTGAATGAGTCTATGTCCTTGGCCATTCAGATCGGTCGTCGCTTGCGCGAGCGTAAATCTGTGCACCATCTGGCGGTGTTGTCTGAGAGTAAACCTGAGCCTATGCAGTGCGACAGGACTATGACTAAAGTAGAACGGCAAGAACACAGACGTCTGAACAGACTGTGTTTCTATTGTGGTGATTCTACTCATGCTATTTCTAATTGTCCTAAGCGCACTAAGCGGTTCGATAGCTCTGCCGTCATTGGTACTGTACAGTCCAAATTCCTTCTGTCCATTACCTTGATATGCTCTTTGTCATCGTATTCTGTCATGGCGTTTGTGGATTCAGGCGCTGCCCTGAATCTGATGGATTTGGATTATGCTAAACGTTGTGGATTTTTCTTGGAGCCTTTGCGGTGTCCTATTCCGTTGAGAGGAATTGATGCTACACCTTTGGCCAAGAATAAGCCTCAGTACTGGGCCCAGCTGACCATGTGCATTGCTCCTGCACATCAGGAAGTTATTCGCTTTCTGGTACTGCATAATTTGCATGATGTGGTCGTGTTGGGGTTGCCATGGCTACAAACCCATAATCCAGTATTGGATTGGAACTCTATGTCGGTAACCAGCTGGGGTTGTCAGGGAGTACATGGTGATGTTCCATTTTTGTCTATTTCGTCATCCATTCCTTCTGACATCCCAGAGTTCTTGTCGGACTTTCAGGATGTATTTGAAGAGTCCAAGTCTGATGCCCTACCTCCGCATAGGAATTGTGATTGTGCTATCGATTTGATTCCTGGTAGTAAATTCCCTAAGGGTTGTTTATTTAATTTGTCCGTACCTGAACACACCACTATGCGCAGTTATGTGAAGGAGTCCCTGGAGAAGGGACATATTCGCCCATCGTCGTCACCATTGGGAGCAGGGTTCTTTTTTGTAGCCAAGAAGGATGGTTCGCTAAGACCGTGTATTGATTACCGCCTTCTTAATAAGATCACTGTTAAGTTTCAGTATCCCTTGCCATTGATTTCTGACTTGTTTGCTCGGATTAAGGGGGCTAGTTGGTTTACTAAGATTGATCTTCGTGGTGCGTATAATCTGGTGAGAATCAGGCAGGGAGATGAATGGAAAACGGCATTTAATACGCCCGAGGGTCATTTTGAGTATCTGGTGATGCCGTTCGGACTTGCCAATGCTCCATCTGTTTTTCAGTCTTTTATGCATGACATTTTCCGTGAGTATCTGGATAAATTCTTGATTGTTTACTTGGATGACATTTTGATCTTCTCGGATGATTGGGAGTCTCATGTGAAGCAAGTCAGAATGGTTTTCCAGGTACTGCGTGCTAATTCCTTGTTCGTGAAGGGATCAAAGTGTCTCTTCGGTGTGCAGAAAGTTTCATTTTTGGGGTTCATCTTTTCCCCTTCTACTATCGAGATGGATCCGGTTAAGGTTCAGGCCATCCAGGATTGGACTCAGCCGACATCTCTAAAAAGTCTGCAGAAATTCCTGGGCTTTGCTAATTTTTATCGTCGCTTCATCTGTAATTTTTCTAGCATTGCCAGACCATTGACCGATTTGACCAAGAAGGGTGCTGATTTGGTTAATTGGTCTTCTGCTGCCGTGGAAGCTTTTCAGGAGTTGAAGCGTCGTTTTTGCTGTGCCCCTGTGTTGTGTCAACCTGATGTTTCTCTTCCGTTCCAGGTCGAGGTTGATGCTTCTGAGATTGGTGCAGGGGCGGTTTTGTCACAGAGAGGTTCTGGTTGCTCAGTGTTCAAACCATGTGCTTTCTTTTCCAGGAAATTTTCTGCTGCTGAGCGTAATTATGATGTGGGCAACCGAGAGTTGCTGGCCATGAAGTGGGCATTCGAGGAGTGGCGTCATTGGCTTGAGGGTGCTAAGCATCGCGTGGTGGTTTTGACTGATCATAAGAACCTTACTTATCTTGAGTCTGCCAAGCGCTTGAATCCTAGACAGGCCCGTTGGTCGTTATTTTTTGCTCGTTTTGATTTTGTGATTTCATACCTTCCGGGCTCTAAAAATGTGAAGGCGGATGCTCTGTCTAGGAGTTTTGTGCCCGACTCTCCGGGGTTATCTGAGCCGGCGAGTATCCTCAAGGAAGGAGTCATTGTGTCTGCCATCTCCCCTGATTTGCGGAGAGTGTTGCAGAAATTTCAGGCTAATAAACCTGATCGTTGTCCGGCCGAGAAACTGTTCGTCCCTGATAGGTGGACTAGTAAAGTTATCTCTGAACTTCATTGTTCGGTGCTGGCCGGTCATCCAGGAATCTTTGGTACCAGGGAGTTGGTTGCTAGATCCTTCTGGTGGCCATCTCTGTCGCGGGATGTGCGTGCTTTTGTGCAGTCCTGTGGAATTTGTGCTAGGGCTAAGCCCTGCTGTTCACGTGCCAGTGGGTTGCTTTTGCCCTTGCCGGTCCCGAAGAGGCCTTGGACACATATTTCGATGGATTTCATTTCTGACCTTCCCGTTTCTCAAAAAATGTCGGTCATTTGGGTGGTCTGTGATCGCTTTTCTAAAATGGTCCATCTGGTGCCCTTGGTTAAATTGCCTTCCTCCTCTGATTTGGTGCCTTTGTTCTTCCAGCATGTGGTTCGTTTACATGGCATTCCTGAGAATATTGTTTCTGACAGAGGTTCCCAGTTTGTCTCGAGGTTCTGGCGAGCCTTTTGTGGTAGGATGGGCATTGACCTATCTTTCTCCTCGGCCTTCCATCCTCAGACTAATGGCCAGACCGAACGAACCAATCAGACCTTGGAAACATATCTGAGATGTTTTGTTTCCGCTGACCAGGATGATTGGGTGTCATTTTTGCCGTTGTCTGAGTTCGCCCTTAATAATCGGGCCAGCTCGGCTACCTTGGTCTCTCCATTTTTCTGCAATTCTGGGTTCCATCCTCGTTTCTCTTCAGGACAGGTTGAGTCTTCGGACTGTCCTGGTGTGGATTCTGTGGTGGACAGGTTGCAGCAGATCTGGACTCAGGTAGTGGACAATTTGACCTTGTCCCAGGAGAAGGCTCAGCTTTTCGCTAATCGCAGACGCCGTGTGGGACTACGACTTCGTGTTGGGGATCTGGTTTGGTTATCTTCTCGTCATATTCCTATGAAGGTTTCCTCTCCTAAATTTAAACCTCGTTTTATTGGTCCGTATAGGATTTCTGAGATTCTCAATCCGGTGTCTTTTCGTCTGATCCTCCCAGACTCCTTTTCCATACATAATGTATTCCATAGGTCGTTGTTGAGGAGATACGTGGCACCTATGGTTCCATCTGTGGAGCCTCCTGCCCCTGTTTTGGTGGAGGGGGAATTGGAGTATATTGTGGAGAAGATTTTGGATTCTCGTGTCTCTAGACGGAAACTCCAGTATCTGGTCAAATGGAAGGGTTATGCTCAGGAAGATAATTCCTGGGTTTTTGCCTCTGATGTCCATGCCCCAGATCTTGTTCGTGCCTTTCATGTGGCTCATCCTGGTCGGCCTGGGGGTTCTGTTGAGGGTTCGGTGACCCCTCCTCAAGGGGGGGGTACTGTTGTGAATTCTGTGGCTGAATTCACTTCTGTGGTCACAAGTGGTATTGCAGTCTCTGGGCTTCCTCCCTCAGGTGTTTTGGTGAGCTCGTTGGCTGCCTTGCTATTTAGCTCCACCTGAGTCTGTCTTCCTTGCTCCTTGTCAATGTTCCAGTGTTGGATCTGAGCTACTGCATCTTTCCTTGGGCCTGCTGCTCTGCTAGATAAGTGCTTCTAGTTTGTTTTCTGTTTTTTCTGTCCAGCTTGCTATTAACTTTTGCTGGAAGCTCTGAGAAGCAAAGGGGTGCACCGCCGTGCTGTTAGTTCGGCACGGTGGGTCTTTTTGCCCCTTTGCGTGGTTTTCGTTTTAGGGTTATTTGTAGACTGCATAGTTCTCTTTGCTATCCTCGCTCTGTCTAGAATATCGGGCCTCACTTTGCTGAATCTATTTCATTCCTACGTTTGTCTTTTCATCTTGCTAACAGTCATTATATGTGGGGGGCTGCCTATTCCTTTGGGGTATTTCTCTGAGGTAAGTCAGGCTTGTATTTCTATCTTCAGGCTAGTCAGCTCCTCAGGCAGTGCCGAGTTGCATAGGTAGTGATAGGCGCAATCCACTGCTGCTTATAGTTGTGTGAGGATAGATCAGGTACTGCAGTCTACAGAGATTCCACGTCTCAGAGCTCGTCCTATTGTTTTTGGTTATTGTCAGATCTCTGTATGTGCGCTGATTACTGCACGCTGTGTTGCCTGATTGCCAGCCATAACAGCTTCCCCTCCATGTGATAATGACCAAACAGTGTTTTTCCGCTCCATGCGATAATGACCCCTCAGTGTGTTCCACTCAATGTGATAGTGACCCCATAGTGTGCTCCCCTTTGTTGTGATAATGACACCTCAGTGTTCTTCTCCTCCTTGTTATAATGACCCCTCCAGTGTGCTTCCCCTCCTTGTGATAATGACCCCTCAATGTGTTTCCCCTCCATGTGATAATGACCCCTCAGTGTGTTCCCCTCAATGCGATAGTGACCCCATAGTGTGCTTCCCCACTTTGCGATAATGACACCTCAGTGTTTTTCTCCTCCTTGTTATAATGACCCCTCAGTGTGCTTCCCCTTCTCTCCTTACAATAATGACCCCTCCAATGTGCTTCCCCTCTTTGCGATAATGACCCCTCAGTGTGCTTCCCCTCCTTGTGATAATGACCCCTCAGTGTGCTTCCCGTTCTTGCAGTAATGACCCCTTCAGTGGGCTTCCCCTCCTTGCGATAATGACCCTTCACTGTGCTTCCCCTCCATGTGATAATGACCAAACAGTGTTTTTCCGCTCCATGCGATAATGACCCCTCAGTGTGTTCCACTCAATGTGATAGTGACCCCATAGTGTGCTCCCCCTCCTTGTGATAATGACACCTCAGTGTTCTTCTCCTCCTTGTTATAATGACCCATGGGTGTGCTTCTCCTCTTTGTGATAATGACCCCTCAGTGTGCTTCTTCTCCTTGTGATAATGACCTCTCAGTGTGCTCCAACCTCTTGTGATAGCGACCCAACAGTGTGATTCTCCTCTTTGTGATAATGACCCCTCAGTGTGCTTCTCCTCCTTGTGATAATGACCCCTCAGTGTGCTTCTTCTCCTTGTGATAATGACCCCTCAGTGTGCTCCAACTTCTTGTGATAGCGACTCAACAGTGTGCTTCTCCTCCTTGTGATAGTGAACCCTCAGTGTGCTCCAACTCCTTGTGATAATGACCCCTCAGTGTGCTTCCCCTCCTTGTGATAATGAACCCTCAGTGGGCTCCAACTCCTTGTGTTAATTGTTGTGAATTCTGTGGCTGAATTCACTCCTGTGGTCACAAGTGGTATTGCAGCCTCTGGGCTTCCTCCCTCAGGTGTTTTGGTGAGCTCGTTGGCTGCCTTGCTATTTAACTCTACCTGAGTCTGTCTTCCTTGCTCCTTGTCAATGTTCCAGTGTTGGATCTGAGCTACTGCATCTTTCCTGTGGCCTGCTGCTCTGCTAGATAAGTGTTACTTTGTTTTTGTTTCCGTTTTTTCTGTCCAGCTGTGCTATTCTCTTTTGCTGGAAGCTCTGAGACGCAAAGGGTGCACCGCCGTGCCGTTAGTTCGGCACGGTGGGTCTTTTTGCCCCCCTTTGCGTGGTTCTGCTTTAGGGTTTTTTGTAGACTGCATAGTTCTCTTTGCTATCCTCGCTCTGTCTAGAATATCGGGCCTCACTTTGCTGAATCTATTTCATTCCTACGTTTTGTCTTTTCATCTTGCTAACAGTCATTATATGTGGGGGGCTGCCTATTCCTTTGGGGTATTTCTCTGAGGCAAGTCAGGCTTGTATTTCTATCTTCAGGCTAGTCAGCTCCTCAGGCAGTGCCGAGTTGCATAGGTAGTGTTAGGCGCAATCCACTGCTGCTTTTAGTTGTGTGAGGATAGGTTCAGGTATTGCAGTCTGCAGAGATTCCACGTCTCAGAGCTTGTTCTATTGTTTTTGGGTTATTGCCATATCACTGTATGTGCGCTGATTACTGCACACTGTGTTGCCTGATAGCACAGCATAACAGTACAAGGAGCCAAACCAATGATTCTCAATAGAGGGAAAAAAGAAGTCCTGACATCATTTTTTTTTTCCTCAGCTCTGTCTTCAGTTTTTTTTTTTTTTTCCCCTAGACATTAGAGTGCTTCAGGACACAGCTGTGGACATGGATATTCAGGCTCTGTGCTCCTCAATGGATAATCTCGTTATAAATGTACAAAAGATTCAAGATACAATTGATCAGAAATCTATGCTAGAACCAAGAATTCCTATTCCTGATTTGTTTTTTGGTGACAGAACTAAGTTCCTGAGCTTCAAAAATAATTGTAAGCTATTTCTGGCCTTGAAACCTCATTCTTCTGGTAATCCTATTCAACAGGTTTTGATTATTATTTCTTTTTTGCGCGGCGACCCACAGGACTGGGCGTTTTCTCTTGCGCCAGGAGACCCTGCATTGAGTAATGTTGATGCGTTTTTCCAGGCGCTTGGATTGCTTTACGATGAGCCTAATTCAGTGGATCAGGCTGAGAAAAATTTGCTGGCTTTATGCCAGGGTCAGGATGATGTAGAAGTATATTGTCAGAAATTTAGGAAGTGGTCAGTACTCACTCTGTGGAATGAATCTGCACTGGCGGCTTGGTTCAGAAAGGGTCTCTCTGAAGCTCTTAAGGATGTCATGGTGGGATTTCCTATGCCTGCTGGTTTGAATGAGTCTATGTCCTTGGCCATTCAGATCGGTCGTCGCTTGCGCGAGCGTAAATCTGTGCACCATCTGGCGGTATTGTGTGAAAGTAAACTTGAGCCTATGCAGTGCGACAGGACTATGACTAAAGTTGAACGGCAAGAACACAGACGTCTGAACAGGCTGTGTTTCTACAGTGGTGATTCCACTCATGCTATTTCTAATTGTCCTAAGCGCACTAGGCGGTTCGATAGCTCTGCCGTCATTGGTACTGTACAGTCCAAATTCCTTCTGTCCATTACCTTGATATGCTCTTTGTCATCGTATTCTGTCATGGCGTTTGTGGATTCAGGCGCTGCCCTGAATCTGATGGATTTGGATTATGCTAAACGTTGTGGATTTTTCTTGGAGCCTTTGCGGTGTCCTATTCCGTTGAGAGGAATTGATGCTACACCTTTGGCCAAGAATAAGCCTCAGTACTGGGCCCAGCTGACCATGTGCATGGCTCCTGCACATCAGGAAGTTATTCGCTTTCTGGTACTGCATAATCTGCATGATGTGGTCGTGTTGGGGTTGCCATGGCTACAAACCCATAATCCAGTATTAGATTGGAACTCTATGTCGGTAACCAGCTGGGGTTGTCAGGGAGTACATTGTGATGTTCCATTTTTGTCTATTTCGTCATCCACCCCTTCTGAGGTCCCAGAGTTCTTGTCTGATTATCAGGATGTATTTTAAGAGCCCAAGTCTGATGCCCTACCTCCGCATAGGAATTGTGATTGTGCTATCAATTTGATTCCTGGTAGTAAATTCCCTAAGGGTCGTTTATTTAATTTGTCCGTGCCTGAACACACCGCTATGCGCAGTTATGTGAAAGAATCCCTGGAGAAGGGACATATTCGCCCATCGTCATCACCATTGGGAGCAGGGTTCTTTTTTGTAGCCAAAAAGGATGGTTCGCTAAGACCGTGTATTGATTACCGCCTTCTTAATAAGATCACTGTTAAGTTTCAGTATCCCTTGCCATTGATATCTGACTTGTTTGCTCGGATTAAGGGGGCTAGTTGGTTTACTAAGATTGATCTTCGTGGTGCGTATAATCTGGTGAGAATCAGGCAGGGAGATGAATGGAAAACGGCATTTAATACGCCCGAGGGTCATTTTGAGTATCTGGTGATGCCGTTCGGACTTGCCAATGCTCCATCTGTTTTTCAGTCTTTTATGCATGACATTTTCCGTGAGTATCTGGATAAATTCCTGATTGTTTACTTGGATGACATTTTGATCTTCTCTGATGATTGGGAGTCTCATGTGAAGCAAGTCAGAATGGTTTTCCAGGTACTGCGTGCTAATTCCTTGTTCGTGAAGGGATCAAAGTGTCTCTTCGGTGTGCAGAAAGTTTCATTTTTGGGGTTCATCTTTTCCCCTTCTACTATCGAGATGGATCCGGTCAAGGTCCAGGCCATCCAGGATTGGACTCAGCCTACATCTCTGAAAAGTCTGCAGAAATTCCTGGGCTTTGCTAATTTTTATCGTCGCTTCATCTGTAATTTTTCTAGCATTGCCAGACCATTGACCGATTTGACCAAGAAGGGTGCTGTATTTGGTTAATTGGTCTTCTGCTGCCGTGGAAGCTTTTCAGGAGTTGAAGCGTCGTTTTTGCTGTGCCCCTGTGTTGTGTCAACCAGATGTTTCTCTTCCGTTCCAGGTCGAGGTTGATGCTTCTGAGGTTGGAGCAGGGGCGGTTTTGTCACAGAGAGGTTCTGGTTGCTCAGTGTTGAAACCATGTGCTTTCTTTTCCAGGAAATTTTCTGCTGCTGAGCGTAATTATGATGTGGGCAACCGAGAGTTGCTGGCCATGAAGTGGGCATTCGAGGAGTGGCGTCATTGGCTTGAGGGAGCTAAGCATCGCGTGGTGGTATTGACTGATCATAAGAATCTTACTTATCTCGAGTCTGCCAAACGCTTGAATCCTAGACAGGCCCGTTGGTCGTTATTTTTTGTTCGTTTTGATTTTGTGATTTCGTACCTTCCGGGCTCTAAAAATGTGAAGGCGGATGCTCTGTCTAGGAGTTTTGTGCCCGACTCTCCGGGGTTATCTGAGCCGGCGAGTATCCTCAAGGAAGGAGTCATTGTGTCTGCCATCTCTCCTGATTTGCGGAGAGTGTTGCAGAAATTTCAGGCTAATAAACCTGATCGTTGTCCGGCCGAGAAACTGTTCGTCCCTGATAGGTGGACTAGTAAAGTTATCTCTGAACTTCATTGTTCGGTGCTGGCTGGTCATCCAGGAATCTTTGGTACCAGAGAGTTAGTGGCTAGATCCTTCTGGTGGCCATCTCTGTCACGGGATGTGCGTGCTTTTGTGCAGTCCTGTGGGATTTGTGCTAGGGCTAAGCCCTGCTGTTCACGTGCCAGTGGGTTGCTTTTGCCCTTGCCGGTCCCGAAGAGGCCTTGGACACATATTTCGATGGATTTCATTTCTGACCTTCCCGTTTCTCAAAAGATGTCGGTCATTTGGGTGGTCTGTGATCGCTTTTCTAAAATGGTCCATCTGGTGCCCTTGGTTAAATTGCCTTCCTCCTCTGATTTGGTGCCTTTGTTCTTCCAGCATGTGGTTCGTTTGCATGGCATTCCTGAGAATATTGTTTCTGACAGAGGTTCCCAGTTTGTCTCGAGGTTCTGGCGAGCCTTTTGTGGTAGGATGGGCATTGACCTATCTTTTTCCTCGGCCTTCCATCCTCAGACTAATGGCCAGACCGAACGAACCAATCAGACCTTGGAAACATATCTGAGATGTTTTGTTTCTGCTGACCAGGATGATTGGGTGTCATTTTTGCCGTTGGCTGAGTTCGCCCTTAATAATCGGGCCAGCTCGGCTACCTTGGTCTCTCCATTTTTCTGCAATTCTGGGTTCCATCCTCGTTTCTCTTCAGGACAGGTTGAGTCTTCAGACTGTCCTGGTGTGGATTCTGTGGTGGACAGGTTGCAGCAGATCTGGACTCAGGTAGTGGACAATTTGACCTTGTCCCAGGAGAAGGCTCAGCTTTTCGCTAATCGTAGACGCCGTGTGGGTCCCCGACTTCGTGTTGGGGATCTGGTTTGGTTATCTTCTCGTCATATTCCTATGAAGGTTTCCTCTCCTAAATTTAAACCTCGTTTTATTGGTCCGTATAGGATTTCTGAGATTCTCAATCCGGTGTCTTTTCGTCTGACCCTCCCAGACTCCTTTTCCATACATAATGTATTCCATAGGTCGTTGTTGAGAAGATACGTGGCACCTATGGTTCCATCTGTGGAGCCTCCTGCCCCTGTTTTGGTGGAGGGGGAATTGGAGTATATTGTGGAGAAAATTTTGGATTCTCGTGTCTCTAGACGGAAACTCCAGTATCTGGTCAAATGGAAGGGTTATGCTCAGGAGGATAATTCCTGGGTTTTTGCCTCTGTTGTCCATGCCCCAGATCTTGTTCGTGCCTTTCAGGTGGCTCATCCTGGTCGGCCTGGGGGTTCTGGTGAGGGTTCAGTGACCCCTCCTCAAGGGGGGGGTACTGTTGTGAATTCTGTGGCTGAATTCACTCCTGTGGTCACAAGTGGTATTGCAGCCTCTGGGCTTCCTCCCTCAGGTGTTTTGGTGAGCTCGTTGGCTGCCTTGCTATTTAACTCCACCTGAGTCTGTCTTCCTTGCTCCTTGTCAATGTTCCAGTGTTGGATCTGAGCTACTGCATCTTTCCTGTGGCCTGCTGCTCTGCTAGATAAGTGTTACTTTGTTTTTGTTTCCGTTTTTTCTGTCCAGCTGTGCTATTCTCTTTTGCTGGAAGCTCTGAGACGCAAAGGGTGCACCGCCGTGCCGTTAGTTCGGCACGGTGGGTCTTTTTGCCCCCCTTTGCGTGGTTCTGCTTTAGGGTTTTTTGTAGACTGCATAGTTCTCTTTGCTATCCTCGCTCTGTCTAGAATATCGGGCCTCACTTTGCTGAATCTATTTCATTCCTACGTTTTGTCTTTTCATCTTGCTAACAGTCATTATATGTGGGGGGCTGCCTATTCCTTTGGGGTATTTCTCTGAGGCAAGTCAGGCTTGTATTTCTATCTTCAGGCTAGTCAGCTCCTCAGGCAGTGCCGAGTTGCATAGGTAGTGTTAGGCGCAATCCACTGCTGCTTTTAGTTGTGTGAGGATAGGTTCAGGTATTGCAGTCTGCAGAGATTCCACGTCTCAGAGCTTGTTCTATTGTTTTTGGGTTATTGCCATATCACTGTATGTGCGCTGATTACTGCACACTGTGTTGCCTGATAGCACAGCATAACAGTTAATGACCCAACAGTGTGCTTCTCCTCGTTGAGATAATGACCCCTCAATGTGTTCCACACAATGTGATAGTGACCCCATAGTGTGCTCCCCCTCCTTGTGATAATGACACCTCAGTGTTCTTCTCCTCCTTGTTATAATGACCCATGGGTGTGCTTCTCCTCTTTGTGATAATGACCCCTCAGGGTGCTTCCCCTCCTTGTGATAATGACCCCTCAGTGTGCTTCTGCTCCTTGTGATAATGACCCCTCAGTGTTCTTCTTCTCCTTGTGATAATGACCCATCAGTGTGCTCCAACTTCTTGTGATAGCGACCCAACAGTGTGCTTCTCCTCCTTGTGATAATGACCCCTCAGTGTGCTTTTCCTCCTTGTGATAATGACCCCTCAGTGTGCTTCTCCTCCTTGTGATAATGACCCCTCAGTGTGCTTCCCCTCCTTGTGATAATGAACCCTCAATGTACTTCTCCTCCTTATGATAATGACACTTCAGTGTGCTTCTCCTCCTTGTGATAATAATCCCTCAGTGTGCTTCTCCTCCTTGTGATAATGACCCCTCAGTGTGCTTCTTCTCCTTGTGATAATGACCCCTCAGTGTGCTCCAACTTCTTGTGATAGCGACCCAACAGTGTGCTTCTCCTCCTTGTGATAATGACCCCTCATTGTGCTTCCCCTCCTTGTGATAATGACCCCTCAATGTGCTTCTCCTCCTTATGATAATGACACTTCAGTGTGCTTCTCCTCCTTGTGATAATAATCCCTCAGTGTGCTTCTCCTCCTTGTGATAATGACCCCTCAGTGTGCTTCTTCTCCTTGTGATAATGACCCCTCAGTGTGCTCCAACTTCTTGTGATAGCGACCCAACAGTGTGCTTCTCCTCCTTGTGATAATGACCCCTCATTGTGCTTCCCCTCCTTGTGATAATGACCCCTCAATGTGCTTCTCCTCCTTATGATAATGACCCCTCAGTGTGCTTCTCCTCCTTGTGATAATGACCCCTCAGTGTGCTTCTCCTCCTTGTGATAATGACCCCTCAGTGTGCTTCTTCTCCTTGTGATAATGACCCCTCAGTGTGCTCCAACTTCTTGTGATATCGACCCAACAGTGTGCTTCTTCTCCTTGTGATAATGAACCCTCAGTGTGCTCCAACACCTTGTGATAATGACCCCTCAGTGTGCTTCCCCTCCTTGTGATAATGAACCCTCAGTGTGCTCCAACTCCTTGTGTTAATGACCCAACAGTGTGCTTCTCCTCGTTGAGATAATGACCCCTCAAAGTGTTCCACTCAATGTGATAGTGACCCCATAGTGTGCTCCCCCTCCTTGTGATAATGACACCTCAGTGTTCTTCTCCTCCTTGTTATAATGACCCATGGGTGTGCTTCTCCTCTTTGTGATAATGACCCCTCAGGGTGCTTCCACTCCTTGTGATAATGACCCCTCAGTGTGCTTCTTCTCCTTGTGATAATGACCCCTCAGTGTGCTTCTTCTCCTTGTGATAATGACCCCTCAGTGTGCTCCAACTTCTTGTGATAGCGACCCAACAGTGTGCTTCTCCTCCTTGTGATAATGACCCCTCAGTGTGCTTCTCCTCCTTGTGATAATGAACCCTCAGTGTGCTCCAACTCCTTGTGATAATGACCCCTCAGTGTGCTTCCCCTCCTTGTGATAATGAACCCTCAATGTACTTCTCCTCCTTATGATAATGACACTTCAGTGTGCATCTCCTCCTTGTGATAATAATCCCTCAGTGTGCTTCTTCTCCTTGTGATAATGACCCCTCAGTGTGCTTCTTCTCCTTGTGATAATGACCCCTCAGTGTGCTCCAACTTCTTGTGATAGCGACCCAACAGTGTGCTTCTCCTCCTTGTGATAATGACCCCTCATTGAGCTTCCCCTCCTTGTGATAATGACCCCTCAATGTGCTTCTCCTCCTTATGATAATGACCCCTCAGTGTGCTTCTCCTCCTTGTGATAATGACCCCTCAGTGTGCTTCTCCTCCTTGTGATAATGACCCCTCAGTGTGCTTCTTCTCCTTGTGATAATGACCCCTTAGTGTGCTCCAACTTCTTGTGATAGCGACCCAACAATGTGCTTCTTCTCCTTGTGATAATGAACCCTCAGTGTGCTCCAACTCCTTGTGATAATGACCCCTCAGTGTGCTTCCCCTCCTTGTGATAATGAACCCTCAGTGGGCTCCAACTCCTTGTGTTAATGACCCAATAGTGTGCTTCTCCTCGTTGAGATAATGACTCCTCAAAGTGTTCCACTCAATGTGATAGTGACCCCATAGTGTGCTCCCCCTCCTTGTGATAATGACACCTCAGTGTTCTTCTCCTCCTTGTTATAATGACCCATGGGTGTGCTTCTCCTCTTTGTGATAATGACCCCTCAGGGTGCTTCCCCTCCTTGTGATAATGACCCTTCAGTGTGCTTCTTCTCCTTGTGATAATGACCCCTCAGAGTGCTTCTTCACCTTGTGATAATGACCCATCAGTGTGCTCCAACTTCTTGTGATAGCGACCCAACAGTGTGCTTCTCCTCCTTGTGATAATGACCCCTCAGTGTGCTTCTCCTCCTTGTGATAATGACCCTTCAGTGTGCTTCTTCTCCTTGTGATAATGACCCATCAGTGTGCTCCAACTTCTTGTGATAGCGACCCAACAGTGTGCTTCTCCTCCTTGTGATAATGACCCCTCAGTGTGCTTCTCCTCCTTGTGATAATGACCATTCAGTGTGCTTCTTCTCCTTGTGATAATGACCCCTCAGTGTGCTCCAACTTCTTGTGATAGGGACCCAACAGTGTGCTTCTCCTCCTTGTGATAATGAACCCTCAGTGTGCTCCAACTCCTTGTGATAATGACCCCATAGTGTGCTTCCCCTCCTTGTGATAATGAACCCTCAATGTACTTCTCCTCCTTATGATAATGACACTTCAGTGTGCTTCTCCTCCTTGTGATAATAATCCCTCAGTGTGCTTCTCCTCCTTGTGATAATGACCCCTCAGTGCGCTTCTTCTCCTTGTGATAATGACCCCTCAGTGTGCTCCAACTTCTTGTGATAGCGACCCAACAGTGTGCTTCTCCTCCTTGTGATAATGACCCCTCATTGTGCTTCCCCTCCTTGTGATAATGACCCCTCAATGTGCTTCTCCTCCTTATGATAATGACCCCTCATTGTGCTTCTCCTCCTTGTGATAATGACCCCTCAGTGTGCTCCAACTCCTTGTGATAGTGACCCAACAGTGTGCTTCTCCTCCTTGTGATAATGACCCCTCAGTGTGCTTCTCCTCCTTGTGATAATGACCCCTCAGTGTGCTTCTCCTCCTTGTGATAATGAATCCTCAGTGTGCTCCAACTCCTTGTGATAATGACCCCTCATTGTGCTTCCCCTCCTTGTGATAATGAACCCTCAGTGTGCTCCAACTCCTTGTGATAATGACCCCTCAGTGTGCTTCTCCTCCTTGTGATAATGACCCCTCAGTGTGCTTCTCCTCCTTGTGATAATGAATCCTCAGTGTGCTCCAACTCCTTGTGATAATGACCCCTCATTGTGCTTCCCCTCCTTGTGATAATGAACCCTCAGTGTGCTCCAACTCCTTGTGATAATGACCCCTCAGTGTGCTTCCCCTCCTTGTGATAATGAACCCTCAGTGTGCTCCAACTCCTTGTGTTAATTACCCAACACTGTGCTTCTCCTTCTTGTGATAATGAATCCTCAGTGTGCTCCAACTCCTTTGAGATAATGACCTCTCAGTGTGCTTCCCCTCCTTGTGATAATGATAAATGATATCTCAGTGTGCTTCCCCTCCTTGTGATAATGATAAATGATATCTCAGTGTGCTTCCCCTCCTTGTGATAATGATAAATGATATCTCAGTGTGCTTCCCCTCCTTGTGATAATGATAAATGATATCTCAGTGTGCTTCCCCTCCTTGTGATAATGATAAATGATATCTCAGTGTGCTTCCCCTCCTTGTGATAATGATAAATGATATCTCAGTGTGCTTACCCTCCTTGTGTTAATGACCCCTCAGTGTGTTCAAACTCCTTGTGATAATGATCCAACAGTTTTCTTCACCTCTCATTGCGCACAATTATACATAGATTTGTTATTTTGCTTCAATGCCGTACATCTAGGAGTTTATGTTGTGCAGGAGGGGAAGAGTTCTATTATTTTTGTTATTTTCTTCTCATTTTCTATGTTGAAGAACTGTTTTTATTATATTGTATACTGTATGCTGTATTTTAGGTGTGCATCTGGGTATACTGGTAATCCAGGTATTCCAGGAGGCTCCTGTCAGGAATGTGAGTGTAATCCTTATGGATCCTTGTCCATGATCTGCCATCCAAGCACTGGCCAATGCACGTGTAGATCTGAAGCTACAGGATTGAAGTGTGGCGGCTGCACTGACCGGCATGTGCGAGAGGGTCCAGTGTGTGCATGTACGTATACTAACTTGTTAACTGTATGATGACTAACTATAACACATAGTTTTAAGCATTATTCCTCATTGCGAAACTAGAGAAAACATATACTAAACCTGGGGAGAAGAGAAGAACAGATGTTAATATGTCCTGCATAATAGTCATGTTATAGTGTTAGTGTGATGAATAGTCCAGCAACTTGGCTGGTCGTGTAGAACAACTATTTTGAAAAGAGTGACATTTGGGATGAGTTCCATATATACCAAGGTCTCTTTTTCCAACACATAGGAAATGTCAGTGAAGGGGTATTGCTATATTTACAATAAAATAGATAAATGGATATAGATAAATCAATGTATCGTATCATTATTGAATAATAATTTAGCATTTCCTAGTGAATAACAGTGTGCTACCGTTGAGCTTGGCATTGTACTGGAATCCGACCAAGCAACATTGCTTAAGTTTTAAGATGATGGTAAAGTACTGTTTACGTGTGAATTGCTGTGTGATCATGCACGTGCTTGGTGTGTCACTAAGGGTGGGAACATAACATGTGCAGACGAAAAATTTGGTGAATTATTTATGCATATATAAATGTTTCACTTATATTCAGAAACTCCCCCCTTGTATTGTACATACACAATGCAGATATATCAGTGCTATTATACTTCTCAATTACCTGTCAACAACAAGTTCCAATTGGTTGTATTTGTTCATTCACTTTCCAATTTTGTAACACCAGTATGTTGCTAAAACTATAAGTTTCTAATGACATTTTTGCCCTTTTGCTGTGAAAAATAAAACCCGTAGATTACATTTCATTTGTCAACATGAGCAAAGATGCTTGAAATGATTTAATAAGCAATGGCATGGTTATAAATTAATATTTCTAAAAATGAAAGGAATCCTGGAAAATACTGAAATGTGGATAAGGCCGTGGAATTGTGTTAAACAGTTTTACAAAAAAGTTTCTATTTTTTGTTATAAAGGCGGTATAAGAGAAGCTAGCACGACCCTTCCATTGGGGTGCTTTCACACTGCGTTTTGGCACCCGTTCATTGGTTCTGTCTGGGCTTATGCAAAGAGTATGCGCTGACGGAGCCTTAGACTATAATGGTGCTGACAGAGTGAACGTCATTTTTGGGTATGTTCACCTACTGGAGATGAACACCCACACGTAGTAGACTGGGTGTGTAAGCATACACTCATGAAAATGATGCATGACAGAGCACACGTTCACTCTGTTGGCATCATTATAGTGTGGCCCTGTTTCGCATTTGCCCAAATCACGTTTTGCTAGGAGTTTGGATGTAATCCCCAGCAGGACTAACTAATAGGTGCCAAATCGCATTGTGAAAGCACCCTTACCTTATTCTGTTACATTTCCATTAGTGTCCCCAATCCCCTTAATGTTTTCTATCTCAACCCTTAAAAACCATATCCTTCAGGTAAATTGCTGTTGCAGTTATCGGGCCTTAAAGGGGTTTTCCTTCCTCAGGCTAGAAGTCTATAGTCATTATATGTAAGTGTAGACTTTTCAATCCTCACATCGCACACACTGTGCGCTGTCAATATTCTCTGGTGCCAGCGCCTGGAGCGGGTAGTCATGTGACAGCAAGTATGAAATTTGCATACTTCTGGACACTTTCTGACTAGACAGGTCCAGCCTCGCTCAATACACTTGCACAGAGTAAGGTCATGCCCATCTAGTTGGCACATGACTACATGTATGCAAATTGCATACTTGCAGTCACATGATCACCCATTCTCGGCATCGGAGAACCCTCACAGCATGGAGTGTGTGTGACATGAGGATTCACATGTCTGCAGTCACATAAAATGACTGTAGACTTGTAGCTTAAAGGGGTATTCCCATGCCCAAGATCCTTTTCCCAATATGTAGTAGGTGTAATACTAATAATATTATCAAATACCTCCAATAAGAAATTCATGTGCCTCATGTGCAGTCATTGCAGGACCTTAGGTATCCATGGTTAGGTCAACAACCAACTAGCTAGCTTACCATGGACTTACAGCCCTGCAATGCCTGCACATGAGGAAAGAGACATAGCAAATTTCTTATTGGAGGTATTTGATAATATTATTAGTATTACACCTACTAAATATTGGGAAAGGATCTTGGATATGGAAATAACCCTTTAAGGCTGGACAATCCCTTTAAATACAAATAGTAGACTACTCAGTGTGATACTTATCCCTACAGCCCTACAGCTTGATTTCTATGTACTTTGATTTAGGAATACAGAAACAATTCTACTTACAGAAAATGTACAACAACAAAGAAGCCATCATAAATAATTTCTAGATATGAAGATTCTGCAGTGTAGAGTAAAATGAATCATTAATAGACTTCTAAGTATTGCAAATCCCAGGCATTTATATGTTCAAATCAAAGTAGTGGATTTTTTTTCCACCAAGCCTCCGTGTAGCAAGTCGAATATTTTGATAAATAGCGCTTGTTGGTTTAGGCACAGCATTTACACAGATTTACATGAGCTCAATTTATCATTTATGTAAATACACGAGTGATATGTCAAATTAGAATGTTTAGTGGTCCTCTTCCAGGTAAAACCTTTCCTTGCGGGTGTATGTTAAATGCTTCCAAAATTTAATAAGGAATGGTAAAAAATGACGTTTTCACCGCTGTTTCTCCATCCACAAGCAAAGGGGCTAATTATGGAATTAGCATCATAAACATTCTCAGCCTGTTTTTTTGGACTTCTAAATACGTTATTACGGAAAGTTGAACATCTGCCTTTAGTGTTTATTAGGGATAAATATTCTTTGCTGCCCTCTTCACAGTTTGCGATGATGAATGTACAGGCCTCCTTCTTGATGACTTGGATCAGCTAAACCAGATGGTCATGAGCGTCAATCTTTCTGGCCCACTGCCTCCGCCATACAGAATGTTGTTCAGCATTGAAAATGAGACTCAGGAATTAAAGGTAAATGTGCGAGTCTCCTGCTCAAACATGCAAATCAACGAGGTTGATTAAAAGCTATTATAATTTTTGTCATTATTTTGGCTGCTGTATGTAATCAGAATATAATATTGTGCCAAGATAAACAAAAAGAAGTTTATTTCCTTTTTAGTTTTCATTTGCGTCCCCATTCTGAATTATGAATGTACTGCAGTGGATTTTTCAATTACCTTATGTTTGAAAATAGCCGGAAAATTCATCATCTTTTTTTCAGTGCTCAGTCAAGATTAGTTGGCCGATTCCCATGGTGAACGAGAAGAGCGCTAACAGGGCATTGGAGGAGGCAAATTTAACTTGGTTGATTTTGAAGACATTTAGATGTGTTAAAAGCACCATAAATTATCAATTTGACCCAGTAGGAAAGCTATCACAAAGGCAGTGTGAATTATGTTATTTGCAATTGCTTAAAAATATTTAGTTTTGCTTGTAAATAATTAATCGACTTTCATGTTATTTTGATGAATGAATATTATTTCATGTACCAAAGATTGATGGTGTAAAGGGAATGGTAAACTGACAAATAATCTCAAACTCTCTAGCAGAAAAAATAGTAATGGATTATTTTTAAAAACTGTCCTCAAAAGTCGAGGCATTCAAGACTTAGAGATGTTGGCATGTTCCTTACATTTAATTTATGGAGCCAAGTCAAATAATGATAATACCATGCACACATATCTGTATCGTGGGGCAAGGATGTCAGCAGTACAAGTTGGTGGACACTATGTGTGCCACCACGTGGTTCCTCCACGGAGAGGGGCATGCCTTATTCCGAATGACATTGGAGTAGTGCAAATGTATAGAACCTTCTAAGAGCACCAAATGGTATCTTCAAAGACAGATCTAAAAAATGGCTATTTTCACGATGACTCATGTGACAATGAAGAAGGTATCAATCTGAATAGATCATCCTTAAAGAGGACCTTTCATCAAAGTTTTCTTGTTGAGCTGGACATATGTATATTTTGCCTTAATGTGGAGATATTAAAAATTTAGGCATTTAATTAATGAGATAACTTTTAGCTAAGTTCAGGTGGGTGTTATTAGATAGAAACTCATATAGGGGAAGAAGTACAGCACCCAGTGAACGTATCTAATAGCACCCACTTGGACTTAACTAAAGTTAACTCATTGGGTGTCAAATACTTTGATTACTAATATCTCCACAACTGAAAGGCAAAATAAATTAAAAAAAATATTTCATTCTGCTCTGCAGCCACTATTACATTGTGTATCCAATTCAACATGAACAATATGGTAAAAGGTCCTTTTTAATTAAGACAGTATATATTAATAAACATTTACACGGATGAGCAAAACGGTAACAATATTTTGAACTTTTGACTTTCAGGCCCCATATTTCACCGTCCACTACTACTTTGATCGTGAGGCTACCATCATTCTATACACAATCATCTTGGCTATCTCATACATACATTTGACTTGCAATTATTTAGCATATGATTAGTTATGTAGGTACTTGTCATGTCACTGCTCAAAAAAGTGTTTTAATGGATCCATTGAACAAACGATAAAGGAAATCGTATTAGAAATAGGCAGATCAATTCCTCAAATTTCCTGAAATTTTCAGTTTCATGCAAATTCAATCATTTTAACCCCTTCATAACCTTGGGATTTTCCGTTTTTCCGTGTTCGTTTTTTGCTCCCCTTCTTCTCATAGCCATAACTTTTTTTTATTTTTCCGTCAATATGGCCATGTGAGGGCTTATTTTTTGCAAAACAAGATGTACTTTTGAACGACATCATTGGTTATAGCATGTCGTGTACTAGAAAATGGGAAAATAATTCAAAGTGCGGTGAAATTGCAAAAAAAGTGCAATCCCACACTTGTTTCTTGATTGGCTTTTTTACTAAGCTTACTAAATGCTAAAACTGAGCAGCCATTATGATTGTCCAGGTCAGTATGAGTTCATAGACACCAAACATGTCTAGGTTCTCTTTTATCTAAGTGGTGAAAAAAAATTCCAAACTTTACTAAATAAAAATAAATAAAGTTGCGCCATTTTCCAATACCCGTAGCGTCTCCATTTATCATGATCTGGGGTCGATTGAGGGCTTATTTTCTGCGTGCTGAGCTGGCATTTTTATTGATAGCATTTTGGTGCAGATACGTTCTTTTGATCGCCCGTTATTGCATTTTAATGCAATGTTGCGGCGAACAAGAAACGTAATTCTGGCGTTTCAAATTTTTTTCTCACTACGCTGTTTAGTGATCAGGTTAATCCTCTTCTTATTGATAGATCGGGCGATTCTGAAAGCGACGATACCAAATATGTGTAGGTTTGATATTTTTTTTTATTGATTTATTTTGAATGGGGCAAAAATGGGGTAATTTAAACTTTTATATTTTTTTTATTTTTTTCACACTTTTGTAACTTTTGTAACATTTGCCATGCTTCAGTAGCCTCCATGGGAGGGTAGAAGCTGGCACCACTCGTTCGGCTATGCTACATAGCAGCGATCATCAGATTGCCGGTTAAATGCCACTGTCAGCGTTTGACAGCGGCATTTAACTAGTTAATAGTGGCGGGTGAACAGCTGACATGTCTCGGCTTTGATGCGGGCTCACCGCTGGAGCCCTGCACCAAAGCGTGGTATCTGACCTCGGACGTACTATCGCGTCCGAGGTCAGAAAAAGGTTAAGATTCAGTTAGCAAAAAAAAAAGCTATTGCCCTGCACCATTTTTCATGCTGCATCAGAAAACAGGCTAATGTAATTTTCCGCTATTTTACCTACCTCCCATGATGTCCTGCAGCTATGACATCTTACAGATTATCATATCTTGGACAGTGGTGGTCAGTACCTGGGCTGTAACAGATCTGCGGTTCCCACCAGAGCACAGTTTGTACATTAGAGTCCCTTTTTCCATCTCCAGGTTTACTAGGTAAATGCTCCTGTAGAGTATAAGCTCTTGTAATTAGCGGGGTCCTTTCTCTCTTTCACCTGTAAAGTGTAAGCTCTGATGGTCTGGTAATTTCTCTTTTTCCTCTCTCTACATGGATTTTCTGAGAAATTCTGAGAAAACTTTCCAGTATTGAAATTTGCCTTTAGATTAGCTACTACTGACACAACATACTCTCAGCCATGCTACAACAGACATAGCATACATTTAGATTAGCTACAATAGTCAAAACATTCACTTAGCTAAGCGACAACAGACACATCACGCACTTAGCCCATCTACAACAGACACAGCGCGCACTTAGCCCAGCTACAACAGACAACATGCAGTTAGCCCAGCTACAACAAACACAGTATGCACTTAGCCCAGCTACAACTGACACAGCACGCACTTAGCCCAGCTATAACAGACACAACATGCACTTAGCCCAGCTACAACAGACACAGCGTGCACTTAGCCCAGCTACAATAGAAACAGAACGCACTTAGCCCAGTTACAACAGACACAGCACACACTTAGCCCAGCTACAACAGACACAGCATGCACTGAGCCCAGCTACCTCAGACACAGCACACATTTAGCCCAGCTAAAACAGACACAGAGCTCAGAGCCCAGCTACAACAGACACAGAGCTCACTGAGCCCAGCTACAACAGACACAGCACACACTTGACCCAGCTACAACAGACACAGCACAAAATTAGCCCAGCTACAACACACACAGTATGCACTGAGCCCAGCTACAATAGACACAGCATGCACTGGGCCCAGCTCCAACAGGGGCAGCATGCACTTAGCCCAGTTACAACAGATACAGCATGCACTGAGCCCAGCTACAACAGACACAGCACAAACTTAGCCCAGCTACAACAGACACGGCACACACTGAGCCCAGCTACAGTACAATAGACACAGCATGCACTTAGCCTAGCTACAACAGACACAGCACACACTTAGTCCAGCTACAACAGACACAGCAGAAACTTAGCTGAGATACAAGACACAAAGCATGCACTTAGCCCAGCTAATATAGACACAGCACACACTTATCCCCAGCTACAACAGACACAGCATACACTTAGCCCAGCTACAACAGACACAGCATACACTTAGCCCAGCTACAACAGACACAGCAGAAACTTAGCCTAGCTACAACAGACACAGCACGCACAGAGCCCAGCTACAACGGACACAGCATGCACAGAGCCCAGCTACAACAGACACAGCACGCACTTAGCCTAGCTACAACAGACACAGCACACACTTAGCCCAGCTACAAGAGACACAGCATGCACTTAGCCCAGCTACAACAGACACAGCAGAAACTTAGCTCAGCTACAACTGACACAGCACACACTTTTCCCAGCTATAACAGACACAACATGCACTTAGCCCAGCTACAACAGACACAGCACGCACAGAGCCCAGCTACAACAGACACAGCATACACTTAGCCCAGCTACAACAGACACAGCACGCACAGAGCCCAGCTACAACAGACACAGCATGCACTTAGCCCAGCTACAACAGACACAGCACACACTTAGCCTAGCTACAACAGACACAGCATGCACTGAACCCAGCTACAACAGACACAGCAGAAACTTAGCTCAGCTACAACAGACACAGCACCCACTTAGCCCAGCTACAACAGACACAGTACACACTTAGGCCAGCTACAACAGACACAGCATGCACTTAGCCCAGCTGCAGCAGTCACAGCACACACTGAGCCCAGCTATAACAAACACAGCATGCACATAGCCAAACTACAACAGACACAGCACGCACTTAGCCCAGCTACAAGAGATACAGCACGCACTTAGCCCTGCTACAACATACACACAATAAATCCTACTGCTCAAACCACTATTTTATAGGTATACATTACAACATATATAGAAAATAACTAAATAAAATGTATTCTCCTTGCATTAATGTTAAATATCATATATGCACTCTTTAAATCGCTTTCTACAAGTTTTAATGAAAACTTAGCCCAGCTACAACAGACACAGCACGCACAGAGCCCAGCTACAACAGACACAGCATGCACTTAGCCCAGCTACAACAGACACAGCACACACTTAGCCTAGCTACAACAGACACAGCATGCACTGAACCCAGCTACAACAGACACAGCAGAAACTTAGCTCAGCTACAACAGACACAGCACCCACTTAGCCCAGCTACAACAGACACAGTACACACTTAGGCCAGCTACAACAGACACAGCATGCACTTAGCCCAGCTGCAGCAGTCACAGCACACACTGAGCCCAGCTATAACAAACACAGCATGCACATAGCCAAACTACAACAGACACAGCACGCACTTAGCCCAGCTACAAGAGATACAGCACGCACTTAGCCCAGCTACAAGGGGTACAGCACGCACTTAGCCCTGCTACAACATACACACAATAAATCCTACTGCTCAAACCACTATTTTATAGGTATACATTACAACATATATAGAAAATAACTAAATAAAATGTATTCTCCTTGCATTAATGTTAAATATCATATATGCACTCTTTAAATCGCTTTCTACAAGTTTTAATGAAAAGTAAATAAACACCTTACACATTTCTACAGTTTGCTAAATTCCGCTATATCATTGAGCTGATAACAGCCCATTGATTTGTCAGAGTCCGACTGATCCCTGGTTCCAATGATTGTGACTACTTCTCCTTGGCATAATATCTTGCTGACAGCAGTAACTTGTGCTGAGCCGAACCACAACAAATATCTGCTCAGCTACTGAGCCAAGTATGAGTATTAATGACATGAAGCTGCATGTGCAATCAAGATTACAATCTGGCATTAAGGCACTTGTCCCCTGGGTGAAACAATTTATCACACTAGGTCAGTTTCCTTCCTATATAAATGGATTTTAAAAGCATAGATGACACCGGGAGGATAAATGATTGTCAAAAGCTATTTATCATAGAAGAGTTAATGAAATGTGCAAATCTCGTTTCAAAAAAGTTTTGATATATTAAAAATGTATCTACACTTGACAAAAATGATTAAAGAAGCCCTCACCAGGAAGGCAGTGTCTCACGGGATGCACCCCATGACCACAGCAAAATATAAGTAAGGAGGAGATATTTTAGGGATTTGCTTAGTGACAGCTTCAATTTAATCAGCTACCCATACTTGCAAACATTTACTTTTGTCATTTGTCTATATTATGTACCAATATATTTTTAGTATCTATGATACAATATTATTCTGCTGTCTTTATATTAAAGGGTTTATCCTTGATTTAGACATTTATGACCTTTCTCTGTGATGGGTTATATATATGAGATTTTGTGGGGGTTCCATATATAAGAGATTCTGAGGGGGTCCCACATGGTTGTCATCTGCTCCTAAGCATTATGTATTTAGCAGAACACCGCATCTTTGTATATTGTTTAGATGCCACTGCAAATATTGCATTTTGTGTCCCATTTATTCCCCTCTCTCCGCTAGTTTTTTATTACTGGTACAGCTATAAAATTGTTATATTTTTATGATGGTGGAAGGATAGGCTTAAAGTCTTTTGATCTAAAGGTAACAGACTGCTAGTAATTAGTGATGAGCGAACGTGCTGAGATAATAAGGTGTAATTAGAGTATTCTCATGTGCTGAGTGTCTTCGGCATGATTGAAAAATATATTGGTTTCCCGCACCGGCATGTTTCATGGGTGTTCGACAGCTACCACAAATTCAGGGATTGCCTAACAAACAGGCCATCCATGCATGTGTTGCAGCTGTAGAACTACCACGCAGGGACTCAAACATATTTTTTGAGCACGCCAAAGACACTCTGCTAGCACCTAAGCTCAGATAACATCTTATCCGAGCACGTTCGCTAATCACTACTAGTAGGTCTTCTTGTTTGAGAAACAGCAGCTCATTTTGAGCAAGCCAACCAAGAAGCCCGTGTGTTTGAGCTGCTGTGATATACATGACTAATGATAATTGCAAAATGTCTAAATGTATGTTGAAACCACTCTATGCATTTCATTGCAAGTGAATAAACATTTATTACCAACATATAGCAGGGCTGTCATAACATTGTGGAATTGATGAATTGCGCTGGAATAAAGATGCTCTGTGTGCACACAGTTGTAAGTGCCTGCAGTACTGAAATGTGTCTTAATAACTTTTCAGCATTTACTGTCACCTCAACGAGCGCCTGAAAGACTGCTCCAGCTGGCACAAAACAACCACGATACTCTTGTCATTGAGATAGATGAGCTACTGAACAGGGTAAGAATACAGAAAATACCGTTAAGCAATTGAGAGTTCATGCTACATGCAATGACAGCACACATTCTGTGATTTACGTATGTAAAGCCTTGAAAAAAGTCTACTATCTCGTAACATTTTTCCTATTCTGCATGCAGTGCTTGTTTTTATGATTCTACTTGCTTTACATTATCAGCATATTATATCAGTTGGAAATGCGTGCACATCTATTCACTTACCATCCATTTACAAATCTGTCAAATCTTTACAACTTTTTTTATCCACCTTACACTTATAGAATAACACTGCTATATTCCATCACCTATCATTTTTGCTCTATAATATGGAACAACCTGTTAATCAAAATATTGCTGGGAAAAACTATGCAGAAAATAGAAGTAATGATAAACAGCATTATTAAATATGTTACCGTAAATATAAATATATAGTACAGACCAAAAGTTTGGACACACCTTCTCATTTAAAGATTTTTCTGTATTTTCATGACTATGAAAATTGTACATTCACACTGAAGGCATCAAAACTATGAATTAACACATGTGGAATTATAAACTTAACAAAAAAGTGTGAAACAACTGAAAATATGTCTTATATTCTAGGTTCTTCAAAGTAACCACCTTTTGCTTTGATGACTACTTTGCACACTCTTGGCATTCTCTTGATTACTTTCAAGAGATGGTCACAGGAAATGGTTTTCACTTCACAGGTGTGCCCTGTCAGGTTTAATAAGTGGGATTTATTGCCTTATAAATGGAGTTGGGACCATCATTTGTGTTGTGCAGAAATCTGGTGGATACACATCAGATATTCCTACTGAAAAGACTTTTAGAATTTGTATTATGGCAAGAAAAAAGCAGCTAAGTGAAGAAAAACGAATGGCCATCATTACTTTAAGAAATGAAGGTCAGTCAGTCCGAAAAATTGGAAAAACTTTGAAAGTGTCCCCAAGCGCAGTTGCAAAAACCATCGAGCACCACAAAGAAACTGGCTCACATGAGGACCGCCCCAGGAAAGGAAGACCAAGAGTCACCTAATTTGAGATCTTTGGTTCCAACCACCGTGTCTTTGTGCGACGCAGAAAAGGTGAACCGATGGACTCTACATGGCTGGCTCCGATCGTGAAGCATGGAGGAGGAGGTGTGATGCTGTGGGGATGCTTTGCTGGTGACACTGTTGGGACACTATTGGGGATTTATTAAAAATTGAAGGCATACTGAACCAGCATGGCTGCCACAGCATCTTGCAGCGGCATGCTATTCCATCCAGTTTGCGTTTAGTTGGACCATCATTTATTTTTCAACAGGGCAATGACCTCAAACACACCTCCAGGCTGTGTAAGGGCTATTTGACCAAGAGGAGAGTGATGAGGTGCTACGCCAGATGACCTGGCCTCCACAGTCACCAGACCTGAACCCAATTGAGCTGTTTTGGGGTGAGCTGGACCGCAGAGTGAAGGCAAAAGGGCCAACAAGTGCTAAACATCTCTGGGAACTCCTTCAAGATTATTGGAAGACCATTCCCGGTGACTGCCTCTTGAAGCTCATCAAGAGAATGCCAAGAGTGTGCAAAGCAGTCATCAAACCAAAAGGTGGCTACTTTGAAGAACCTAGAATATAAGACATATTTTCAGTTGTTTCACACTTTTTTGTTAAGTATATAATTCCACATGTGCTAATTCATAGTTTTGATGCCTTCAGTGTGAATGTACAATTTTCATAGTCATGAAAATACAGAAAAATCTTTAAATGAGAAGGTGTGTGCAAACTTTTGGTCTGTACTCTCTCTATATATATATGTACAGTGGGGCAAAATAGTATTTAGTCAGTCAGCAATAGTGCAAGTTCCACCACTTAAAAAGATGAGAGGCGTCTGTAATTTACATCATAGGTAGACCTCAACTATGGGAGACAAACTGAGAAAAAAAAATCCAGAAAATCACATTGTCTGTTTTTTTAACAATTTATTTGCATATTATGGTGGAAAATAAGTATTTGGTCAGAAACAAACAATCAAGATTTCTGGCTCTCACAGACCTGTAACTTCTTCTTTAAGAGTCTCCTCTTTCCTCCACTCATTACCTGTAGTAATGGCACCTGTTTAAACTTGTTATCAGTATAAAAAGACACCTGTGCACACCCTCAAACAGTCTGACTCCAAACTCCACTATGGTGAAGACCAAAGAGCTGTCAAAGGACACCAGAAACAAAATTGTAGCCCTGCACCAGGCTGGGAAGACTGAATCTGCAATAGCCAACCAGCTTGGAGTGAAGAAATCAACAGGGGGAGCAATAATTAGAAAATGGAAGACATACAAGACCACTGATAATCTCCCTCGATCTGGGGCTCCACACAAAATTCCACCCCGTGGGGTCAGAATGATCACAAGAACGGTGAGCAAAAATCCCAGAACCACGCGGGGGGACCTAGTGAATGAACTGCAGAGAGCTGGGACCAATGTAACAAGGCCTACCATAAGTAACACACTACGCCACCATGGACTCAGATCCTGCAGTGCCAGACGTGTCCCACTGCTTAAGCCAGTACATGTCCGGGCCCGTCTGAAGTTTGCTAGAGAGCATTTGGATGATCCAGAGGAGTTTTGGGAGAATGTCCTATGGTCTGATGAAACCAAACTGTAACTGTTTGGTAGAAACACAACTTGTCGTATTTGGAGGAAAAAGAATACGAGTTGCATCCATCAAACACCATACCTACTGTAAAGCATGGTGGTGGAAACATCATGCTTTGGGGCTGTTTCTTTGCAAAGGGGCCAGGACGACTGATCCGGGTACATGAAAGAATGAATGGGGCCATGTATCGTGAGATTTTGAGTGCAAACCTCCTTCCATCAGCAATGGCATTGAAGATGAAACGTGGCTGGGTCTTTCAACATGACAATGATCCAAAGCACACCGCCAGGGCAACGAAGGAGTGGCTTCGTAAGAAGCATTTCAAGGTCCTGGAGTGGCCTAGCCAGTCTCCAGATCTCAACCCTATAGAAAACCTTTGGAGGGAGTTGAAAGTCCGTGTTGCTGAGCAAAAAGCCAAAAACATCACTGCTCTAGAGGAGATCTGCATGGAGGAATGGGCCAACATACCAACAACAGTGTGTGGCAACCTTGTGAAGACTTACAGAAAACGTTTGACCTCTGTCATTGCCAACAAAGGATATATTACAAAGTATTGAGATGAAATTTTGTTTCTGACCAAATACTTATTTTCCACCATAATATGCAAATAAATTGTTAAAAAAACGGACAATGTGATTTTCTGGATTTTTTTTTCTCAGTTTGTCTCCCATAGTTGAGGTCTACCTATGATGTAAATTACAGACGCCTCTCATCTTTTTAAGTGGTGGAACTTGCACTATTGCTGACTGACTAAATACTTTTTTGCCCCACTGTATATGTTTAAAAGCTATGCACCTTTATAGTTTAAATGAACGTAACAAAAACATCATCGAGACGTACAAAAAAGTCTACACACCTCTGTAAAATGTCAGGGTGTTGTGATGTAAAAAAAAAACATAGCAAGAAGAG
The DNA here is from genome assembly GCF_032444005.1 of Ranitomeya imitator. Taxonomy (NCBI): domain Eukaryota; kingdom Metazoa; phylum Chordata; class Amphibia; order Anura; family Dendrobatidae; genus Ranitomeya; species Ranitomeya imitator. Next base: position 249,153,017 of record NC_091286.1, on the reverse strand, counting down.
TCATTTCAGAAATTTTTCCACCTTTAATGTCACCCATGATCTGTAATAATCCATTGAGAAATAAACTTAAATTATTTTGAGGGAGAAATAAAAGTAATAAAACTGAAATAATGTGGTTGTGAACAGACAAATTGGAGATTTGGTTGTGTTAAGAATTAGCCAACCATATTTAAACTCTTGTTCAAGAGAACCTGTCACAATAAACCTGGCTGAGTTTCAGTTACGGGGGAGACACCGGTTCAGTTACTGCTCTGAGTATACAGAGCGTTGGCTGTAACTGCGCCCCCAGCTCTGACTGACAGCCGCCCTAATGTAGAACCAGTGTCAGCCAGGGACGGAAGTGCGGTTACAGCCAACACTCTGTATACGCAGAGCAGTGACTGAACTCATGCCAGTGCCTCCCCTGTGACTCAGACACGAACGCTGCTGGGGGGTATTAAGTTAATTTTCTCCCTGCAGCATTCGGCTAAGTGCGGGTGCCAGGCAGGCTAATAATGCTATTAACCTGCAGATTAACCTCATATCTGCAGGTTAATAGCATTTTTATGGTGACACATTTCCTCTGAATAGTAGTCAGTACAGCTGTCATCAGTTAAGTGATTTTGATTAGCTCCATATAATATGTAGCTTTTCTAGTAAGATTTTCTTAGTTGCATTTTACAGCAAAATACATAGTGTAAAAATAGGTTACAACACAGTACAGTGATCATATTGTTGAAAGTTATCAGTCAGGAGAATAGTTTCCAAAAATGTCCAAAGCATTAAATGTACCATTGGACACCGTGAAACTTGTCCTCAATAAGTGTTTTTAATTTGGAACAACAATAACATTATTTAGTGCTGGATGTGCCTCAAAAAGTGATGAAATGACAAGTAGAAAATTGGTCTGGTGAGGCTGCCAAGATGCCTACAGGAACATTAGAGGAGCTGCAAGTGCTGGTTGTGTATAGGATGTGACAATATTCTCCCATATTTTTCATATGTCTGTCCTGTGGGGTAGGGTTGTAAGATGGAAGCCTTTTCTAACAAAGAAAATTATTCAAGAAAACATTCAAGCTTGGCCATGTTTTGCCAAATTCTAAATCAAGTCTGCCAAAATCATGTGGGAAAACTTGTTATAGTTTGATGAGGATAAGGATGAATATTTTATTCATAATTCCAAAACATATGTTCGGTGTAAAGCAAACACTGTGCATCACCATACTCACATGGAAGCATAGTGGAATCAGCATTTATGCTTTGAGTCTGATTTTTCACAGCTGGAACTTAGCCTTTATTTCAGTTCCAAATATCAGTAAATCTTCAGACCTCTGCTGGAAAGCTGAAGATGAAGGGAAATTTCATCTCTTATCCAACAACGATCATAAGCAAAACTTCAAATCAACAAAATAATTACTTTGCCAGAAAAAGTTCAACGTTTTCAGAGCCCAGACCTGAATCCAATTGAAAAGGTAGGTGATCTGAAAAGGGCTGTACACAAGATATGTAATCACAATCTGATCGATTGGAGAGCCACTGCCGGAAAAAGTAGATAAAGATTGCCAATTCTAGATATGCTATGCTCATCGACTCCTACCCTAACAACTACTGAAAGTGTCACAAATTCAAAGGGTATTTCAACAAAGCATTAATTTAAAATTGAGTATACTTATGCAATATATTATTTTAGTTATTTTTTTTCTACCCAAAAAGATTTCAGTTTGTTTTTCATTTGAATTGAACAAATTATTGGTTACATTAAAGGCGGAAAACTTCTGAAATTGTTCGTCAATTCATTTTAGCGATCAGATTACATAGATCCACCACCTATCAAACCATTTGCTATATCACCATGAAATGTCAACAATTTTGTGAAAGTGTAACTATAATTTAAAGAGGTCCAGCAAACTGGTATCTTGGGTGCATTTTTATGGGTTTCTCACATGTTCAAGTTTTCCATGTGTAACCAATATTACTACAAAATCATGTAGCATTTTCCTAGCTTGTGTGAATGATGACTTCCCGGGGAGACATCAGGGGGATACCACAGACCGATATGTAGTCCCATTGGCAAAGATTAAAGTGCTCATTGTCTATCACTATCCTGTTGCTCACTGGAAAGTGGTAACCAGTCATTGACTGAAAACCATGTGTACATCTCTGGAAATCCTCTACCCGTAAACTAGTATGAAGCATTGTAATACAAAAAAAAAGACAACGTTAGTTTCTACTGAAAAGTGTAAAAGATAATCTGATATGTTTACCTGTGTACCCAGATCCAAATGTTCAAGAATCAATCCATCGTATCCATGTGGAGTGAGAGATAAATTAGCATCTTTCCTTCATGTCAGTTCTGTAGGCACATAGACAGCTTGAGCAGCTCTCCAGAGTTTTGACTTGGCAGAAGAGCTCTCCAGATTGACAGACCTTTGCGAATACTTTCCTTGTATCTGAAAGGTCTTACATTAATTTTAACTTTTACCTAGCCAGAGTTTTAAAGTTCGACTTCAAGTTGCCTTATACCACCCATGTTCTTCCCTGCTGCAGTCATCTTATTCCTGAACATCCTTTTTAATATCAAGAAGAATCTCAAGAAAGAATAAGCAAACAAAAGTAAAAAGTCACGGGATCAAAAACCAATGTAATAAACAAACAGAAGCTGCCATTGATGCTGCATCTTCTGTATGTGAGTCATAAAAAGCTCCTGGCAGTAAATCTCATAGAAATGATATTTAGATAATATATTTTAACATCAGCCAAAAAAGTCTGTTAATATTATTAATTAGGTGAACTTTTGAAGCAGGATCCTCAAAGGTCAGTTTGGACAGTAAAACTAATGGTGAGTTACCTGGAACACAAAAACCATTATTTTACTAAATTAATGGATGATTCAATCAATAGGTCAAAGTGGCCTTATGAAAAAACCCCAATGGGCTTAGTGCATTGCTAGCTAGAAGCATTAGCCATTCTGGAAAAGCAGTCATTACTGTTTGTATGAAATCACAACTACAGCAGAAGTCAGAAGTGAAGAGGAGAGCGAGGAGAATGTCCTCTTAAAATGGATTAATGATAGACATCTGTATTATTTGCTCCTGTCACCATGTTTGCAATTCTTTATCACAGCAAAAGGCAGTATTGCCTGTTTACTCATAAAAATAGCTGCATGCTACACATAAAGATGTGGCTTATTGCTATGGCAACAGCCTGGATACCTAAGTGGCATTTTACAAATTATTTTACTCCTCAAAACACATATCAAAAGTAAATTCAATTGTGAATGTAATATAATTCCAATACGTGCCGCTTACACTCCGCGTCGGAGTGGAGTGCTTTAGGCCCACCCAAAAAATTATTCCTGGGGCCCACTATGTATCCACATAGCAATAAATACAATACCCCCATTTGTGTGGTAAGTATGCTAATATCAAGGTATGATATAAGTTAGTACACTTATTAATGTTATAGAAAGAGCTGGCACTCACATTTTGGTGCAAACTCAATGATAAATGTCCCCTGATGTTATTAGCCTCTAAACCAATGTTTTATAGCACCGTCACAGTGGATGAGATTTTATTACATATCATCCATATGCTGAGTTCAGGGTGAGAATTGACCGGCGCTGCAGATTTTACATGAACAATGTATCAATTTATGCTTCGGATATTCACCATCGATTTCATCCTCTGCAATACAAATGATCGGATCAGTGGTAAAGGTGCATCATTGCGTAGTAGTAAATGCACAATATCTGGACCATGTTTGTATGGATATTTCCGCTGTTAATTTACTGTGGGATTTCCATTGTAGAAATTCTGCAGCAAATACACTTTGTGAATGTACCCACTAATAGTAGTGGGGGTCCTAAATCAGTTATGTATGACACTGGAGTGATATCAAAAGAACGCTGCCTCACATCCCCCCATACACTTTTTTCAGAAATATCTATGATTTCCTCAAAATGTGAGACACTTTAGCTGTTTTTTCTGCTGGCACATACAATTAAAACAACAACTTAAAATATAGGATTACATGCCACTTTAATTCATGGTTGGTCTTTTAAGTTTATCAGCTCAACATGTGAAGCACACTCCAAACTTCTTTAGAAGCTCCTTGCCTTCTTGGAGCGGTTTCTTTCTGAAGCCGATACATTTCTTCAGCGGATGTGGCTTCTTGTGGATGGGGCACTGATGGTTTGGATTCCCGACTCAGTAACCCTTGTCGTCCTCGTCAGGAACCAATGCTGGTGTGGGAAGAACGTCAGTCTTTTTTACCGATACTGGGCCTCTACAGTTTTTGTCAAATTGACGAGGGCTCTCATATTTGGGAGCGGATGGAGCTGTGCCGGTGGGTTCTCCACAGGTGAAGCTTGGGTCGACCTTACGCTCTGCAATGTCTTTGATGAACTAGCAGAAGTAGGAGAATGGCAGAAAGGACACCTGGTGTTCTTTTTTGTATCTTGTCCCTAGGGTATTCCACCTTTCTTTCATATTATATGGCAGCTTGGCGACTATGGGTTTCACCCCACATGCGGTATCCAGGTAGCTGAGGCCAGGTGTCTGTCTTGGCCAGCTGGAGTTCGAGCAGCAGGTTACTGAGTTCCTGGAATTTTGAAGCATCCTTGCTGGATATTTTAGGAAAATCCTGTAATTGTTTGAGCGGTGCGTCTTCCATAGCTTCAGGGCCGCTGAAACTTTTCCCTAGTCTGTCCCATGAGGTCATGAGATCAGCCGCTGGATCGCTGATGTAAATGGATTTGAGTCTCTTGATTTACTCTCTGGATCGTGGTCCCAGCCACCTGATCAGCAAGTGCAGCTCTTCAGCAGCAGTAATGCCGAGGTCAGTAGTTGCAGTTTTAAAAGCACATTTTCACCCTCTGAGGAAATTTGCGCCATATCGCAAATTTAGGGTGCCAACCTCCGCTGCAAGGAAGGATATCAGACCTTAGGGCCTATTAGGGTAGGAAGAGGCATATTATATGTAGCATTTTTTCATTTTTTTCAATTTTTGATGGTTTTTTATTGTTATTTTTGATATTTTTTTCAGTTTTTCTATATGGGTTTTGTTGGTATCACAAAAATGTACTCTATATAAATGTATCTATAGGTAGGCTGTGTCCCTAATTCCAAGAACTTATAGTCCCTAATAGGGATGTTCTTTATTTAGATTTTTGTTGATCGTATGTATTGTAATTGATTATTAATAAAGACTGATGTTTTTAGGGGTAGGTTTGTCTTTTGGTTGGTTTTGTGCTGGATACTCCCCTGTTTAAAATTAGGTTTGACGGTTGTACTGGAGCTGCAGGCAGATCAGCATCTTGGTGCCTTGGAGAAGTGTCGGAATTGACAGGAACATTAGTGGTGATCGGTGGTTTGTTGTTCTTAGTACATAGTCTCTTGTTCTCTTAAGGGAATTTTCTGTATATATCTCACACAAGCTGATACTATCCCCTTGACTCCCACATAGAGCATGTTCAAAGACATAATCATGCCTTGGCTGTCGCATGTTCGCATTCCTTCTCTAGGACTTTTATTTCTGCCTTCTTTCATGCAGCCTTGGCTTCTGCCCTTGCTGTCAACATATCCATGTCTGCCTTCTTGCGTGGAGCCTTGGTTTCTGCCCTTGCTGTTAACGCATCCATGTCTGCCTTCTTGCGTGTAGATTCAGCTTCCTTCTCTGCTTTCTTTTGGGTGAAGATGGCTTGCACTTTCATAGTCTCTGCTTCAGCACGCGCTCTCATAAGCTGTTCACTGAGGGTAGAGAATTTTGATGCACTTGATCTGGATGAGTGCTTTGAGTACAGTACTTAGCGGACCTGAATTTGCGAGATGACACTTCTGACATCTGGCGATTTTTGCTTCCTTTTTTCACAATGTCGTGCACAGTGCAGTCTCGTTCAGAATAGAGTTCTTGAAAGCTCTGAAGTTCTTCAGACTCTAGCATGTTTAGCCTCACCAAGATAGAGGTATATTTCTCATAAGTGTCCCTAAAAGACTGGTATGCTGAGTACAATTGTTCCAGGGCTCCCTCTGGTGGTAACTCATGAGCACCAAGTATAGATAAGACAGTCAATTAATTCTGCACCCTTTCCTGTTATGAACTGGTGGTTTAGGAGCAAATGGGACGAGCTCTGAAGGAGGTGGTACCTGTACTGACCGCAGTCCCTAAGCTCAACACAACACTAGAAGTAGCCGTGGGATGCTCCTATCACTCCCTACGCACCTCGTCACAGCCTGAGAACTAACTACCCCTGAAGATAGAAACAGGAAAACTATCTTGCCTCAGAGAAAATCCCCAAAGGATAGATAGCCCCCCCACAAGTAATGACTGTGAGTGGAGAGGGAAAAGACATACACAGAATGAAACCAGGATGCAGCACAGGAGGCCAGTCTAGCTAAATAGATAGTACAGGAAAGAATACTGTGCGATCAGTATTAAAAACTACAAAAATCCACACAGAGATTACAAAAATGTCCACACCTGACTAAAGGTGTGGAGGGTAAATCTGCTTTTCAGAGCTTCCAGCTTAACTGAATTAATCCATACAGACAAGCTGGACAAAAACATAGAAAGCACAGAACGAATAAGTCCACAACCCGTGGAGAGAAAAGAGCAAGCAAGGACTTAACTTTGCTGAACTGGTCAGGATATCAGGGAAATCCAAGAGAGATGTGAATCCAACCAGGAACCATTGACAAGTGGCACTGGCTGAAGAGAGAGCCAGGCATAAATAGCCGAGCAGAAAGACAATCAGTGGAAGCAGCTGCAGACTGCTAAATCCAAGGAGCAGCCATACCACTTAAAACCACCGGAGGGAGCCCAAGAGCAGAACTCACAAAAGTGCCACTTACAACCACCGGAGGGAGCCCAAGAGCGGAATTCACAACAGTACCCCCCCCTTGAGGAGGGGTCACCAAACCCTCACCAGAGCCCCCAGGCCGATCAGGACGAGCCAAGTGAAAAGCACGAACCAAATCGGCAGCATGGACATCGGAGGCAACAACCCAAGAATTATCCTCCTGGCCATAACCCTTCCATTTGACAAGATACTGAAGCCTCCGCCTCGAAAAACGAGAATCCAAAATTTTCTCAACCTCATATTCCAACTCTCCCTCAACCAACACCGGGGCAGGAGGATCAACCGAGGGAACAACGGGCACCGCATATCTCCGCAACAAAGATCTATGGAAAACATTATGAATGGCAAATGAGGCTGGAAGAGCCAAACGAAAAGACACCGGATTGATAATTTCAGAAATCTTATAAGGACCAATAAACCGAGGCTTAAACTTAGGAGAAGAAACCTTCATAGGAACATGACGAGAAGACAACCAAACCAAATCCCCCACACGAAGCCGGGGACCAACACACCGACGGCGATTAGCAAAACGTTGAGCCTTTTCCTGAGACAACGTCAAATTGTCCACCACATGAGTCCAAATCTGCTGCAGCCTGTCCACCACAGAATCCACACCAGGACAATCAGAAGGCTCAACCTGCCCCGAAGAAAAACGAGGATGAAAACCAAAATTACAAAAGAAAGGTGAAACCAAAGTAGCCGAACTAGCCCGATTATTAAGGGCAAACTCGGCCAACGGCAAGAAAGCCACCCAATCATCCTGATCAGCAGACACAAAGCATCTCAAATAGGTTTCCAAGGTCTGATTAGTTCGCTCAGTTTGGCCATTAGTCTGAGGATGAAACGCCGAAGAAAAAGACAAATCAATGCCCATCCTAGCACAAAAGGCCCGCCAAAACCTAGGGACAAACTGAGAACCTCTGTCAGACACAATATTCTCTGGAATGCCATGCAAACGAACCACATGCTGAAAAAACAATGGAACCAAATCTGAGGAGGAAGGCAACTTAGGCAAAGGTACCAGATGGACCATTTTAGAGAACCGGTCACAAGCAACCCAGATAACAGACATCCTCTGGGAAACAGGAAGATCCAAAATAAAATCCATGGAAATATGCGTTCAGGGCCTCTCAGGGACCGGCAAAGGCAAAAGCAACCCACTGGCGCAGGAACAGCAAGGCTTGGCCCGGGCGCAAGTCCCACAGGACTGCACAAAAGCACGCACATCGCGCGACAAGGAAGGCCACCAAAAGGACCTAGCAACCAAATCCCTGGTACCAAAAATCCCAGGATGACCAGCCAACACTGAACAATGAACCTCAGAAATTACTTTACTTGTCCATCTATCAGGAACAAACAGCTTCCCCACTGGACAGCGGTCAGGCTTATCTGCCTGAAATTCCAGAACCACCCGCCGCAAATCAGGGGAGATGGCAGAAAGAATCACCCCTTCCTTAAGAATGCCAACTGGCTCAAGGACTCCAGGAGAATCAGGCAAAAAACTCCTAGAGAGGGCATCAGCCTTAATATTCTTAGATCCCGGAAGATACGAGACCACAAAATCAAAACGGGAGAAAAACAGGGACCATCGAGCCTGTCTAGGATTCAGCCGTTTGGCCGACTCGAGGTAAATCAGATTCTTATGATCAGTCAAGACCACAACGCGGTGCTTAGCTCCCTCAAGCCAATGTCGCCACTCCTCAAACGCCCACTTCATAGCCAACAACTCCCGATTGCCGACATCATAATTGCGTTCCGCAGGCGAAAACTTTCTGGAAAAAAACGCACACGGTTTCATCAAAGAACTATCAGAATCCCTCTGAGACAAAACGGCCCCTGCCCCAATCTCAGAAGCGTCAACCTCAACCTGAAAAGGAAGAGAAACATCCGGCTGACGCAACACAGGGGCAGAAGTAAATCGGCGTTTAAGCTCCCAAAAGGCCTCAACAGCTGCAGAGGACCAATTCGTTACATCAGCGCCTTTCTTCGTCAAATCAGTAAGGGGCTTAACCACACTGGAAAAGTTGGCAATAAAACGGCGGTAGAAATTAGCAAAGCCCAAAAATTTTTGAAGGCTCTTCACAGATGTGGGTTGAATCCAGTCATGAATAGCTTGGACCTTAACAGGATCCATTTCCATAGACGAGGGAGAAAAAATAAAACCCCAAAAAGAGACCTCCTAAACTCCGAATAGGCACTTAGACCCCTTCACAAATAAAGCATTATCACGAAGGATCTGGAATACCATCCTGACCTGCTTCACATGAGACTCCCAATCATCGGAAAAAATCAAAATATCATCCAAATATACCACCATGAATTTATCAAGATAATTGCGGAAAATATCATGCATGAAAGATTGGAACACAGATGGAGCATTAGAGAACCTGAATGGCATCACAAGGTATTCAAAATGGCCTTCGGGCGTATTAAATGCAGTTTTCCATTCGTCACCCTGTTTAATACGAACAAGATTATATGCCCCTCAGAGGTCAATCTTAGTAAACCAACTAGCCCCCTTAATCTGAGCAAACAAATCAGAAAGCAAAGGCAAGGGGTATTGGAATTTGACCGTGATCTTATTAAGAAGACGATAATCTATACAGGGTCTCAAGGAGCCATCCTTCTTAGCAACAAAAAAGAAACCCGCTCCCAATGGTGACGAAGACGGCCAAATATGCCCCTTCTCCAAAGATTCCTTAACATAGCTCCGCATGGCGGCATGCTCTGGCACAGACAGATTGAAACGCCGGCCCTTAGGGAACTTACAACCTGGAATCAAGTTAATAGCACAATTACAGTCCCTATGTGGAGGAAGGGAACTGGACTTGGGCTCATCAAATACCTCCTGGAAGTCCGACAAAAACTCAGGGACCTCAGAAGAGGGGGAAGAGGAAATTGACATCAAAGGAACGTCACTATGTACCCCTTGACAACCCCAACTAGTCACAGACATAGTTTTCCAATCCAGCACCGGATTATGTTCCTGTAACCATGGAAAACCCAGTACAACAACATCATGCAGGTTATGCAACACCAAAAAACGGCAATCTTCCTGATGTGCTGGAGCCATGTACATGGTCATCTGCGTCCAGTACTGAGGTTTATTCTTGGCCAAAGGTGTAGCATCAATGCCCCTCAAAGGAATAGGGCTCTGCAAAGGCTGCAAGGAAAAACCACAGCGCCTGGCGAATTCTAAGTCCATTAAGTTCAGGGCAGCACCTGAATCCACAAATGCCATGACAGAAAAGGACGACAATGAGCAAATCAGGGTCACAGATAAAAGAAATTTAGGCTGTACAGTACTGATGGTAACAGACCTAGCGACCCTCCTAGTACGCTTAGGGCAATCAGAAATAACATGAGCAGAATCACCACAGTAAACACAGCCTATTCTGACGTCTGAATTCCTGCCGTTCTGTTCTAGTCAAAATCCTATCACATTGCATAGGCTCAGGATTCTGCTCAGAGGACACTGCCATATGGTGCACAGCTTTGCGCTCGCGCAGACGCCGATCAATCTGAATGGCTAGAGACATAGATTCGCTCAAACCAGTAGGCGTAGGGAAGCCCACCATAACATCTTTAAGGGCTTCAGAAAGACCTTTTCTGAAAATAGCAGCCAGCGCATCCTCATTCCATTTAGTGAGCACAGACCATTTCCTAAATTTCTGGCAGTATAATTCTGCCGCTTCCTGACCTTGACACAGGGCCAACAGGGTTTTTTCTGCATGATCCACAGAATTAGGTTCGTCATACAATAATCTGAGCGCTTGAAAAAATGCGTCTACATTCAGCAATGCCGGATCCCCTGATTCAAGGGAGAATGCCCAGTCCTGAGGGTCACCACGCAGCAAGGATATGATGATTTTAACTTGCTGAATGGGATCACCAGAAGAACGGGGTTTCAAAGCAAGAAACAATTTGCAGTTATTTTTAAAATTCAAAAACTTGGATCTGTCCCCAAAAACCAAATCAGGAGTAGGAATTCTAGGCTCCAAAGCCGGAGTCTGGACAACATAATCTTGGATACTCTGTACTCTTGCAGCAAGTTGATCCACATGAGAAAACAAACCCTGAACATCCATGCCAGAGCAGAAATCCTGAACCACCCAGAGATCAAGAGGAAAAAAAAAGACAAAACAGAGCACAGAAAAAAAATGGCTCAGAATTTTTTTCCCTTCTTTTGAGATGCATTTAATTCATTTGTGGCCACTTGTACTGTTATGAACTGGTGGTTTAGGAGCAACATGGGACGAGCTCTGAAGGAGGTGGTACATGTACTAACTGCAGTCCCTAAGCTCAACACAACACTAGAAGTAGCCATGGGATGCTCCTATCACTCCCTACGCACCTCGTCACAGCCTGAGAACTAACTACCCCTTAAGATAGAAACAGGAAAACTATCTTGCCTCAGAGAAAATCCCCAAAGGATAGATAGCCCCCCCACAAGTAATGACTGTGAGTGGAGAGGGAAAAGACATGCACAGAATGAAACCAGGATGCAGCACAGGAGGCCAGTCTAGCTAAATAGATAGGACAGGAAAGAATACTGTGCGGTCAGTATTAAAAACTACAAAAATCCACACGGAGTTTACAAAAATGTCCACACCTGACTAAAGGTGTGGAGGGTAAATCTGCTTCCCAGAGCTTCCAGCTTAACTGAATTAATCCATACAGACAAGCTGGACAAAAACATAGAAAGCACAGAACGAATAAGTCCACAACCCGTGGAGAGAAAAGAGCAAGCAAGGACTTAACTTTGCTGAACTGGTCAGGATATCAGGGAAATCCAAGAGAGATGTGAATCCAACCAGGAACCATTGACAAGTGGCACTGGCTGAAGAGAGAGCCAGGCATAAATAGCCGAGCAGAAAGACAATCAGTGGAAGCAGCTGCAGACTGCTAAATCCAAGGAGCAGCCATACCACTTAAAACCACCGGAGGGAGCCCAAGAGCAGAACTCACAAAAGTGCCACTTACAACCACCGGAGGGAGCCCAAGAGCGGAATTCACAACACTTTCCCATAGGGAAGATACACTGGAAATAATTCACATTTGGCGGTTTCTAGATTGTCTTTGACCTTCCATGTAGATTTAGTCAAGTGTTTGGATATTTCACTGAAGGCTGCATGAGATCCTGTGTCTTTTTCTTGCTGTTGTAAATCAGGCAGAGAATTAGAAATCTTTCCTGTCTTTTCCATTATACAAGAATTGCAAGGGTGTGGGCTATTCTGATCCTAGCTGCAGAGGAGTTCGCATACAATGTTGCAATTTATAAGCAGCACAGGCAGTGGCTGCAGACGCTATGAAGCTGCTGTATCGTCACAATTAGCTTTATAGATATTCTTTTCTCTGGATTGTAAGCTGTATAATGTTCTTGTTGGCAGGCCACTCTTTCCACTATTCTGACTCTTCAATGCAGTATGAGTCTCTAAATCCTTAGCCATCAATCCCTTAAATAACTGTATGATTGTTGTACTCACATGCCAGGCTTCCTCAGACAGTGCCAACTCAGCTAGCAGTGACTTGTACTAAGAGTCCAGGAGAAACAGAGTTGATATTCTCTGAAATCTTGTATTAAGTACAATGCAGCAGGTGGAAAGAGTAATCTCAAACAGAGAAGTATTCATGTGCATCCAAAGAAGGCAACAGCAAACTGATAATGAAGAAGTAGGGAGGAGCAAGAGCTAGCATAATCTAGAGGAGAGACAAAGGGACAAACTTCAGAGGACAGAGCTTATCCATAGCAACAGCAGAATTAAATGTACAACACAGAAAACACACAAGTTGTTCCCATTCATGTGACACAACAGTTAGCGTATACATTGGGAGAAGCTACCAAAGCTACTGTAGACAATGTGGAAAGATTTAGCATGTAAATAACCTTGGGCAATGATCGTACTTAGTCTTTTTCAGGAGATTTTGGCCTGAAAACTCTGCAAAATCCTCCTCAAAATCTACCACAAAACTCTAGGAAAACTTTTCCTGTTCATTTTATGGGTATGTGCTCACAGCGTCTTTTTCAGGTAGATCCTGCCTGGACACTGCTTTACACATGTTCTGTCTTATGTTACTTCTTTCAGCCTCTTCAGGGTTTTGAATCCCTGAAATGGTTAAATGACGTGACATGCTCATTCTTCTGGCAGCTTCCTTTAGGAAGTATAGATTGAAAGCCGCTAGTGACAATATTGGCTTTACCTGGGAAAATATACCTGTGTCATTTAAATTATTTGTGTAAACATATACTTAAGTATTTTTTAACATTTTAGTATGTTATTTGCTCTAGCTTCACTGCTGGCTCAGTGGTTAGCACAAATGGTAACATCTGCCAGTTTTCATGTTCTCCCCATGTTTGTGTGGGTTTCCTCTAGGAACTCTAGTTTTCTGCCGCATTCCAAAGACATACTGATAGGGAATTTAGATTGTGAACCCCAAAAGGGACAATGATGATAATTAGGGTTAAGCGAAACGGGTCGAACATTTTCAAAAGTCGCCGACTTTTGGTGAAGTCAAGTTTCATGAAACCCGATCCGACCCCTGTGCGTTGTCGGCCATGCGGTACGCGACTTTCGCGCCAAAGTCGCGTTTCAATGACGCGAAAAGCGCCATTTCTCAGCCAATGAAGGTGAACGCAGAGTGTGGGCAGCGTGATGACATAGGTCCTGGTCCCCACCATCTTAGAGAAGGGCATTGCAGTGATTGGCTTGCTGTCTGCGGCATCACAGGGGCTATAAAGAGGCGTTCCCGCCGACCGCCATCTTACTGCTGCTGATCTGAGCTTAGGGAGAGGTTGCTGCCGCTTCGTCAGAAGCAGGGATAGCGTTAGGCAGGGTCCATTAACCACCAAACCGCTTGTGCTGTAGCGATTTCCACTGTCCAACACCACCTTCGGTGTGCAGGGACAGTGGAAGCTACATTTTTTTTTTCCTCAGCGCTGTAGCTCATTGGGCTGCGCTAGAAGGCTCCCTGATAGCTGCATTGCTGTGTGTACGCCGCTGTGCAAACCAACTGCTTTTTTCAAAGCACAAATCCTCTTGTTCCTTCCTTTCTGCACAGCTATCTTTTTTGTTTGTCCACACTTTTTATTTAATTTGTGCATCAGTCCACTCCTTATTGCTGCCTGCCATACCTGGCTGAGATTACTGCAGGAAGATAGTAATTGCAGGACAGTCCCTGTTTTTTTTTTTTTTTTTGTGGGAGATTAAGATTGGCATTTCTGCTAGAGTGCCATCCCTGTGTGTGCCATCTCTCAGTCAGTGGGCCATAGAAAGCCTATTTATTTTTTTGCTTGATTTGGGTTCTAAAATCTACCTGAAAAAATCACTACATCAATCAGTGTGAGAAAAATATTGGCCTCAGGGCTTGTGTGCCACTCCTGACTCCTGTGTGTGCCATCTCTCAGTCAGTGGGCCATAGAAAGCCTATTTATTTTTTTGCTTGATTTGGGTTCTAAAATCTACCTGCAAAAATCACTACATCAATCAGTGGGAGAAAAATATTGGCCTCAGGGCTTGTGTGCCACTCCTGACTCCTGTGTGTGCCATCTCTCAGTCAGTGGGCCATAGAAAGCCTATTTATTTTTTTGCTTGATTTGGGTTCTAAAATCTACCTGCAAAAATCACTACACCAATCAGTGGGAGAAAAATATTGGCCTCAGGGCTTGTGTGCCACTCCTGACTCCTGTGTGTGCCATCTCTCAGTCAGTGGGCCATAGAAAGCCTATTTATTTTTTTGCTTGATTTGGGTTCTAAAATCTACCTGAAAAAATCACTACATCAATCAGTGGGAGAAAAATATTGGCCTCAGGGCTTGTGTGCCACTCCTGACTCCTGTGTGTGCCATCTCTCAGTCAGTGGGCCATAGAAAGCCTATTTATTTTTTTGCTTGATTTGGGTTCTAAAATCTACCTGCAAAAATCACAACATCAATCAGTGGGAGAAAAATATTGGCCTCAGGGCTTGTGTGCCACTCCTGACTCCTGTGTGTGCCATCTCTCAGTCAGTGGGCCATAGAAAGCCTATTTATTTTTTTGCTTGATTTGGGTTCTAAAATCTACCTGAAAAAATCACTACATCAATCAGTGTGAGAAAAATATTGGCCTCAGGGCTTGTGTGCCACTCCTGACTCCTGTGTGTGCCATCTCTCAGTCAGTGGGCCATAGAAAGCCTATTTATTTTTTTGCTTGATTTGGGTTCTAAAATCTACCTGAAAAAATCACTACATCAATCAGTGGGAGAAAAATATTGGCCTCAGGGCTTGTGTGCCACTCCTGACTCCTGTGTGTGCCATCTCTCAGTCAGTGGGCCATAGAAAGCCTATTTATTTTTTTCTTGATTTGGGTTCTAAAATCTACCTGCAAAAATCACTACATCAATCAGTGGGAGAAAAATATTGGCCTCAGGGCTTGTGTGCCACTCCTGACTCCTGTGTGTGCCATCTCTCAGTCAGTGGGCCATAGAAAGCCTATTTATTTTTTTGCTTGATTTGGGTTCTAAAATCTACCTGAAAAAATCACTACATCAATCAGTGGGAGAAAAATATTGGCCTCAGGGCTTGTGTGCCACTCCTGACTCCTGTGTGTGCCATCTCTCAGTCAGTGGGCCATAGAAAGCCTATTTATTTTTTTTGCTTGATTTGGGTTCTAAAATCTACCTGCAAAAATCACTACATCAATCAGTGGGAGAAAAATATTGGCCTCAGGGCTTGTGTGCCACTCCTGACTCCTGTGTGTGCCATCTCTCAGTCAGTGGGCCATAGAAAGTCTATTTATTTTTTTTGCTTGATTTGGGTTCTAAAATCTACCTGCAAAAATCACTACATCAATCAGTGGGAGAAAAATATTGGCCTCAGGGCTTGTGTGCCACTCCTGACTCCTGTGTGTGCCATCTCTCAGTCAGTGGGCCATAGAAAGCCTATTTATTTTTTTGCTTGATTTGGGTTCTAAAATCTACCTGAAAAAATCACTACATCAATCAGTGGGAGAAAAATATTGGCCTCAGGGCTTGTGTGCCACTCCTGACTCCTGTGTGTGCCATATCTCAGTCAGTGGGCCATAGAAAGCCTATTTATTTTTTTCTTGATTTGGGTTCTAAAATCTACCTGCAAAAATCACTACATCAATCAGTGGGAGAAAAATATTGGCCTCAGGGCTTGTGTGCCACTCCTGACTCCTGTGTGTGCCATCTCTCAGTCAGTGGGCCATAGAAAGCCTATTTATTTTTTTGCTTGATTTGGGTTCCAAAATCTACCTGAAAAAATCACTACATCAATCAGTGGGAGAAAAATATTGGCCTCAGGGCTTGTGTGCCACTCCTGACTCCTGTGTGTGCCATCTCTCAGTCAGTGGGCCATAGAAAGTCTATTTATTTTTTTTGCTTGATTTGGGTTCTAAAATCTACCTGCAAAAATCACTACATCAATCAGTGGGAGAAAAATATTGGCCTCAGGGCTTGTGTGCCACTCCTGACTCCTGTGTGTGCCATCTCTCAGTCAGTGGGCCATAGAAAGCCTATTTATTTTTTTGCTTGATTTGGGTTCTAAAATCTACCTGAAAAAATCACTACATCAATCAGTGGGAGAAAAATATTGGCCTCAGGGCTTGTGTGCCACTCCTGACTCCTGTGTGTGCCATATCTCAGTCAGTGGGCCATAGAAAGCCTATTTATTTTTTTCTTGATTTGGGTTCTAAAATCTACCTGCAAAAATCACTACATCAATCAGTGGGAGAAAAATATTGGCCTCAGGGCTTGTGTGCCACTCCTGACTCCTGTGTGTGCCATCTCTCAGTCAGTGGGCCATAGAAAGCCTATTTATTTTTTTGCTTGATTTGGGTTCCAAAATCTACCTGAAAAAATCACTACATCAATCAGTGGGAGAAAAATATTGGCCTCAGGGCTTGTGTGCCACTCCTGACTCCTGTGTGTGCCATCTCTCAGTCAGTGGGCCATAGAAAGCCTATTTATTTTTTTGCTTGATTTGGGTTCTAAAATCTACCTGCAAAAATCACTACATCAATCAGTGGGAGAAAAATATTGGCCTCAGGGCTTGTGTGCCACTCCTGACTCCTGTGTGTGCCATCTCTCAGTCAGTGGGCCATAGAAAGCCTATTTATTTTTTTGCTTGATTTGGGTTCTAAAATCTACCTGCAAAAATCACTACATCAATCAGTGGGAGAAAAATATTGGCCTCAGGGCTTGTGTGCCACTCCTGACTCCTGTGTGTGCCATCTCTCAGTCAGTGGGCCATAGAAAGCCTATTTATTTTTTTGCTTGATTTGGGTTCTAAAATCTACCTGAAAAAATCACTACATCAATCAGTGGGAGAAAAATATTGGCCTCAGGGCTTGTGTGCCACTCCTGACTCCTGTGTGTGCCATCTCTCAGTCAGTGGGCCATAGAAAGCCTATTTATTTTTTTGCTTGATTTGGGTTCTAAAATCTACCTGCAAAAATCACTACATCAATCAGTGGGAGAAAAATATTGGCCTCAGGGCTTGTGTGCCACTCCTGACTCCTGTGTGTGCCATCTCTCAGTCAGTGGGCCATAGAAAGCCTATTTATTTTTTTGCTTGATTTGGGTTCTAAAATCTACCTGAAAAAATCACTACATCAATCAGTGGGAGAAAAATATTGGCCTCAGGGCTTGTGTGCCTAAAATCTACCTGCAAAAATCACTACATCAATCAGTGGGAGAAAAATATTGGCCTCAGGGCTTGTGTGCCACTCCTGACTCCTGTGTGTGCCATCTCTCAGTCAGTGGGCCATAGAAAGCCTATTTATTTTTTTGCTTGATTTGGGTTCTAAAATCTACCTGCAAAAATCACTACATCAATCAGTGGGAGAAAAATATTGGCCTCAGGGCTTGTGTGCCACTCCTGACTCCTGTGTGTGCCATCTCTCAGTCAGTGGGCCATAGAAAGCCTATTTATTTTTTTGCTTGATTTGGGTTCTAAAATCTACCTGAAAAAATCACTACATCAATCAGTGGGAGAAAAATATTGGCCTCAGGGCTTGTGTGCCACTCCTGACTCCTGTGTGTGCCATCTCTCAGTCAGTGGGCCATAGAAAGCCTATTTGTTTTTTTGCTTGATTTGGGTTCTAAAATCTACCTGAAAAAATCACTACATCAATCAGTGGGAGAAAAATATTGGCCTCAGGGCTTGTGTGCCACTCCTGACTCCTGTGTGTGCCATCTCTCAGTCAGTGGGCCATAGAAAGCCTATTTATTTTTTTGCTTGATTTGGGTTCTAAAATCTACCTGCAAAAATCACTACATCAATCAGTGGAGAAAAATATTGGCCTCAGGGCTTGTGTGCCACTCCTGACTCCTGTGTGTGCCATCTCTCAGTCAGTGGGCCATAGAAAGCCTATTTATTTTTTTGCTTGATTTGGGTTCTAAAATCTACCTGCAAAAATCACTACATCAATCAGTGGGAGAAAAATATTGGCCTCAGGGCTTGTGTGCCACTCCTGACTCCTGTGTGTGCCATCTCTCAGTCAGTGGGCCATAGAAAGCCTATTTATTTTTTTGCTTGATTTGGGTTCTAAAATCTACCTGAAAAAATCACTACATCAATCAGTGGGAGAAAAATATTGGCCTCAGGGCTTGTGTGCCACTCCTGACTCCTGTGTGTGCCATCTCTCAGTCAGTGGGCCATAGAAAGCCTATTTATTTTTTTGCTTGATTTGGGTTCTAAAATCTACCTGCAAAAATCACTACATCAATCAGTGGGAGAAAAATATTGGCCTCAGGGCTTGTGTGCCACTCCTGACTCCTGTGTGTGCCATCTCTCAGTCAGTGGGCCATAGAAAGCCTATTTATTTTTTTGCTTGATTTGGGTTCTAAAATCTACCTGAAAAAATCACTACATCAATCAGTGGGAGAAAAATATTGGCCTCAGGGCTTGTGTGCCACTCCTGACTCCTGTCTGTGCCATCTCTCACTCAGTGGGCCATAGAAAGCCTATTTATTTTTTTCTTGATTTGGGTTCTAAAATCTACCTGAAAAAATCACTACATCAATCAGTGGGAGAAAAATATTGGCCTCAGGGCTTGTGTGCCACTCCTGACTCCTGTGTGTGCCATCTCTCAGTCAGTGGGCCATAGAAAGCCTATTTATTTTTTTGCTTGATTTGGGTTCTAAAATCTACCTGTAAAAATCACTACATCAATCAGGGGGAGAAAAATATTGGCCTCAGGGCTTGTGTGCCACTCCTGACTCCTGTGTGTGCCATCTCTCAGTCAGTGGGCCATAGAAAGCCTATTTATTTTTTTGCTTGATTTGGGTTCTAACATCTACCTGAAAAAATCACAACATCAATCAGTGGGAGAAAAATATTGGCCTCAGGGCTTGTGTGCCACTCCTGACTCCTGTGTGTGCCATCTCTCACTCAGTGGGGCACAGAAAGCCTTTTTTTATTTTTTCTATTTTGTTTCTAAATTGTCATTGAAAAAATCATTTTATTTTATTTGGTTTCTAAATTATTCCCGAAAAAATCATTTTATTTTATTTTGTTTATAAAGTCTCCCTGAAAAAAAAAAAATAGGTGGGAGATTAATATTGCCCTTTCTGCTTGTGTGCCAGTCTTGACTCCTGGGTGTGCCATCTCTCTCTCTCTCTCTCTCAAATTGTGGGCCATAGAAAGCCTATTACGGTAATTTTTTTGCTTGATTTGGGTTCCAAAATCTACTTGAGAAAATCATTCACAACATCAATCAGTGGGAGAAAAATATTGGCCTCTGGGCTTGTGGGCCACTCCTGACTCCTGTGTATGCCATCGCTCACTCAGTGGGGCATAGAAAGCCTTTTTTTTTTTTGGTTTCTAAATTGTCATTGAAAAAATCATTTTATTTGGTTTCTAAATTATTCCTGAAAAAATCATTTTATTTTATTTTGTTTATAAAGTCTCCCTGAAAAAAAAAAATAGGTGGGAGATTAATATTGCCCTTTCTGCTTGTGTGCCAGTCTTGACTCCTGGGTGTGCCATCTCTCTCCCTCTCTCTCTCTCAAACTGTGGGCCATAGAAAGCCTATTAATTTTTTTGCTTGATTTGGGTTCCAAAATCTACCTGATAAAATCATTCACAACATCAATCAGTGGGAGAAAAATATTGGCCTCTGGGCTTGTGGGTCACTCCTGACTCCTGTGTGTGCCATCTCTCACTCAGTGGGGCATAGAAAGCTTTTTTTTTTTTTTTTTTGGTTTCTAAATTGTCATTGAAAAAATCATTTTATTTTATTTGGTTTCTAAATTATTCCTGAAAAAATCATTTTATTTTTATTTTGTTTATAAAGTCTCCCTGAAAAAAAAAAAAAAAGGTGGGAGATTAATATTGCCCTTTCTGCTTGTGTGCCAGTCTTGACTCCTGGGTGTGCCATCTCTCTCTCTCTCTCAAATTGTGGGCCATAGAAAGCCTATAAATTTTTTGGCTTGATTTGGGTTCCAAAATCTACCTGAAAAAATCACAACATCAATCAGTGGGAGAAAAATATTGGCCTCTGGGCTTGTGGGCCACTCCTGACTCCTGTGTGTGCCATCTCTCAGTCAGTGGGCCATAGAAAGCCTATTTATTTTTTTGCTTGATTTGGGTTCTAAAATCTACCTGAAAAAATCACAACATCAATCAGTGGGAGAAAAATATTGGCCTCTGGGCTTGTGGGCCACTCCTGACTCCTGTGTGTGCCATCTCTCACTCAGTGGGCCATAGAAAGCCTATTTTTTTTTTTTTTTTTTGTTTCTAAATTGTCCCTGAAAAATCATTTTATTTTATTTGGTTTCTAAATTCTTCCTGAAAAAATCATTTTATTTTATTTTGTTTATAAAGTCTCCCTGAAAAAAAACAACAAAAAAAAAACAGTGGGAGATTTATATTGACATTTGTGCTTGAGTGACAGTCCTGCGTGTGTGGCATCTCTGTGATTTGGTGCCACAGAAAACAGAGTGTGTAACATTGTGCCTGATTTTCCTTGTGGTCTCACCAACCTGTAAAGGGATATTGAAATCAAACTGAAGTTATAGCTCACCGTGTAAGTTGTTTGACAGCAACAAATAAAGTTACTTTGGTTAAGTTTTTAAAACAATGAGGAAGTCTGGTGCAAGAGGTCCTGGCCGTGGGCGTTCATTATCAGCTGGTAATGATGGTAGTGGTAGTGGAGCATCAGGTGGTCGTGGGAAAAAAAATATTCCACCTAAGTCTGGAGCTTTGGAGCCAGGTTCGTCGTCTGGCTACACAAGGCCTCGAACGCTCTCTTTTCTGGGAGTAGGAAAACCGCTTTTAAAGCCGGAGCAGCAACAGCAAGTTTTGGCTTACCTTGCAGACTCAGCCTCTAGCTCTTTTGCCTCCTCTTCTGAAACTGGTAAATGTAAAAGCAGCGCGTCGTTTGTGGATGTTCACGGTCAGGGACAAGTCGCTTCCTTGTCCTCTTCAGCAAAAACAACAACAAGAGAGAAGGATGCAGCAGGCGACACAATGGGTTACTCCATGGAGCTCTTTACACATACCGTCCCTGGCTTAGAAAGTGAAACAGTTAACAGGCCATGCCCATTACAAGTAGATTCTGACATGGAGTGCACTGATGCACAGCCACAGCCAGACTACTATGCTGGTCCTTTGACTCAGACCACAACATTGCCCTCTCAGGGTACTGATCCACAATCAGACCCTGATGAGACTATGTTGCCCCATCACGAACGCTATACCACCGACCGACACGGTGACACAGACGAAGTTGCACACGAGGTAGAAGAGGAGGTAATAGATGACCCTGTTGTTGACCCCGATTGGCAGCCATTGGGGGAACAGGGTGCAGGCGGCAGTAGTTCTGAAGCGGAGGAGGAGGGGCCGCAGCAGGCATCAACATCGCAACAGGTTCCATCTGCCGGGCCCGTATCTGGCCCAAAACGCGTGGCAAAGCAAAAAACTGTTGAAGGACAGCATGTCCATCCGGTTAAAGCTCAGTCTGCAATTCCTGAAAAGGGATCCGATGCTAGGAAGAGTGCAGTCTGGCATTTTTTTTAAACAACATCCAATTGATCAGCGCAAAGTCATCTGTCAAAAATGTTCAACTAGCTTAAGCAGAGGTCAGAATCTGAAAAGTCTCAATACAAGTTGCATGCATAGACATTTAACCACCATGCATTTGCAAGCCTGGACTAACTACCAAACATCCCTTAAGGTTGTAGCACCCTCGGCCAATGAAGCTAGTCAGCAACGCAACATCCCTTCCGTCACTGTAAGGCCACCATTTTCCGCACCCCCGGCAGTATCTGTGCAGGTTTCTTTGCCAGCCCAAAGCAGTCAGGGTCAGGGAATCACCAGTTTTGTAGGAGGAAATACTGCATCTAGGGCACCGGCGGAAACAATACCGTCTCCAACAGTCTCTCAGTCTGCCATGGCCACCGGCACACCAGCTAGTTCCACGATCTCCAGCTCTCCAGTCCATCTCACCCTACATGAGACTCTGGTTAGAAAAAGGAAGTACTTATCCTCGCATCCGCGTACACAGGGTTTGAACGCCCACATAGCTAGACTAATCTCGTTAGAGATGATGCCCTACCGGTTAGTTGAAAGCAAAGCTTTCAAAGCCCTGATGGAGTACGCTGAACCACGCTACGAGCTACCCAGTCGACACTTTTTTCCAGAAAAGCCATCCCAGCCCTGCACCAGCATGTTAAACAGCGCATCGTCCATGCACTCAGGCAATCTGTGAGTACAAAGGTGCACCTGACTACAGATGCATGGACCAGTAGGCATGGCCAGGGACGTTACGTGTCCATCACGGCACACTGGGTGAATGTGGTGGATGCAGGGTCCACAGGGGACATCAATTTCGGGATAGTTGTGCCTAGCCCACGGTCTAGGAAACAGTTGGCTGTAGGCGTTCGCACCCCCTCCTCCTCGTCCTCCTGCAGAAGCGAGAGCTCTTCCACAGACCGCAGTCGCCAAACCACTACATCGTCAGCTGTCACTGTTGCACACCAGTTGTCCCATTATGGGGCAGCTACTGGCAAGCGTCAGCAGGCTGTATTGGCTATGAAGTGTTTGGGCGACAACAGACACACCGCGGAAGTTCTGTCCGAGTTCTTGCAGGAAGAAACGCAGTCGTGGCTGGGCACAGTAGATCTTGAGGCAGGCAAGGTAGTGAGTGATAATGGAAGGAATTTCATGGCTGCCATCTCCCTTTCCCAACTGAAACACATTCCTTGCCTGGCTCACACCTTAAACCTGGTGGTGCAGTGCTTATTGAAAACTTATCCTGGTTTCTCCGACCTGCTCCTCAAAGTGCGTGGACTTTGCTCACATATTCGCCGATCGCCTGTACACTCCAGCCGTATGCAGACCTATCAGTGGTCTTTGAACCTTCCCCAGCACCGCCTAATCATAGACGTTGCAACAAGGTGGAACTCAACACTGCACATGCTTCAGAGACTGTGCGAACAGAGGCGGGCTGTTATGTTTTTGTGGGAGGATACACATACACGGGCAGGCCGTAGGATGGCAGACATGGAGTTGTCGGGTGTGCAGTGGTCGAAGATACAAGACAAGTGTCAAGTCCTTCAGTGTTTTGAGGAATGCACACGGCTGGTTAGTGCAGACAACGCCATAATAAGCATGAGCATCCCCCTAATGCATCTGCTGATGCAAAGTTTGACGCACATAAAGGATCAGGCGTCTGCACCAGAGGAAGAGGAAAGCCTTGATGACAGTCAGCCATTGTCTGGTCAGGGCAGTGTACAGGACGAGGTAGCGGGCGAAGAGGAGGTGGAGGACGAGGAGGATGATGGGGATGAGTATATTTTTAATGATGAAGCTTTCCTGGGGGCACTGGAAATTGGTGGCGTGGCAAGGCCGGGTTCTGGTTTTTTGAGGGACACAAGTGACGTAGATTTGCCTGCAACTGCACCTCAACCAAGCACAACCGCAGATTTGACAACTGGAACTTTGGCCCACATGGCGGATTATGCCTTGCGTATCCTCAAAAGGGACACACGCATTACTAAAATGATGAACGATGACGATTACTGGTTGGCCTGCCTCCTTGATCCTCGCTATAAAGGCAAATTGCAAAATATTATGCCACATGAGAACTTGGAACTAATATTAGCAACAAAACAATCAACTCTTGTTGACCGTTTGCTTCTGGCATTCCCAGCACACAGCGCCCGTGATCGTTCTCACACGAGCTCCAGGGGGCAGCAGACCAGGAGTGTTAGGGGTGCACACATCAGAAGTGGCGTTGGACAGAGGGGTTTTCTGACCAGGTTGTGGAGTGATTTTGCTATGACCGCAGACAGGACAGGTACTGCTGCATCAATTGAAAGTGACAGGAGACAACATTTGTCCAGTATGGTTACAAACTATTTTTCATCCCTTATCGATGTTCTCCCTCAACCCTCATTCCCATTTGATTACTGGGCATCAAAATTAGACACCTGGCCAGAATTGGCTGAATGTGCATTGCAGGAGCTTGCTTGCCCGGCAGCTAGTGTCCTATCAGAAAGAGTATTCAGTGCTGCAGGTTCAATATTAACCAAAAAAAGGACTCGTCTGGCTACACAAAATGTTGATGATCTAACATTCATTAAAATGAACCACAACTGGATTTCGAATTCTTTTGCCCCACCTTGCCCGGGCGATTACTGGTTGGCCTGCCTCCTTGATCCTCGCTATAAAGGCAAATTGCTAAATATTATGCCACATGAGAACTTGGAACTAATATTAGCAACAAAACAATCAACTCTTGTTGACCGTTTGCTTCAGGCATTCCCAGCACACAGCGCCCGTGATCGTTCTCACACGAGCTCCAGGGGGCAGCAGACCAGGAGTGTTAGGGGTGCACACATCAGAAGTGGCGTTGGACAGAGGGGTTTTCTGACCAGGTTGTGGAGTGATTTTGCTATGACCGCAGACAGGACAGGTACTGCTGCATCAATTGAAAGTGACAGGAGACAACATTTGTCCAGTATGGTTACAAACTATTTTTCATCCCTTATCGATGTTCTCCCTCAACCCTCATTCCCATTTGATTACTGGGCATCAAAATCAGACACCTGGCCAGAATTGGCTGAATATGCATTGCAGGAGCTTGCTTGCCCGGCAGCTAGTGTCCTATCAGAAAGAGTATTCAGTGCTGCAGGTTCAATATTAACCAAAAAAAGGACTCGTCTGGCTACACAAAATGTTGATGATCTAACATTCATTAAAATGAACCACAACTGGATTTCGAATTCTTTTGCCCCACCTTGCCCGGGCGACACCTAGCTTTCCTATGAAAAGCTCTTGCCTGTGGACTACTGTGAATGACTTTTCAAATGTCTTAATTTGCAGCAGCTGATTGTCCAGCATACGACATGTTTACACCTCCCTAAATGGCCAAACTCCCCACACGGGGCCGTGGTATCGCGACTTGGCGCAAGCACCCGTGAGAGTGCTGTTTGTCTGAAGAGGTGGGTGTGCCCGCTTTTGGTCGACAGCACTGCCACTGGGTCCCTCATAGTACAATAAACTGTCTCTGGCGGTGGTGGTGCGCAACCAACGTCAGACACACTGTGGTAACATGAGGGGCCCTGGGCCTGTACCGCCGTCCACAAGACAGTTCACCCACCCCCAGGTCAAACATTGCTCTGCCACTTCCACAATTATCTCTCACACTTCCACCAATGTTTAGACTATGCGCTGACATCCTTCCATTCCTGCCACTGACAATACCATTGTGTTGACATGTATAATAGTACTTAACATAGTCAGGGGCAGTGTCCTCTATTTACCAAAGTAAAAATTTTGCGCCAAATTAGTAGGTCAGAAACAACGCAGAGGATCCCACCCCTGTACCTAAAGATTGCACCCTTTAGTGTTTTCGCTGGATTTTAATGTGAGACATTCACATTTATGTATTGTTTTGGACTACTAACTGGCAGACACTCATTACAATCATCCTCCGCTGACCAGGCCACTGCTGGCCGTGTTCACATGGAACCAATTTAAAATTGCCTACAGCCATATGTTATTTTGTTAGGCCTTTGATGCCTGTCTGCGGTCACTCCTTCCACTAGGCCTCCACTGACCAGACCACTGCTGCCCGTGTTCCCCTGGAACCAATTTAAAATTGCCTACAGCCAGCCCAATTTTTTTATGTTAGGCCTTCGAAGCCTGTCTGCGGTCCGTTCTTTCTACTACTACTACACTGACCAGGGCACTGCTGCCCGTGTTCCCCTGGAACCAATTTAAAATTGCCTACAGCCATCTGTTATTATGTTAGGACTTCGATGCCTGTCTGCGGTCACTCCTTCCACTAGGCCTCCACTGACCACACCACTGCTGCCCGTGTACTCCTGGAACCAATTTAAAATTGCCTACAGCCAGCCCAATTTTTTTATGTTAGGCCTTCGAAGCCTGTCTGCGGTCCGTTCTTTCAACTACTACTACACTGACCAGGCCACTGCTGCCCGTGTTCCCCTGGAACCAATTTAAAATTGCCTACAGCCAACCCAATTTTTTATGTTAGGCCTTCGAAGCCTGTCTGCGGTCCGTTCTTTCTACTACTACTCCACTGACCAGGCCACTGCTGCCCGTGTTCCCCTGGAACCAATTTAAAATTGCCTACAGCCATCTGTTATTATGTTAGGCCTTCGATGCCTGTCTGCGGTCACTCCTTCCACTAGGCCTCCACTGACCAGACCACTGCTGCCCGTGTTCCCCTGGAACCAATTTAAAATTGCCTACAGCCAGCCCAATTTTTTTATGTTAGGCCTTCGAAGCCTGTCTGCGGTCCGTTCTTTCTACTACTACTACACTGACCAGGCCACTGCTGCCCGTGTTCCCCTGGAACCAATTTAAAATTGCCTACAGCCATCTGTTATTATGTTAGGCCTTCGATGCCTGTCTGCGGTCACTCCTTCCACTAGACCTCCACTGACCAGACCACTGCTGCCCGTGTTCCCCTGGAACCAATTTAAAATTGCCTACAGCCAGCCCAAATTTTTTATGTTAGGCCTTCGAAGCCTGTCTGCGGTCCGTTCTTTCTACTACTACTACACTGACCAGGCCACTGCTGCCCATGTTCCCCTGGAACCAATTTAAAATTGCCTACAGCCATCTGTTATTATGTTAGGCCTTCGATGCCTGTCTGCGGTCACTCCTTCCACTAGGCCTCCACTGACCAGACCACTGCTGCCCGTGTTCCCCTGGAACTAATTTAAAATTGCCTACAGCCAGCCCAATTTTTTTATATTAGGCCTTCGAAGCCTGTCTGCGGTCCGTTCTTTCTACTACTACTACACTGACCAGGCCACTGCTGCCCGTGTTCCCCTGGAACCAATTTAAAATTGCCTACAGCCATCTGTTATTATGTTAGGCCTTCGATGCCTGTCTGCGGTCCGTTCTTTCTACTACTACTACACTGACCAGGCCACTGCTGCCCGTGTTCCCCTGGAACCAATTTAAAATTGCCTACAGCCATCTGTTATTATGTTAGGCCTTCGATGCCTGTCTGCGGTCACTCCTTCCACTAGACCTCCACTGACCAGACCACTGCTGCCCGTGTTCCCCTGGAACCAATTTAAAATTGCCTACAGCCAGCCCAAATTTTTTATGTTAGGCCTTCGAAGCCTGTCTGCGGTCCGTTCTTTCTACTACTACTACACTGACCAGGCCACTGCTGCCCATGTTCCCCTGGAACCAATTTAAAATTGCCTACAGCCATCTGTTATTATGTTAGGCCTTCGATGCCTGTCTGCGGTCACTCCTTCCACTAGGCCTCCACTGACCAGACCACTGCTGCCCGTGTTCCCCTGGAACCAATTTAAAATTGCCTACAGCCAGCCCAATTTTTTTATGTTAGGCCTTCGAAGCCTGTCTGCGGTCTGTTCTTTCTACTACTACTACACTGACCAGGCAACTGCTGCCCGTGTTCCCCTGGAACCAATTTAAAATTGCCTACAGCCATCTGTTATTATGTTAGGCCTTCGATGCCTGTCTGCGGTCACTCCTTCCACTAGACCTCCACTGACCAGACCACTGCTGCCCGTGTTCCCCTGGAACCAATTTAAAATTGCCTACAGCCAGCCCAAATTTTTTATGTTAGGCCTTCGAAGCCTGTCTGCGGTCCGTTCTTTCTACTACTACTACACTGACCAGGCCACTGCTGCCCATGTTCCCCTGGAACCAATTTAAAATTGCCTACAGCCATCTGTTATTATGTTAGGCCTTCGATGCCTGTCTGCGGTCACTCCTTCCACTAGGCCTCCACTGACCAGACCACTGCTGCCCGTGTTCCCCTGGAACTAATTTAAAATTGCCTACAGCCAGCCCAATTTTTTTATATTAGGCCTTCGAAGCCTGTCTGCGGTCCGTTCTTTCTACTACTACTACACTGAACAGGCCACTGCTGCCCGTGTTCCCCTGGAACCAATTTAAAATTGCCTACAGCCATCTGTTATTATGTTAGGCCTTCGATGCCTGTCTGCGGTCACTCCTTCCACTAGGCCTCCACTGACCAGACCACTGCTGCCCGTGTTCCCCTGGAACCAATTTAAAATTGCCTACAGCCAGCCCAATTTTTTTATGTTAGGCCTTCGAAGCCTGTCTGCGTTCCGTTCTTTCAAGTACTACTACACTGACCAGGCCACTGCTGCCCGTGTTCCCCTGGAACCAATTTAAAATTGCCTACAGCCATCTGTTATTATGTTAGGCCTTCGATGCCTGTCTGCGGTCACTACTTCCACTAGGCCTCCACTGACCACACCACTGCTGCCCGTGTACCCCTGGAACCAATTTAAAATTGCCTACAGCCAACCCAATTTTTTTATGTTAGGCCTTCGAAGCCTGTCTGCGGTCCGTTCTTTCTACTACTTCTACACTGACCAGGCCGCTGCTGCCCGTGTTCCCCTGGAACCAATTTAAAATTGCCTACAGCCATCTGTTATTATGTTAGGCCTTCGATGCCTGTCTGCGGTCACTCCTTCCACTAGGCCTCCACTGACCAGACCTCTGCTGCCCGTGTTCCCCTGGAACCAATTTAAAATTGCCTACAGCCATCTGTTATTATGTTAGGCCTTCGATGCCTGTCTGCGGTCACTCCTTCCACTAGGCCTCCACTGACCAGACCACTGCTGCCCGTGTACCCCTGGAACCAATTTAAAATTGCCTACAGCCAGCCCAATTTTTTTATGTTAGGCCTTCGAAGCCTGTCTGTGGTCCGTTCTTTCTACTACTACTACACTGACCAGGCCGCTGCTGCCCGTGTTCCCCTGGAACCAATTATAAAGTGCCTACAGCCCAATTTTTTTATGTTAGACCTTCGAAGCCTGTCTGCGGTCCTTCCTTCCAATAGTTCTCCGCTGACCAGAACAATGCTGGCCGTGTACCCCTGGAACCCAGCTGAAAGTGCATGGAGCCTCCTTTTTTTCTTTGTTTTATATTTAGAAAGCCCAGATGAACTACGCTGTACCACGGTTCAAGCTACCCAGTCGATATTTCTTTTGCGAGATAAGCCATCCCAGCCCTCCAGCGGCATGAAAAAGTCTGCATTGTCATAGCACTCAGGCAATCAAACAGTAGAAAGGTGCACCTGACAAGAGACGCATGGACCAGTAGGCATGTCCACAAAAAGTTACGTGTCCATTACGGCGCACTGGGTTAATGTGTTGGATGCATGGTCCACAGGGGACAGCCTACAAAGTCTGTCTGCAGTCCCTAATTCAAATTTAACCTCCGCTGACCACACCACTGCTGCCCGTGTACCCCTGGAACCAATTTTAAAGTGTCTACAGCCTAATTTTGTTATGTTAGGCCTACTACGCCTGTCTGCGGTCCCTCCTTCCAATACTCGTCCACTGACCAGACCACTGCTGCCCGTGGACCCCTGGAACCCATTTTTAATTGCATAGAGCATCCTTATTTTAATAGTAGGCGTACAAAGTCTGTCTGCGGTCCACTATTGAAATTGTCCTCCACTGCCCAGAGCAATGCTGCCTGTGTACCCCTGTAACTTTTTTAAGCTGCAGTGAGCCACAGTTTTGGTTTAAGGCCTACTACCTGTGTCTGTCTGTGCCACTCAATTCAGCTGTGTTCCTTTGAAAAAAGCTGAGCGTCAATAGTCTTGTTTTCAGCCTCTAGGAATTTTAAAACTGCATTGGGGGTACAACTTTGGTAGGGCCTACTAACGATGTCTGCCGCCCCAAGGTGTGCCCCAGGTTTCGTTCACATTGCTTCGGTCTTCCGACTCTCGTTTAGTAGTTGTAGAAAACTACACTGCATTAGGCCTACAAATTGGGTACGGGGTGTAGAGAGATGGTGTGTTCCACTCCAAGGTGTTCCCCAGGTTTCCTCTCCATTGCTTCGATCTTCATGCTCTCGTTTAGTAGTTGTTGGAAACTACGCTGCATTAGGCCTATGAATTGGGTATGGGGTGTAGAGAGATGGTGTGTTGCACTCCAAGGTGTTCCCCAGGTTTCCTCTCCATTGCTTCGATCTTCATGCTCTCGTTTAGTAGTTGTTGGAAACTACGCTGCATTAGGCCTACAAATTGGGTATGGGGTGTAGAGAGATGGTGTGTTACACTCAAAGGTGTTCCCCAAGTTTCGTCCACATTGCTTCGGTCTTCCGACTCTCGTTTAGTAGTTGTAGAACACTACACTGCATTAGGCCTACAAATTGGGTATGGGGTGTAGAGAGATGGTGTGTTACACTCCAAGGTGTTCTCCAGGTTGCCTTTCCTGAGCTTCTATTTTCAGGCTCTCGTTTAGTAGTTGTTGGGAACTACACTGCATTAGGCCTACAAAATGGGTATGGGGTGTAGAGAGATGGTGTGTTGCACTCCAAGGTGTTCCCCAGGTTTCCTCTCCATTGCTTCGATCTTCATGCTCTCCATTAGTAGTTGTTGGAAACTACACTGCATTAGGCCTACAAAATGGGTATGGGGTGTAGAGAGATGGTGTGTTCCACTCCAAGGTGTTGCCCAGGTTTCCTCTCCATTGCTTCGATCTTCATGCTCTCGTTTAGTAGTTGTTGGAAACTACGCTGCATTAGGCCTACAAATTGGGTATGGGGTGTAGAGAGATGGTGTGTTGCACTCCAAGGTGTTCCCCAGGTTTCCTCTCCATTACTTCGATCTTCATGCTCTCGTTTAGTAGTTGTTGGAAACTACACTGCATTAGGCCTACAAAATGGGTATGGGGTGTAGAGATATGGTATGTTCCACTCCAAGGTGTTCCCAAGGTTTCCTCTCCATTGCTTCGATCTTCATGCTCTCGTTTAGTAGTTGTTGGAAACTACGCTGCCTTAGGCCTACAAATTGGGTATGGGGTGTAGAGAGATGGTGTGTTGCACTCCAAGGTGTTCCCCAGGTTTCCTCTCCATTGCTTCGATCTTCATGCTCTCGTTTAGTAGTTGTTGGAAACTACACTGCATTAGGCCTACAAAATGGGTATGGGGTGTAGAGAGATGGTGTGTTCCACTCCAAGGTGTTCCCAAGGTTTCCTCTCCATTGCTTCGATCTTCATGCTCTCGTTTAGTAGTTGTTGGAAACTACAGTGCATTAGGCCTACAAAATGGGTATGGGGTGTAGAGAGATGGTGTGTTCCACTCCAAGGTGTTCCCCAGGTTTCCTCTCCATTGCTTCGATCTTCATGCTCTCGTTTAGTAGTTGTTGGAAACTACGCTGCATTAGGCCTACAAATTGGGTATGGGGTGTAGAGAGATGGTGTGTTGCACTCCAAGGTGTTCCCCAGGTTTCCTCTCCATTGCTTCGATCTTCATGCTCTCGTTTAGTAGTTGTTGGAAACTACACTGCATTAGGCCTACAAAATGGGTATGGGGTGTAGAGAGATGGTGTGTTCCACTCCAAGGTGTTCCCAAGGTTTCCTCTCCATTGCCTCGATCTTCATGCTCTCGTTTAGTAGTTGTTGGAAACTACACTGCATTAGGCCTACAAAATGGGTATGGGGTGTAGAGAGATGGTGTGTTCCACTCCAAGGTGTTCCCCAGGTTTCCTCTCCATTGCTTCGATCTTCATGCTCTCGTTTAGTAGTTGTTGGAAACTACGCTGCATTAGGCCTACAAATTGGGTATGGGGTGTAGAGAGATGGTGTGTTGCACTCCAAGGTGTTCCCAAGGTTTCCTCTCCATTGCTTCGATCTTCATGCTCTTGTTTAGTAGTTGTTGGAAACTACACTGCATTAGGCCTACAAAATGGGTATGGGGTGTAGAGAGATGGTGTGTTCCACTCCAAGGTGTTCCCAAGGTTTCCTCTCCATTGCTTCGATCTTCATGCTCTCGTTTAGTAGTTGTTGGAAACTACACTGCATTAGGCCTACAAAATGGGTATGGGGTGTAGAGAGATGGTGTGTTCCACTCCAAGGTGTTCCCCAGGTTTCCTCTCCATTGCTTCGATCTTCATGCTCTCGTTTTGTAGTTGTTGGAAACTACACTGCATTAGGCCTACAAATTGGGTATGGGGTGTAGAGAGATGGTGTGTTGTACTCCAAGGTGTTCCCCAGGTTTCCTCTCCATTGCTTCGATCTTCATGCTCTCGTTTAGTAGTTGTTGGAAACTACACTGCATTAGGCCTACAAAATGGGTATGGGGTGTAGAGAGATGGTGTGTTCCACTCCAAGGTGTTCCCAAGGTTTCCTCTCCATTGCTTCGATCTTCATGCTCTCGTTTAGTAGTTGTTGGAAACTACGCTGCATTAGGCCTACAAATTGGGTATGGGGTGTAGAGAGATGGTGTGTTGCACTCCAAGGTGTTCCCCAGGTTTCCTCTCCATTGCTTCGATCTTCATGCTCTCGTTTAGTAGTTGTTGGAAAATACGCTGCATTAGGCCTACAAATTGGGTATGGGGTGTAGAGAAATGGTGTGTTCCACTCCAAGGTGTTCCCCAGGTTTCCTCTCCATTGCTTCGATCTTCATGCTCTCGTTTAGTAGTTGTTGGAAACTACGCTGGATTAGGCCTACAAATTGGGTATGGGGTGTAGAGAGATGGTGTGTTGCACTCCAAGGTGTTCCCCAGGTTTCCTCTCCATTGCTTCGATCTTCATGCTCTCGTTTAGTAGTTGTTGGAAACTATACTGCATTAGGCCTACAAAATGGGTATGGGGTGTAGAGAGATGGTGTGTTCCACTCCAAGGTGTTCCCAAGGTTTCCTCCCCATTGCTTGGATCTTCATGCTCTCGTTTAGTAGTTGTTGGAAACTACACTGCATTAGGCCTACAAATTGGGAATGGGGTGTAGAGAGATGGTGTGTTCCACTCCAAGGTGTTCCCAAGGTTTCCTCTCCATTGCTTCGATCTTCATGCTCTCGTTTTGTAGTTGTTGGAAACTACACTGCATTAGGCCTACAAATTGGGTATGGGGTGTAGAGAGATGGTGTGTTGCACTCCAAGGTGTTCCCCAGGTTTCCTCTCCATTGCTTCGATCTTCATGCTCTCGTTTAGTAGTTGTTGGAAACTACACTGCATTAGGCCTACAAAATGGGTATGGGGTGTAGAGAGATGGTGTGTTCCACTCCAAGGTGTTCCCAAGGTTTCCTCTCCATTGCTTCGATCTTCATGCTCTCGTTTAGTAGTTGTTGGAAACTACGCTGCATTAGGCCTACAAATTGGGTATGGGGTGTAGAGAGATGGTGTGTTGCACTCCAAGGTGTTCCCCAGGTTTCCTCTCCATTGCTTCGATCTTCATGCTCTCGTTTAGTAGTTGTTGGAAAATACGCTGCATTAGGCCTACAAATTGGGTATGGGGTGTAGAGAGATGGTGTGTTCCACTCCAAGGTGTTCCCCAGGTTTCCTCTCCATTGCTTCGATCTTCATGCTCTCGTTTAGTAGTTGTTGGAAACTACGCTGGATTAGGCCTACAAATTGGGTATGGGGTGTAGAGAGATGGTGTGTTGCACTCCAAGGTGTTCCCCAGGTTTCCTCTCCATTGCTTCGATCTTCATGCTCTCGTTTAGTAGTTGTTGGAAACTACACTGCATTAGGCCTACAAAATGGGTATGGGGTGTAGAGAGATGGTGTGTTCCACTCCAAGGTGTTCCCAAGGTTTCCTCTCCATTGCTTCGATCTTCATGCTCTCGTTTAGTAGTTGTTGGAAACTACACTGCATTAGGCCTACAAAATGGGTATGGGGTGTAGAGAGATGGTGTGTTCCACTCCAAGGTGTTCCCCAGGTTTCCTCTCCATTGCTTCGATCTTCATGCTCTCGTTTAGTAGTTGTTGGAAACTACGCTGCATTAGGCCTACAAATTGGGTATGGGGTGTAGAGAGATGGTGTGTTCCACTCCAAGGTGTTCCCCAGGTTTCCTCTCCATTGCTTCGATCTTCATGCTCTTGTTTAGTAGTTGTTGGAAACTACACTGCATTAGGCCTACAAAATGGGTATGGGGTGTAGAGAGATGGTGTGTTCCACTCCAAGGTGTTCCCAAGGTTTCCTCTCCTTAGCTTCGATCTTCATGCTCTCGTTTAGTAGTTGTTGGAAACTACACTGCATTAGGCCTACAAAATGGGTATGGGGTGTAGAGAGATGGTGTGTTCCACTCCAAGGAGTTCCCCAGGTTTCCTCTCCATTGCTTAGATCTTCATGCTCTCGTTTAGTAGTTGTTGGAAACTACGCTGCATTAGGCCTACAAATTGGGTATGGGGTGTAGAGAGATGGTGTGTTGCACTCCAAGGTGTTCCCCAGGTTTCCTCTCCATTGCTTCGATCTTCATGCTCTCGTTTAGTAGTTGTTGGAAACTACACTGCATTAGGCCTACAAAATGGGTATGGGGTGTAGAGAGATGGTGTGTTCCACTCCAAGGTGTTCCCAAGGTTTCCTCTCCATTGCTTCGATCTTCATGCTCTCGTTTAGTAGTTGTTGGAAACTACACTGCATTAGGCCTACAAAATGGGTATGGGGTGTAGAGAGATGGTGTGTTCCACTCCAAGGTGTTCCCAAGGTTTCCTCTCCATTGCTTCAATCTTCATGCTCTCGTTTAGTAGTTGTTGGAAACTACACTGCATTAGGCCTACAAAATGGGTATGGGGTGTAGAGAGATGGTGTGTTCCACTCCAAGGTGTTCCCCAGGTTTCCTCTCCATTGCTTCAATCTTCATGCTCTCGTTTAGTAGTTGTTGGAAACTACGCTGCATTAGGCCTACAAATTTGGTATGGGGTGTAGAGAGATGGTGTGTTGCACTCCAAGGTGTTCCCCAGGTTTCCTCTCCATTGCTTCGATCTTCATGCTCTCGTTTAGTAGTTGTTGGAAACTACACTGCATTAGGCCTACAAAATGGGTATGGGGTGTAGAGAGATGGTGTGTTACACTCCAAGGTGTTCCCAAGGTTTCCTCTCCATTGCTTCGATCTTCATGCTCTCGTTTAGTAGTTGTTGGAAACTACACTGCATTAGGCCTACAAATTGGGTATGGGGTGTAGAGACGGTGTGTTCCACTCCAAGGTGTTCTCCAGGTTGCCTTTCCTGAGCTTCTATCTTCAGGCTCTTGTTAAATAGTGGTTAAATGGAACAACTGCATTTGGCGTACTAGTTGGTTTGGGGCCTACTAAAAGTGTCTGCCGCTCCTTGCTGTTCTCCTGGTTTCCTGTCCTGAAATTCCATTTTCAGGCTCTCGTTAAGTAGTTGTTAATGTTAGACTGCATTTGGCCTACTAGTTGGGTTGGGGCCTACTATCGGTGTCTGCCACTCCTTGCTGTTCTCCTCCACTGAACAAAGCTGTGCCGCCTGTTTACTACGGTTGCCAATTTTGAACTGTATTTCGACTACTTACTGATTTGGGCCTACTCTCTGTGTCAGCCTCTCATTCCAGTTGTCCTCCACTGCAATGCCCCCTGGTTAGTCCTGTGTTACCAATTTTGAATTGCATTTAGCCCACTTTATTTTTTGGGCCTATATCTGTGTTTCCTCCTCATCCTGCCCATTGCCCAGCCAATGATAGATAAGTCTGCTGGTACATTGACCCATAACGCAACATTCCCCGTGCACGCTACACAGCAAGATTGTGACCCTGCTGAAAGTCAGGTTCCTCTTCCCGCATACCATACCACCTTACACGGGGACAAAGAGGAAGGTGCAGATGAAAGTGCAGGTTCCTTCATCAGGTGGGGGGAGGAATACTAGTTGGCCACGTCACTGGCACAGGGCCTCTCATAGTACGCAAAAGTGTTGCTGCCGGTGGGAGGCGCCCCTGCCGTGCAAACACACCGCTGTACTTTGAGGGGCCCTGTGCCAGTGCCAATGCCAATTAGTGGGCCCCCCCTGCTTGCTCAGGATCACAGCACTTGCAAAGTTTAAATACTTACCTCTCCCTGCTCCACTGCCGTGACGTGTTCCAGATTTCCTGGGCCCACTAATTACTTGAACCAGCCCTACCCCCCACAACTTTAGCCAAATGACCCCCAATTTCAAATGCCTTCCAATTATTATAAGGTAAATTACAATTGACAAGCTTCAGTAGCAAGAATGGATGTTTTTGCCATTAAAATGGGCAGTGTAGATGTTTTCCTGGCCTCCACTCACTGCCGACTATGCTGCCCCATTGACTTGCATTGGGTTTCGTGTTTCGGGCGATACCCGACTTTTCGCGATAATCGGCTGATTCCACTCGACTCGGCTTC
Source organism: Ranitomeya imitator (assembly GCF_032444005.1). Lineage (NCBI taxonomy): Eukaryota > Metazoa > Chordata > Amphibia > Anura > Dendrobatidae > Ranitomeya > Ranitomeya imitator. The sequence goes on along the minus strand of NC_091286.1, from coordinate 249,116,580 downwards.
TAAGATAGTCGGGTTTCGCGAAACACGGCTCGACTCCAAAAAGGTCAAGGTCGCTCAACCCTAATGATAATGTCTGTAAAGTGGTGTGCAATTTATGGCTCTATGTAGGGAAGGAAAGTATGTAACATATAAAATTTAGGCAGTTCCCAAGCTGAAGCCTCCAGAAAAATGGACCAGTCACTTCTTTTAATTGCTTTCAAATCATAAAGCAGTTAAATGAATTTAGAAGAAAGCAAAACATAAGCATAGTCATTTTGACATTGCTGTTCATATGTTCATTCTTTTAGGTGTTTTTTTAGCGATTTTTCAGTTGGATATCCTCAACTTGTGCACACAACATGTTTTAGATGCCGATGAACCCATTGAGTTATACAAAAGGAAGGCATGGGAGGTGTTTTCCATGAAGTGTCTTTTTTTATGTCTGCTGTGCAGTTTCTGACTTCCATTTTCTCGCAGACATTTTTTCTTTATATGATGTTTACAATAATGTGCAGCTTTTAAGTGGAAGCCACCTGAAGAATGGTCAGGTTATTTCCTCTTGCGGAAATGGAAGCCTGGGCCAGTTAAAAGAAGTTCAAAAAGACTTTGTGTGCTCATGCCCTTAACCACTCTCCAAAAAATAAGTACCGGTAATAATAATTTCATGGAGCCATTTCTGCTTGAAATCTTGTGGATTTTGAACTCCTGAAAAAACTCAGTGTGAACATATTCTTACAATGAAAATCTAAAGCTAAGATACTCAACGTTTTATTTATTACCGTACTTTATGGTGGAAGGTGAACATCTACTTTGAATAAAATCAACTATAATTTTGAACACTTTAGCACCATGACGATTACAAATATAGTAATTCAAATATTGTATTTCTGCAGCTGAAGAAAATGTAACGGTTATCTGTGCTCAGGTAATGGCTGATTGATATAGGAAGAAGAATAAATGTTTAAATCAGAATTCGCATATTGATTGAGAATACCTTTCCAGAGAAAGTCTTACTGAGATGAGCTTCTCGTTCTTGCAAACATGCCTGAGGGAAAAAGCTTTTAGACAATGTTAGATAGATTTCGATCAATGGACAAATTAAAGTTAATTCCATCTGTTTCCTCTTTCAGAATGTATCTGCTTAGTTCTTTAAATAATCTTTCAGCAGCTCACTTTACATTATTTCCTCCTTTTTTTACTAGACACACTTATCTGAAATTGCAGTGGAAACTACCTATATTTAGTTAATGGGAAGCTAATGCAATTTATTTGTTAACCTGTGCATCATATTTAATTTCCAGTTGATATGATCAATAATGTATTGATTTCTTTCCACTGTAAAGTGAAGTATATATCCAAAGCGAGGTCATCTGAGAAGTTCCTTTTAAAATACACTTTGCAGCTACTGAAAAACCTATTACATCAATTGGTTTTCTTTTCTCTTAAATAAATGACAGGCAGCAAAAGTATCTGCAGATGGGGAACAGACTGGGAAGGATGCTGAAAGGACAAACGAAAGGGCAAAACAACTGGAGGATTTTGTAAAAGACACCTTACAGACATCAAAAGGTAAATGTATTGCATCAAATGATATATATGTAAAACACATATACATGGTATATGTAAATGTATCATATTACATACGTGGTCAACAGAAGAGGTGTGAAAAATATGGTCACTTGCCCCATAAAGCCTCAAATGCCATGCTTCCCTTCATAATTAATGGCTAAACACTAGTTGTCTGCATTATTCAGCTCACCCTCCTCAGCCAGCCTTGCAGGAAACACAGTGCAAAGGATCACTTTGGAGAGTCAATCCTACACTGAAGGTTCCAAGGTGGTAGGAGATCCAGCACACAGGAGTAGATAAAATCAAAGTTTATTCCAAAATTCTTAAAAACATCTTCATCGGTGTATATTCCATAAAAAGATTAGGTGAGAGGTCTAGAGGACATGGGAGTTATTACGCATTTCGAACCTTGAACTCTGATTCTTAGTCATAGTTTCGAACCAGGGAATAGGTTCATAGTCTGAGTTCAAAGGTTTGAAACGCGTAATGTCTCCCATGTCTTATAGACCTTTGCCTGATCTTTCTATTGATTATACACTGACAAAGATGTTTTTAACAAAGTTTGGAATAAACATTGGTATTATCTATTCATGTGTGCTGGATCCCACACCACTTTAGAGTGAGCGTAGAATATATGGATTCATACCGTCGCTATTGAACACATGTTAACTGTAAAAATCTCTACGCAATGAGCTCTCTACTGGTGGTTATAGAAAAATGCTATGGGTATGTTATTAAGAAGTTCAGTGAAGGCCTTCCTTTCCTCCAAAACCTCCCACCAACCAGCAATATCCTAACAAATTGTGGGGAAACTGTTATCTGATCATATCATGGGAAAGTAGAAAAAATGACTGAAACAAAATTTTCAATTTTTACATCTCAAGGTTATGAAAATGCGTGAAACACCTGTACAGTTAAAATGCACACTAAAAACCTAGATTAATTTCTGGAGTCATACAGTTTTCAAAACTGAGTAACTTTGGCTGTGTTTCTTGCACATTGACACCTCAAAATCTTTGCACACTTAAATTAAGTCTGAAATAAAAATCATAAGAAAACTAAGGTCTTAAAATCCACAAGGTTTTCCTTAATTTCTAAGGCCTATATTTCAATCAAGTAGAACACTATGATCACATTTGGAATATTTTCAAAAACTGCAGATACAGTAATAAATGAGTTGTTTTTTCCCTGTTTGGTTTTAAATGGATTAAAATTTCATATCTGCAAAAAATGAAAAAAAATATAGAAATATCTACGCTTGTAAACATTCCTGTGAAACACTAAAAGGGGTTAATGAATGTCCTAAGTAGTATTTTTAATACTTTAGGGGTACAAAGGCACTTGAGAACTGATTTGGTCACTTTAAAAAAAAAAGATTTCTGAAAGTTACTTGTAGATACAAACAATTGATTCTTAAACTAGAAGCTTTTACAACGTCCAATAAAATAAATGGGCTTATTGAAAATGTTGCAAAAGTAAAAAAAGGCACATTGTAAATGTTAACAAATGTCTACTTATTTGTAGCTAAAAAAACAAAGTATATGGCTCCAATTAATTAAGATTAGTGTTATGTATGCCAAGCTTAATGAAGAAATTGCAGGAATAAGATTCGCCAAGCTAATTAAGAGTAGAGATGAGTAAATATGTTCGGGTACCTACTAATTCGGACCGCTACCAACTCTTCTGCTCCGCAGCTGCATGTGTCATGGCTGTGTGACAGTCACAATACATGCATGGAGAGCAAAACACACAGGCTCTCCATGCATGTGTTGTGACTTTCACACAGCCACGACACATGCAGCTGCGGCGCCAATCAGCCGGCACACTCCATGTATCCAGGTTCCTGCTGTAGCTTATTCGGTAAGCGCTATAGCTTGCCAAATAAGCAGGGACCCGAACATATTCGCTCATCTTTAATTAAGAAGTGAGTGCCACTTCTTTCTGTTTGTATTAAGCTGAACTTGTCAGGTGCCCTTGTTCACACTCTGTCCCACCCAAGTTTTGCCCACTTTTCAAAAATTGATAGAGCTGAGTGACCAAGATTGGAGTAAAAATTTCAACAGTTGAAAAATGTTGTGACATTTCAAACAGTATTACCATAGAAAACTGACAAAAATTGTGTGATGAATTGGGACAAAAATGGAACTTCATCCCCATGTCCCAAATACTCTGCGTCTGCAATTTTCCACATTATCAATAGTTACAAATAATTGTAGAGATGAGCAACCTTGCAACTTGTTATTAAAAATGCCACTCCATTCTCGAGAACAAAGAAGCTTTTATCTTTATAGTTTGCTTAATGCCTAGGATTCTGTCTACCTATGCAGTCTATCAGATCTGACCATTCTTCTAAAGAAGGAGTGCAATGCTTGCAATTGCTACTCTGATGTTCTCCTCAGCTTGCTGCATTGGTCTAAGCTGGTCCAGGCTAGAAAATAATCAGGAGTGCGCTGTCCCTTGGCAAGCTGGGAGGCAGGGGAGCAGTGCGCTCCAGAAGCGCTCTATTGAGAGCAACCCTTTAAGGGGTTAAACAAAATATGAACATTTTTATATTTTATCTATTTATCTTGGAATTATGATGAGCTGTTAGCCTATAAAATCAGAAAGAACATCATAACTTTTCTGCCATGTCGCCAGCTGTGTAGTAGGATATGTTGGTATGGCAACACTTATGATAGACAGTGATAGAAAGTTTAAGATTTATAAAGTTGGCGTAATCCGTAGTTCTTTTTTTTTTAGACATAGACAGCAGTTCTATTGTATATAAGTATACTTAAGACAAGATTTGGATTATGGTTTGTATTGATCGTGGCTACCTTTAGTTCATGTTCTGTATCCTTTTATTATGTCTCAGTTTGTAGAAATAATTTAGAGCTGAAAATGACTGTGTTCATTTCCCCTTTCATCTTTTATCTAATGTTCTTTTCTTTGTCTGTCTTTCCCATATACTTAGTTGTATCTTTCAGAACAAATTGAAGTTTTTTTTTAGTACAAAGTATTAGCATTGACTTCAAGAATGCAGTACAAATGCTTCACAGTCTGCTAAACGACCTTCCCAACCCCTTTAAATTGTTGATTTTGTGAAATAATACCCTATATACTGATTAATAGAAAGCAAGTGATATGACCACAGAACAAAAAATACAAAGATTATTACAAACATACAAATGAATGAATAAATGCTCAGGTTTACTCCTCTTGCTATTATTAATTGTGCAAACATTATCATAGCGTACTTCTATTTATTATTATTATTATCATTATTATTATTTATTGTTATAGCGCCATTTATTCCATGGCGCTTTACATTTAAGGAGGGGTATATATAATAAAAACGAGTACAATAATCTTAAACAATACAAGTCATAACTGGTACAGGAGGAGTGAGGACCCTGCCCGCGAAGGCTCACAATCTACAAGGGATGGGTGAGAATACAGTAGGCGAGGGTAGAGCTGGTAGAGCGAATGCAGTACTTCATATAATAATTTAAAAATAGTAGCTCCATGAAACAGAATGCTAACAATTCAGCATTGTTAAAAATTTTAGATATAGGAAGTGTCTACCATGATAATTATTTCTATATACCTTATTAGAGGCTATCGACCAGACCACAAAGCGAGGTTCAACTTTACTACTGGGTGACATGTAATGCTATGTTGTGCTTTTTCCATTTGTGTCTTCTTATTAAAAACACTGATTTGAGGATACATTTTTACAAGTAGAAAGCACCTTTTACAAATAAGGATTTTGTATTCTGTGGCATTTTACAATGTCTTATTACAATAACTGAAATAAAACATCAAAACACATTAACCACTTATTGACAGAATCAATTTGGTACTTCATGACCAAGCCAATTTTTACAATTCTGACCACTTTCACTTTATGAGGTTATAGCTCTAGAATGTGCCAACCAATCCCACTGATTCTGAGATTGTTTTTCCGTGACATATTGTACTTCATGTTAAAATTTATTCGCTATGACTTGCATTTATTTATGAAAAAAATGGAAATTTGGCAAAAATTTAGAACATCTTGCAATTTTCTAAATTAAATTTTTGTTCCCTTAAATCAGAGTTATATCTCACAAAATCAACTATATAATTGTATAAGGGGTACTTCCGTCTGTCCTTCTGTCTGTCTGTCTGACACAGATATTCATTGGTCGTGGCCTCTGTCTATCATGATTGGTCGCCGCAAAACAGCCATGACCAATCAGCATGTCCGGAAGAAAATGGCCGCTACTTACTCCCCGCAGTCAGTGGCCGGCGCCCACTCCATACCTCCCGCTCCCCGCAGTGTCCCTGGCGCTCCGCTATATACTCCCTGCAGTGTCTCCGGCGCTCCGCTCCATACTCCCCGCTCCCCGCAGTCAGTGTCCCCGGCGCTCCGCTCCATACTCCCCGCAGTCAGTGTCCCCAGCGCCCGCTGCATACTCCCCTCTCCTCCGGTCACCACTAACAAAGGGTTAATGCTGGCGGTAACGGACCACGTTATGCCGCGGGTAACACACTCCGTTACCGCCGCTATGAACCCTGTGTGTCCCCAACCTTTTACTATTGATGCTGCCTATGCGGCATCAATAGTAAAAAAAGTAATGTTAAAAATAGTAAAAAAACAAAAAACCTGCTATACTCACCCTCCGTTGTCCGCTGAGGCGCTCGCGCCTGCCGCCATCTTCCTTTCCCAGCGATGCTTTGCGAAATTACCCAGAAGGCTTAGCGGTTTCGCGGTTCCTAATAGGAATATACTCACCCTCGGACGCGCCCTGTTTCTTTCCGGCAGCCTTCCTTCCTAAGAATCAGCCCTTCCAGGACCTTCGGTGACGTCGCGGCTTGTGATTGGTCGCGCGAGCGGTCACATGGGCGGCCGCGCGACCAATCACAAGCCGCGACGTCACCGCGACGTCACCGCAAGGTCCTGGAAGGCTGATTCTAAGGAAGGAAGGTTCCCGGTTAGTACCAGGGCGCGTCAGAGGGTAAGTAGGGCGATATTTTTTATTTTAATTCTTTATTTTACACTTAATTATGGATCCCAAGGCCTGAAGGAGAGTTTCCGCTCCTTCAGACCCTGGGAACCATTGGAAACCCAATGCACTGCATTGGGTTTCGAGTTTCGGCCGACCCCGACCCCGACTTTTTTATAGGATCGGCCGATTTCACTCGACCCGACTTTTGAAAAAGTCGGGTTTCGTGAAAAACGACCCGATCCTATAAAAGTATAGGTCGCTCAACCCTAGTTAGGATATTATAAAGGTTAAAAGTTGACCAGCAATTTCCCATTTTTCCATAAAATTTACAAAACAACCCTAAAACCAACCCTAAACTTACCCCCTAATCCTAGCCCAACCCTAGCCCAATCCTAATCCTACCTCTAACCCTAGCCCCAACTCTAACCATAATCCAACCCTAACCCTAGCCCCAACCCTAACCCTAGCCCAACCCTAGCATAATCATAACCCTAGCTCTAACCCTAGCCCCAACTCTAACCCTAATGAAAAAATGGAAAAAAAATACATTTTTTTATTTTATAATTTTTACCTAACTAAAGGGGTGATAAAGGGGGTTTGATTTATTTTTTTTTATATTGAACCCTATGATACAGTCTATCACAGTGGGGAAAATGAACCAATAGGAAAAATCTCCTATTGTTGCCAGGTGCTGGCCGGCAGATCTCGGCGGGGGCCATTTTCATCCCTGAAGAAGATGCCGAGGGCCGGTGGACAGGACGAATGTATGCAGGAGGGGCCGAGGGGGCTCAGGGGACCCCATTTCTGTCCTCTGATGTGCCAGATCATATCAGAGGATAAATAAATAAATGGGAAATCGGACCTTTATTTGGGGATGGTAAAAGCTGACCTGAATCATGTTCTCTGGGGTTTCAGCTACCCCTGCTAGTCAAAACTCCTGAGATTTTCTGACGCTGGGGGGCACTATACTCTTATTTCTCAGCGCTGTTAAAAATGATGAGAGAGTCGCGCAAGAGACTAGTTAGCAAGGCTGATCCACCGTGGCTTTACTGCAAAAAAAGGCATCTGGGGCTCCATCTTTTTCACTAGTCACCCGAGTGGCTTGTTTCCCAGTTGCATTTAAAAGTATGCTTTTCTCTAAAACACCGTAGTGCTTCACAGTCAAACATGCATGTCTGAAATCATGCAGCCAGTTACATGTTACACATGGATTGGGTAGCATGCATCAGTTGTGAGTTTCCATTTAAAGAATGTTTTCCCTTTAAATACATTTTGTTTTTATTCCTTGATCTTTAATGAAAATTAGTAGTTTTACAATTTTCACAGTAGCCTCTCAAGAAGAGTTGTTAACAAAACAAGTAGGATTACAATGAGCGATAGCACAGCTGATAACACATTTTCAACCATTCACAATCAGTGATGTCACAACTGAGCCTGTACCCTTCCATTTACAGTCCAGTGCACAAGAATGCACTTAAAAATTATTAGGCCCCATAGCAGAAGTCCTAATTGCGTCCCCCACCTAAAAAAAAATACCGTATTTTTCGGACTATAAGACGCACCAAACTATAAAACGCACCCAGGTTTTATAGGTGGAAAATAGAGAAAAAAAATATTTGAAGCAAAAATGGTGGTAAAATATTTAATAACATAAACATACTATTATATGTGTTGTTATTATATATAATAGTATGATATTATGTTAGAAGCTACGGGACCAGTGTGGTGGCTGTAAAGTACTATATGAAAACGCTGGAGGGTGAGTATAAGAATGGGGGCACAGGGCTTATATTTAAAGCACCACTCCAGCACTGAAAAATAACACTGGAGTGCTGCTTTAACCCTTGTCAGGCTGCATAATTTTACAACCTTAACAGGCTGCATAGGTACAATTGTACCTTCACATATACCTCCACTGTGGGAAGACTTTACTTGGTTTCAGAAACTAAAGTTCATTCAGCTACAAATGTTATGCTGATATCTATTGTTCAGTGTTGTTACTGGTCACTTATGTTGCTGTCAATTAAGTTAATTCAAACTGGGAGTGGCTTCTACTTGTCTTCCTGCCTCCCTCCTCTCATTAGCCATTTTGCTGTTCATCTCATTGCTGTGAGCACACATTTCTAGGCTTGTGAAGTCTTCAATTTCTTGGAAACGAAGGTAGGAAAGTCTCACAGCATCTAACAGCCAGTTATACCTTTATTCTCATTATGTGGGGACAGAACAGTCAAATTGTCTTTCAGCCTGGACTTGGCTTACATATATTTTGTATGAAACTTATCACTATAGGTATAATTTTTATACGAAAAATGGATAATAATTAGTATCTACATATTGTTTTACGATGTTTTATTTATATTCAGCACAAAATACGAAGCCAAAATTCATCTAGCAAGTCATCATGAGTGATAGTAATGCTGGATCTAGTTTCCGCCATAATCCAAGAAAACGTGTTTGCAGGTTAGTATAATTTTGTGAAAAGCCAATAATGTAGTATTTCGGAAAATTATTTATTTTACATTTTTTCATATTTACAGATTTACGTCTGACGAAATAATGCGAATGCTAGAAGAATCTGATTCTGAGCATGAGGATGAACCATATGTTCCATCTGATGATGAAAACTATGTACCACAAGTGGATGTTACTGAAGAAGATTCAGACATTGAACAAGAAATGGTCATAGAGCATGAAAATGAATACGAATCAGACGAAAGTGTTGAGGATGATTCTGTGCCTCAAAGTGCAGGCGACATTTGGACTGCTAAGGATGAAACTCAATGGTGCAGTAATCCACTGCCAAATGCACAAACAAAATCTCGTAATGTCCTACGACAAAGAGGGGGCCCTGCAGCAATCAGCAACCTATATACAGCAAAAGAGCTATTCAAGTCCATCATGACTCCCGAGATGTGTGACATCATATTACGGGAAACGAATCGAAAGGCCAAGAGAGTTTGTGATGCTTACAACAACGAACTGGTACAACGTTTTCCTGATTCTTCCAAACGGCCACCACAAAAAACATTCAAGCAATTTACTGAAACTGAACTTCATGCATTTTTGGGCATACTGATTGTTGCTGGTGTGCACAGAGCCAACAAAGAGAATCTGGAGGAAATGTGGAATGTTGCTGCTCTGCCTCTTATACGTGCAGCCATGTCTCGTGACCGCTTCAAGATGATACTCAGATTTATCAGGTTTGACAACGAAAATACACGTGCAGAACGTGTGCAAACAGATAAAGCTGCACCAATACGGGACATCTGGACAATGCTGAACAGTAATCTGGAGAGAGCCTACAAGCCATATCATTGTATCACCGTCGACGAGCAATTATTTCCATTTAGAGGTCATACTAAATTTACCCAGTATATACCTTCAAAACCAGCTAAATATGGCATAAAGATTTTCTGGGCTTGTGACTCATCAAATGCCTACCCTTTACAAGGTCAGCTCTACACTGGGAAACCAACTGATGGTCCTCGACAAGTAAACATTGGAGAACGAACAGTATTGGACCTAGTGAGCTCGTATAAAGGCTCTGGAAGAAATGTCACCACCGATAACTTCTTTACAACCATGGAACTAGCTAAGGTATTGAACTCCTGGAACATGACACTAGTTGGTACAGTGAGAAAAAACAAAAGGTTCCTACCTAACAACATGCAGCCTGCCAAAGAAAGGCCTGTATACTCGACAAATTTTGCCTACAATCATGATGCAACAGTCTGTTCATATGTACCAAAGAAGAACAAATCAGTCGTGCTTCTATCATCTATGCACATGACGGGAGAAGTTGAAGAGACACTAGCAGCCAAGCCAGAGATAATAAAATACTACAACATAACAAAAGGTGGCGTTGATGTTATGGATAAAATGTTGGGAGAGTACACTGTGAAACGACGAACATCACGTTGGACTTTGGCATTTTTCTACAATATGATTGATGTCAGTGGGTTAGCATCCTACATCATCTACAGAGAACACAATCCAAGCTTCAGGGCAAAGGATCAACGAAGAAAGTTCCTGAAAGATCTCGCAAATCAGCTGTGTATGATTGCAATTGAAGATCGTAGTACAAACAAAATGATAATGAGAAACCATTTTCTTCGAGGTGCAGTAGAAATGGTGCTTGGACGATGCATTGTGGTAGCATCGCAGCCAGCAGCTGGCCCCAAAATACCTCATGGTAGTCGTGGACCCTCCCCTGTTGTTGGTAGTTGCTATGTCTGCAGAGACCTGAGGCGAAAACAACGCAAGACTAGAAAGTCTTGTGTGGTTTGTGTGAAACCCATTTGCGATGAACACTCTGTAGCAAAGCCAACATGCATTACTTGCAAAGAAAATCAATAAAAAAAAGTTTCTTACATTTTCTTTTATAATGTAAATGAACAGTTTTTTACTTGTTTATAATAGTTAAATAGCATTATCATTAAAAAAAAATTTATGCTTTTTCCCTTGCATTATCTTCATTCAAAATATATGAGGTACATTTGTACCTATGCAGCTTGTTATGGATGCAAAAAGATCTCGACCCCTTATCTCGGAAGCGGGTGGAGATATTTTATTGAAATTTGGCCAATATATTCTGGACCAAAAATGTAGAGATGTCACGAAATTTCAGCCCTCTACGTCTTTTCAAAAAAAAGTTATTGCAATTTTAAAACGGAATAGTTACAATTGTACCTATTCAGCCGGATAAGGGTTAAGAACCCAAGGGAGAACTATAACTCCCAGCATGTCCTGCAGATCCTATGGCATGCTGGGAGTTATAGTTCACCACAGGAGTGGCAGAGTGCTTTATTGTGTGTTGTAGTGACTAACATTTTAATTGTGGCAGCCAGCCACTGTGGTGAGGTAAAATGCTGGAGCATCCCATCCCATGACACCACAGAGCGCTCCCTCTTGTTGCCTTTCCACAGCACAGGAGTAAGCTTGCAGATTGTAGTGTGGTGTCTGCAGGACCTGTGATGACATCAGAGGAGGGCTCTGTGCTGCCATGTGATGCTCCAGCCCACCCTCTTCATGACATCACACAGGTCCTTGTGCTGGAGCACTCAGCATCCAGCACAGTCCCGGCAGGCAGGTATGCATCGATCTTGTGTCCCTTCTGGCCCCTGCTGCTGCCTCCTCCACCAGACACACAGATCTCCCCAGCTGCTGCAGGAATCCAGCGCTGGGGAAACCATGTGTATCCCTGTAAAGGAGTATTCATTTGCTGCTCTGGACTCACCTCTCAGCTGACAGGTGGGCGGGGTAGCAGCTAATGAATATTCACTGCACTTTAATGATCGGGACCATGTGGTTTCCCCAGTGCTGATTCCTGAAGCCTGGCAGGGATATTTTTCTGCCTCCTGCCTCCCAGTGCAATCCCACTGGCTGCTGCCCACTCCCCACGTTACATCACTACCATAAGACGCACCCACACTTTCCTCCCAAATTTGGAGGAAAAAAAGTGCGTCTTATGGGCAGAAAAATACGGTATTTAGCAGGGTCATAGCACAAAGGCATAGTCACAGAAGTGCGTATCTCTAACTTTACGGCACATACAAAATGACCCACTAGGATACCAACAAAAGTGCTCTGCCAAAAACAGTATAAACCCCCCACAGTGAATTCCTACACTGTACCCTCCGCACGCACAATATGATAACTCCACAGTAACCTCACCCCACAAGGTATGATGCCCCTAGTGTTCCCAACATAGTATGATGCCCCATAGTGTCCCCAACATAGTATGATGTCTTACTATAACTCTATTTATGGTGTAGTATGAGGACACTCCACCCCACACAGGATGATCTCTGCACAGTTCAAACACACATTGAGAGGACCTCAATGGCCCCAAAAAAGTATGACTACCCCCAAAGCCCTCACACAGTATAATGGCCCAAGAGCCCTCCACAAAATATAATGGTCCCCACACAATATAATGACCCCCAACAGCCCTCCACACATAATAATGTACCCACACAGATTAGGAAGACCTAGTGGACTTACTTTGGGTGCATGTGTATGAGAATGGGGAAGCTGTGCTTGACAACAAGGAGAAAGTCGGTCTGTTATATTTGTTCTGCTCTCGACTTTCTTGGAACTTCGTTGAAAGAAGAAGAAAAATTCCTTTTGGAGGCAGCAAAATAGCTGCTCTTTCCTTTTTGACTAAAGAAGTGTATCCTTTTTTCCAATATAAAAGTTCATTATAAGTTCATTCCAAACTGGAATATAAAATTAGCCATTTTTCAGGTAAAGACAAGCAAAAAAGTGATAGATTTAGAATAGTTTCATTTAACTTATGAAAATGGCTATTACGGTGTAGCTATTATATTACACAATTTCCTAAGAGCTTTAAGCAGCTATAGCTTAAGCAGTCTATCCTGGCAGTCAATCCTGGAATCTTTAACTCAGTTCAAGGATTTGGCTTTCAAGGCAAGATCAAAGAAACAGAGCATAGATTTGGATTCCAGCTAAGTCCTGAATTAAGCTTCACACAAAGATGTGTAGTTTAATCTACTTTTAAACTGATAAGCCTTTTAAATGCATTGTTTTTGTGATGGCGTTTATGCTTCACTGGTCACACTGTGGAATGTTTCCTGCAGAATAGAAGAACAATATGTGGTTGTATTACTTATTCATATTCTAATTATTAAAATCCATTTTTTAAATGTGTCTTTGGCTTGGCAGTTGATAAAAACATTGCAAATAAGGATTACAAAGAAAGTTGAAAAAGTCTCTGTGTCATAAACGATTATGTGCCAGGAAAGCAAAATTCATGGAGAGATGAAGGAAATCTATACCTTTCTAAGCAAAAATATTATATATTCAAGCAGCATAATATTAACGACTATATTTACCACTTTATGATTATAAAGGTGTATCCCAACTGTTAACTTCTATCATCTATCCAATAGCTACTGTTCAAATCAATCCTATATAAATAAACACACATAGGGTGAGAGAGAAGCTTAGCTTAGTTGCCTCCATCCCGTAGAGTTGTATAGATTATCGATAACAAACTTGGCCATCATTTGTGATTCATTCCTATTCCATACAAGATGGTTGAGAGAGACAGAGAACAATTTCAGTGACCAGTGCTTACAGGCCGTTACCGATCTAGCATTTATCATCTTCTCCATGCATAGGCAATGTTGTTGAATATCCATTTAATCTGCTCAGAGATATAAGCTGGCTGAACTGGACAATTTAAGTTATTTTGGCCATTTGTTTCATAAATTATTATGCAAACCATCCTACTTAATCTATGATGTTTAGAGCAGAGGCATATTTATGGCTGATGTTTTGGTCACTTCTGAATGTTGGTTGTGGTTTCACACTCGTGGTAGCATGAGATGGACTCTACAACCGACACAAGTGGCTCAGGTAGTGCAGCTCATCCAGGATGGCACATCAATGTAAGCTGTGGCAAGGTTTGCTGTATCTGTATGAGGCGCTAACAGGAGACAGGCCAGTACACCAGCAGATGTGGAGGGGGCCGTAGGAGGGCAACAAACCAGCAGCAGGACCGCTACCTCAGCCTTTGTGCAAGGAGGAACAGGAAAAGCACTGCCAGAGCCCTGCAAAATGACTTCCATCAGGTCACAAATGTGCATGTGTCTGCACAAAAGGTTAGAAACCGACTCCATAAGGATGGTCTGAGTGCACGACATCCAGAGATGGGGGTTGTACTCACAGCCCAACACTGTGCAGGATGCTTGGCATTTGCCACAGAACACCAGGATTGGTGAATTCGCCACTGGCGCCCTGTGCTCTTCACATATGAAAGCAGGTTCACACGGAGCACATGTGACATATGTGACAGAGTCTGGAGACGCAGAGGAGAGTGATCTGCTGCTTGTAACATCCTTCAGCATGACCGGTTTGGCAGTGGGTCAGCAATGGTGTGGGGTGGCATTTATTTGGAGGGCTGCACAGCCCTCAATTTGCTCACCAGAGGTAGCCTGACTGCCATTAGGTACCGAGATGAGATCCTCATACCCCTTGTGAGACCATATGCTGGGGCGATTGGCCCTGGGTTTCTCCTAATGCAAGACAATGCCAGACCTCAAGTGGCTGAAGTGTGTCAGCAGTTCCTCCAAGATGAAGGCATTGAAGCTATGGACTTCCCCGCCCGTTCCCCAGACCTGATTCCGATTGAACACTTCTGGGGCATCATGTCTCGCACCATCCACCAATGTCATGTTGCACCACAGACTGTACACAAGTTGGCGGATGCTTTAGCCCTGGTCTGGGAGGAGATTCATCAGGAGACCATCTGCCGCCTCATCAGGAGCATGCCCAGGCATTGTAGGGAGGTCATACAGGCACGTGGAGGCCACACACTACTGAGCATCATTTCCTCATCTTGAGGCATTTCCACTGAAGTTGGATCAGCCTGTAACTTAATTTTCCACTTTGATTTTGAGCTTCATTCCAACTCCAGACCTCCGTGGGATATTATTTGGGATTTACATTGATAATTTTTAGGTTTTATTGTTCTCAACACATTCCACTATGTAATGAATAAAGATTTACAACTGGAATATTTATTCAGTGATATCTAGGATGTGGGATTTTAGTGTTCCCTTTATTTTTTTGAGCAGTATATATATATATATATATATATATATATATATATATATATTCTTCTGATAGAAAAAATAAACATACTTTTTTGAAGCTGAGTTTCTTTCAAGTGATTTAGTGGCTTTTTTATTGTACAAATTTTAATTTATGGTATATTCTTTTCACACACTATTTTTCAAGTCCTACAGAGAAGCCTATAGAAAAAAAATATCAGCAAAATGTCAAGCACAGACTAAAGAAAACTCCCCTAAAGGAAATCTGTCTCTAGATTTGTGCTCCCTAAACTATTGGACCATGTATCAGAGCCTTGCTGTGTGACTGCAGCCAGGTACATTATGTTTTTCTTACAAATGCAGCTGCATGTCTGAGAAATTATTGCTTGC
Organism: Ranitomeya imitator; assembly: GCF_032444005.1. NCBI lineage: Eukaryota > Metazoa > Chordata > Amphibia > Anura > Dendrobatidae > Ranitomeya > Ranitomeya imitator. The sequence continues at coordinate 249,101,096 of NC_091286.1, read as the reverse complement.
AAACCCTGCAGCTTCCACCCAGACCATTCTGCTCCAGTTGATTGACAGATCTCTCCTATGTATGATGTACAGACAGAGCGATAGATTTGTCAATCAGGTGGTGTGAGGCAGGGAGAAGCCAACCTGAAGCACAAACTAGTGAGGTCTTTTCCTTTAGGGATCGCTTTTCAAACTGTTTTCTTTGAAACATCACAATGTTTGAAAGAAAAACATACCTCACTGCAATCGCGCAGCAAGTCTCTAAATGATGCCCTTTCTTCATGGAGCATGAAACTAATGATAGTTTCCTTTTAAACACCTTTCCTCACCCCTTAAATAATAACGTTTTTGCATTTCATTTTGCACTATTTTTACTGTACTATGGACATTAACATCTAATTGAATAAAAAGCTCTGAAAATGCCAAACAATAGACTCCTGTTAAAAGTATGCTTTCTCTTATACTTCTTTATCATCCCCAGGCTGGCCATGATCACACATAAGTAGACTTGAAATAACAGCATGGTAGGCATATTCCAGGCTGTTAGTTGAGGCTAAAAAATAAACAAATTTTTGTTAGAAACTGCGGCTGTAACACGGATCGTAAAATATGGTTTTGTGAATGTTCTCTAATAGCAAGATGGTTGCATTGGTTGCACTTCTAGCTAGAAACATTCATAGAAATCTGAAAACTTGTGCACTTACTTTTGAACACATACATAATTTTTTCTATATATGGGGAATGAAGGGAATTGTATTAACCCTTTCATGACCGATGTTGTATATTTATGTTATCGGCAATGTCCATGCCTTTAATGCAGGCTCACAGCCATTAAGCACCTCTAACAGCCACTGGTGGATTTGAGATCCACCCACAGCTGCTAATCAGTTAAATGCCACTGTCAATCACTGGTACGTAACATGCATAGACAGGAAGTGAGTCATTGTTACTGCCCATTGGCACATGATCAAGGGGAGCCAATGGGTTACCATGACAGCCAGGGGTCTGCTAAAGATGCCCCTGCCTGTCATCACATTCCTCCTGTGAATGCCTGTGAAGGAAGCACAGGCAATCATATGATTGCATCTTCAAGTTTCCTTAAAGGACTATTAAAGGGAACCTGTCCCCTTGTTTTGTCGCTAGAAGATGTGGCCACTAGCTTTCGGGGCTTATCTACAGCATTCTGTAATGCTGTAGAAAAGCTCCTGGTTCGATCTTAAAGAGAAGAAAAACTAGTTTTATTCTACTCACCTGGGGGCGGATCGGTCCAATTGGCATCCAAGGTCCCTGGTCTGGCGCCTCCCTTCTTCATGCAATGTTGTTATCCTTGCTTCGTGCTGCACTCCTGCTCAGGTGTACTTATCTGCCCTGTTGAGGGCAAAGCAAAGTACTGCAGTGCGCAGGTGCTGGGAAAGGTCAGAGGCCCAGCGCCTGCGCAATGCAGTACATTGCTCTGCCCTCAACAGGGCAGATCAGTACACCTGAGCAGGAGTGTGGCACGAAGCAAGCAGGATGATGACATCGCATGAAGATGGGAAGCACCGGACCTGGGACCTGCGGCACCCATCGGACCGGACCGCCCCTGGATGAGCATAATAAAACTTGCTTTTCTTCTCTTTCAGGTCAGACCAGGGGCTTATCTACAGCATTACAGAATGCTGTAGATAAGCCCCAAAATGCAGTGACTGCATATTATAGAGATGACAGGTTCCCTTTAAATGCAGTAAAACGTGAAAAAAAAGAGTTTTAACCCCTTAGTGACAGAGCCAATTTGGTACTTAATGACCGAGCCAATTTTTACAATTCTGACCACTGTCACTTTATGAGGTTATAACTCTGGAACGCTTCAACGGATCCCGCTGATTCTGAGACTGTTTTTCCATGACATATTGTACTTCATGTTAGTGGTAACATTTCTTTGATATTACTTGCGATTATTTATGAAAAAAATGGAAATATGGAAAAAAAATTTAACATTTTGCAATTTTCAAAATTTGTATTTTTATGCCCTTAAATCAGATATGTCATGAAAAATAGTTAATAAATAACATTTTCCACATGTATACTTTACATCAGCACAATTTTGGAAACAAAATTTTTTTGATAGGGAGTTATAAGGGTTAAAAGTTGACCAGCAATTTCTCATTTTTACAACACCATTTTTTTTTAGGGACCACATCACATTTGAAGTCATTTTGAGGGGTCCATATGATAGAAAATAATGAAGTGTGACACCATTCTAAAAACTACACCCTTCAAGGTTCTCAAAACCACATTCAAGAAGTTTATTAACCCTTTACATGCTTCACAGGAACTGAAACAATGTGGAAGGAAAAAATGAACATTTAATTTTTTTTGCAAACATCTTAATTCAGAACCATTTTTTTTTATTTTCACATGTGTAAAAACAGAAATGTAACCATAAATTTTGTTATGCAATTTCTCCTGAATACGCCAATACCCCATATGTGGTAGTTAACCACTTTTTGGGCGCACCGCAGAACTTGGAAGGGAAGGAGTGCCGTTTTACTTTTTCAATGTAGAATTGTCTGGAATTGAGATCGGACGCCGTGTCGCATTTGGAGTGCCCCTGATGTGCCTAAACAGTAGAAATCCCCCACAAATGACCCCATTTTGGAAACTAGACCCCCCATGGAACTTATCTAGATGTGTGGTGAGAACTTTCAATGCACAAGTGCTTCACAGAAGTGTAGAATGCAGAGTCGTGAAAATAAAAAATATTTTTTTTTCCACAAAAAAGATTTTTTAGCCCCCAAGTTTTTATTTTCACAAGGGTAACAAGAGAAAATGGACTCCAAAAGTTGTTGTCCAATTTGTCCTGAGTTTGCTGGTACCCCATATGTGGGGGTAAACCACTGTTTGGGTGCACGGCAGAGCTCGGAAGGAAGGAGCGCCGTTTTGGAATGCAGACTTTGATAGAATGGTCTGCGGGCGTTATGTTGGGTTTGCAGAGCCCCTGATGTACCTAACCAGTAGAAATCCTCCACAAGTGACCCCATTTTGGAAACTAGACCCCCCAAGGATCTTATCTAGATGTGTGGTGAGAACTTTGAATGCCCAAGTCCTTCACAGATGTTTAAAATGCAAAGTCGTGAAAATAAAAAATATTTAGTTTTTCCACAAAAAAGATATTTTAGCCCCCAAGTTTTTATTTTCACAAGGGTAACAGGAGAAATTGGACTGCAATAGTTGTTGTCCAATTTATCCCGAGTATGCTGATGTGCCATATGTGGGGGTAAACCACTGTTTGGGCGCACGGCAGAGCTTGGAAGGGAAGGAGCGCCGTTTTGGAATGCAGACTTTGATAGAATGGTCTGTGGGCGTTATGTTGCGATTGCAGAGCCCCTGATGTACCTAAACAGTAGTAACCCCCCACAAGTGACCCCATTGTGGAAACTAAACCCCCCAAGGATCTTATCTAGATGTGTGGTGAGAACTTTGAATGCCCAAGTGCTTCACAGATGTTTAGAATGCAGAGTCGTGAAAATAAAAAATATTTTTTTTCCACAAAAAAGATATTGTAGCCCCCAAGTTTTTATTTTCACAAGGGTAACAGGAGAAATTGGACCACTAAAGTTGTTGTTCAATTTATCCTGAGTACGCTGATGCCCCATATGTGGGGTAAACCACTGTTTGGGCGCACGGCAGAGCTTGGAAGGGAAGGAGCGCCGTTTTGGAATGCAGACTTTGATAGAATGGTCTGTGGGCGTTATGTTGCGATTGCAGAGCCCCTGATGTACCTAAACAGTAGTAACCCCCCACAAGTGACCCCAATGTGGAAACTAAACCCCCCAAGGATCTTATCTAGATGTGTGGTGAGAACTTTGAATGCCCAAGTGCTTCACAGATGTTTAGAATGCAGAGTCGTGAAAATAAAAAATATTTTTTTTCCACAAAAAAGATATTGTAGCCCCCAAGTTTTTATTTTCACAAGGGTAACAGGAGAAATTGGACCACTAAAGTTGTTGTTCAATTTATCCTGAGTACGCTGATGCCCCATATGTGGGGTAAACCACTGTTTGGGAGCACGGCAGAGCTCGGAAGGGAAGGAGCGCCGTTTTGGAATGCAGACTTAGGTAGAATCGCCTGTGGGCGTTATGTTGCATTTGCAGAGCCCCTGATGTACCTAAACAGTAGTAACCCCCCACAAGTGACCCCGTTTTGGAAACTAGACCCCCCAAGGAACTTACATAGATGTGTGGTGAGAACTTTGAATGCCCAAGTGCTTCACAGAAGTTTATAATGCAGTCATAAAAATAAAAAATATTTTTTTTCCACAAAAAAGATTTTGCAGCCCCCAAGTTTTTATTTTCATAAGGGTAACAGGAGAAATTAGACCCCAGAAGTTGTTGTCCAATTTATCCCGAGTACGCTGATGCCCCATATGTGGGGGTAACCCACTGTTTGGGGGCACGGCAGAGCTCAGAAGGGAGGGAGCACCATTTGACTTTTTGAGCGCAAAATTGGCTGTCGTGTTTGGAGACCCCCTGATGTACCTAAACAGTGGAAACCCCCCAATTCTAGCTCCAACCCTAACCCCAACACACCCGTAACCCTAATACCAACCCGATCCATAATCCTAATCACTAACCCTAACGATAATCACAACCCTTACCCCAAAAAAACCCTAATGTCAACCCTAACCATAACCCTAATCAAAACCCTAAATCCAACACACCCCTAATCCTAATCTCAACCCTAACCTCAAACCTAACGCTAATCCCAATACACCCCTAATCACAACCCTAACCTTAACCCTAATCCCAAACCTAACCCTAATCCCAATACACCCCTAATCACAACCCTAACCTTAACCCTAATCCCAAACCTAACTCTAATCCCAAGCGTAACCCTAATGCCAACCCTAATCCTAATACCAATCCTGTTAGGACTGGCGGAACGCACCCAGAAAGACGATTTAGATGCGTTCGCAGTCTGAGGTCCACCGTGCAGGTGAAAACCCGCTGCTAGTAAATTGCAGACTATCTGGCGGTACACTAAAGTAAACACACGTGGGTTCAACCTCACCCAGCGTGAAGGAAGCAATCCTGTTGCGTCACAGTACCGCGGTACCGCACCTAAAGTGCGAGCAAGCAGTCAGCGTACTTAACCCCAACAGGGATTGAAGTCCGATTAGACCCTTGCTGGCACTACACCACAACTGGGTGTGTAAGGAAACTAATTAGAAATATATAAATGCACAGGAGTGCGAGCAATGCCGCACTGTCGGACGCCACCAACCACACAGGCTTGTGTATGGAAAGCGCAAGGCAAGCGCACGGCGCCGTACAGGCGAACACAGCAAGAGGACGCTGTAATGTGTGTATCGTGCAGATGGTTAGTCGGGCGCTAGATAGCTACCAACATCCGCGAACAGACAACAACTCTAGGGAGGGATATTTAGGAGCTTTCATCCATCGACAAACATCCATCTACACACACACATATATCATTATGAGACAATACTAGCGCATGGCCGTGCGGTCATGCGCAGTTTATATAGTTGCAGCACAGGAAGTGGCTACAGAACTTTTGCCCTTCCAAGACCTGCCAAGAGGACCAATGGAATGTGCAGCAGAGCCTGAGCACCTGACCCTCGATCTCCAACGGGAGATCTTGCCCTGGGCATGCTCAGTATGTGCAGAAAAAGACTTAGTCCCAGAGAAGTCCGCTTGCTGCTGACCAGTACTGGCTTTAATGGCAGGAGCTGGAGAAGCAGCAGTAACTCTTAGAACAGAGTGAGATTGAGCAAGACGCTGGGACCGACGTCTTTGCTGAGCAGACTCCACTGCGGCTGGAACAGAATGGGAGACCACAGTGGAGATGGCTCGAGATTCCCCCTGTGCAGAAGCGGGAACTCGACCTCTAACATTACCCCCCCTCCTAAGGCCCCCCCCTCCTTGGGCCTCGCTACGTTCGAAGGCAGCAATAAGCTGCGGAGCCCGAATGTGCTCAGCAGGCTCCCAGGACCTGTCCTCAGGGCCGTAACCCTTCCAGTCCACCAAAAAATATTTTTTGCCACGTACCACCTTGCACCCCAAGATAGCGTTCACCTCGAAATCGTCCGTAGACGAACTCGATGTCTCAGCAGATGACTCAGAAAACCGGGACATGTATACGGGCTTAAGGAGGGACACATGAAAGGTGTCGGTGATACCAAGGCGTGGAGGAAGAGCCAGACGGTAGACCACAGGATTAACCTGTTCGAGGACCTTGAAGGGACCCAAGTAGCGAGGAGCAAATTTAGTGGACTCAACTCGCAGCCTGATGTTACGGGCGGAGAGCCACACCAAGTCGCCAGGAGCAAAGGTCGGAGCGGGGCGCCGATGAGCATCGGCGGAGGACCTCATTCTCTCCTTAGAGGCCAGAATGGCATCCTGAGTGCAGTCCCAAATATCCCGTGCCTCCACAGCCCAGTCTGCCACCCTGGAGTCTGCGGAGGACACGGGCATAGGCACAGGTACCCGTGGATGCTGACCATAGTTGAGGAGGAATGGGGTTTGTCCAGTGGAGTCGGCTACGGCGTTGTTCAGCGCAAACTCTGCCCATGATAGCAAGGATGCCCAGTCATCCTGCCTGGCTGAAACAAAATGTCGCAGGTATGTGACCAAGGTCTGATTGGCCCTCTCTACCAACCCATTCGTCTCGGGATGATAAGCGGAAGAGAGATTCAACTCAATACTGAGTAGACGACAAAGCTCTCTCCAGAACCGAGACGCAAACTGGGGACCTCGGTCACTGACAATTTTGTCAGGCATACCATGTAGGCGGAAGATGTGTTTTATGAACAACGCTGCCAAGGCCCGTGCAGAAGGTAACCGTGGTAGCGGCACCAAATGCACCATTTTTGAGAAATGATCGGTGATGACCCAAATGATGGTACAGCCGCGAGATTTGGGTAAACCCACGACAAAGTCCATCCCGACCATCTCCCAGGGCCTATCTGCCACCGGCAAGGGATAGAGCAACCCAGCTGGCCTTTGACGCGGAGATTTATTTTTGGCGCAGGAGACACACGCCAGAATATAATCCCTGACATCCCGGACCATATGCGGCCACCAGTACGTCCTCGCCAGTAGCTCAGATGTCCTTTTTGTCCCAAAGTGTCCACCCACCCTGGACGAATGAGCCCAAGAGAGAACCTCCGGTCGCAAATTAATGGGCACAAAAGTCTTGCCTGAAGGCACAGACTCCAGTGAAACCGGCGCTACGGTTCTCAGGCTCTCAGCAGGGACAATAAGCCGAGGCTCCTCTTCCTCCTCCTCAGTTAACATAAGGGAGCGAGAGAGAGCATCGGCACGAATATTCTTCTCCCCGGCGAGATAGTGAAGAGTAAAATGGAACCGGGAGAAAAATAAGGACCATCTGGCCTGACGAGAATTCAGCCGCTGGGCTGTGTGTAAATACACCAAATTTTTGTGGTCCGTGAAGACCTGGAAAGGAAACCGTGCACCCTCCAGAAGATGTCTCCACTCCGAAAAGGCCAACTTCATCGCTAGCAACTCCCTATCCCCGATGGAGTAATTTCTCTCCGCTGATGTAAAGGTCTTTGAGAAAAAGAAGCATGGATGCTTCCGACCTTGAGCATCCTTTTGATAGAGGACTGCTCCAGCACCAACGGATGAGGCATCCACCTCCATTAGGAATGGCTTATCAACATCGGGGCGACGGAAGATGGGAGCGCTAGCAAAGTGGGACTTAATAGAAGTGAAGGCCTTGGAGACCTCTTCCGACCACAATTTGGGATTCACTCCCTTCTTGGTGAGGGCTACCAAGGGAGCTACCAGAGTTGAGAAGTGGGGAATGAACTGGCGGTAATAGTTAATGAACCCCATAAAGCGCTGCACCGCTTTAAGAGAATGGGGCTCTTGCCAGTCCATCACAGCCTGTAGTTTGGCAGGATCCATAGCCAATCCCTGGGCGGAGATGATATAGCCCAGGAAAGGTAAGGACTCCTGCTCAAACATACACTTCTCCAATTTCGCATAGAGAGAGTTTGCCCGTAGGAGGTCGAAGACTCTGCCAACATCTCTCCGGTGGGAGTCCATATCTGGAGAAAAGATGAGAATATCATCCAGATAGACTACAACTGAGGTGGAAAGCATATCCCGGAAGATGTCATTGACAAAGTCTTGGAAAACGGCTGGAGCATTACAGAGCCCGAAGGGCATCACCAGATACTCATAGTGCTCATCTCTGGTGTTAAATGCCGTTTTCCATTCGTCCCCCTCACGGATGCTAATCAGGTTATAAGCACCCCGCAGATCTAATTTAGTAAACACTCTAGCTCCCCGAAGCCTATCGAAGAGCTCGGATATCAAGGGCAAAGGATACTTGTTCTTAACGGTGATAGCGTTAAGACCCCTGTAGTCTATGCATGGACGTAGTTCCCCATTCTTCTTCTGCACGAAGAAGAACCCTGCCCCAGCAGGTGACACTGACTTCCTGATGAACCCTCTTGCCAGATTCTCTTGAATGTACTGAGACATGGCCTCCGTCTCCGGGAGAGATAATGGATAAACTCGACCCCGGGGAGGCTCCGCACCAGGCAAGAGATCGATAGGACAGTCATAGGGGCGATGGGGCGGAAGGGTCTCCGCCGCCTTTTTGGAGAACACGTCTGCATAAGACCAATATTGCTTGGGGAGAGAGGATAGATCTGCGGGTACCTCTGTAGTAGCAACCTGAATGCACTCTCGGTGACACCTACCCCCACATGATTCACCCCATCCCAGAATTCTGCCAGAGGACCACTCGATGTGAGGAGAGTGGTACCGTAACCAAGGTATCCCCAACAGGACCTCATCAATCCCCTCAGGAATGACGAGCAGAGATATAATCTCCTGATGGGATGGTGACATGGACAGAGTAAAAGGGATGGTCTGATGTGTTATCTGTGCGGGGAGTGTCGACCCATTCACCACTCGTACCGTTACTGGTTGAGATAGCATAACCAGGGGTATTGCGTGACGTTGGGCGAAGGCAGAAGACATAAAATTGCCCTCCGCCCCAGAATCCACGCATAGCTCTACCGAGTGGGAGGATGAGCCAAAAGTAATTGTCCCCTTGAAAGACAATTTGGAGGCAAACGTCGCAGTGTCTAGTGCACCTCCACCTACTACCACTAGACGCTGACGTTTCCTCGACCGCTGATGACATCTGGTGGCAAGATGTCCTGACTGTTGGCATACATGGCAAACCTGGAGTGCACGGGCGGTCCGGGACTTAGATCCCGCTCGTGACACCACCTTAGGTTCATGGGACTCAGGAGCCTGGACTGGAAATACTAAAGGTTTGGCGAAGGTGGGAGCCAGCCGAAACCTCTGCCTACACTGGGCTCGCTCTAACCTCCGCTCATGAAAACGGAGGTCAATACGAGTAGATACAGTTATTAATTCCTCCAGTGTGGCGGGAATCTCCCTAGTGGCCAGGGCGTCCTTAACGTGGTCAGCCAGCCCCCTCCAAAATATAGGGATAAGGGCTTTATCCGTCCACTCCAGCTCAGATGCTAGAGTGCAAAAGTGGACGGCAAAAAGGCTGACCAAGGACGAGCCCTGAGTCAATGCCAACAGTTGGAGCGCCGTATCATGGGTGACACGAGGTCCTAAAAAGACCTGTTTCAGAGTGCTCAGGAATAACGGAGCACTCTGCACCACAAGATCGTCACGCTCCCACAGCGGCGTAGCCCACTGCAACGCCCTGTCCGACAATAAGGAAATGATAAAGCCCACCTTAGCCCGCTCTGTAGGGAAACGAGAGGCCAGAAGCTCGAGATGTATTGAGCACTGACTCACGAAACCCCTACAGGACTTACTGTCACCAGAAAATTTCTCTGGTAGCGGGAGGCGAGATAGCGTCGGTACAGGGGCGGCAGTGGACAAGGTAGCTGCAGCCACACTTGCAGCCTGAACAGCGACAGCAGTAACATCCACAGCTGAAGTTGAACGCTCTAGAGCCGCCAACCTTCCCTCCAGCTGCTGGATGTACCGCTGTAAACGCTGATCGTCCGCCATTTACTAGCCAGACCTTGGCGCTAGTATTATGTTAGGACTGGCGGAACGCACCCAGAAAGACGATTTAGATGCGTTCGCAGTCCGAGGTCCACCGTGCAGGTGAAAACCCGCTGCTAGTAAATTGCAGACTATCTGGCGGTACACAAATGTAAACACACGTGGGTTCAACCTTACCCAGCGTGAAGGAAGCAATCCTGTTGCGTCACAGGACCGCGGTACCGCACCTAAAGTGCGAGCAAGCAGTCAGCGTACTTAACCCCAACAGGGATTGAAGTCCGATTAGACCCTTGCTGGCACTACACCACAACTGGGTGTGTAAGGAAACTAATTAGAAATATATAAATGCACAGGAGTGCGAGCAATGCCGCACTGTCGGACGCCACCAACCACACAGGCTTGTGTATGGAAAGCGCAAGGCAAGCGCACGGCGCCGTACAGGCGAACACAGCAAGAGGACGCTGTAATGTGTGTATCGTGCAGATGGTTAGTCGGGCGCTAGATAGCTACCAACATCCGCGAGCAGACAACAACTCTAGGGAGGGATATTTAGGAGCTTTCATCCATCGACTTACATCCATCTACACACACACATATATCATTATGAGACAATACTAGCGCATGGCCGTGCGGTCATGCGCAGTTTATATAGTTGCAGCACAGGAAGTGGCTACAGAACTTTTGCCCTTCCAAGACCTGCCAAGAGGACCAATGGAATGTGCAGCAGAGCCTGAGCACCTGACCCTCGATCTCCAACGGGAGATCTTGCCCTGGGCATGCTCAGTATGTGCAGACAAAGACTTAGTCCCAGAGAAGTCCGCTTGCTGCTGACCAGTACTGGCTTTAATGGCAGGAGCTGGAGAAGCAGCAGTAACTCTTAGAACAGAGTGAGATTGAGCAAGACGCTGGGACCGACGTCTTTGCTGAGCAGACTCCACTGCGGCTGGAACAGAATGGGAGACCGCAGTGGAGATGGCTCGAGATTCCCCCTGTGCAGAAGCGGGAACTCGACCTCTAACAAACCCTAATCCAAATCCTAACCCTAATCCTAACTTTAGCCCCAACCCTAGCCCTAACTTTAGCCCCAACCCTAACCCTAGCCCTAAGGCTACTTTCACAGTTGCGTCGTTTGGCATCCGTCGCAATCCGTCGTTTTGGACAAGAAACGGATCTTGCAAATGTGCCCGCAGGATGCGTTTTTTGCCCATAGACTTGTATTGCCGACAGATTGTGACGGATGGCCACACGTCGCGTCCGTCGTGCAATGGATCAGTGTTTTGGCGGACCGTCAGCACAAAAAAACGTTCAATGTAACGTTTTTTTTGTACGTCGCATCCGCCATTTCTGACCGCGCATGCGTGGCCTTATCTCCGCCCCCTCCTCCCCAGGACATAGATTGGGCAGCGGATGCGTTGAAAAACTACATCCGCTGCCCACGTTGTGCACAATTTTCACAATGTGCGTCAGTATGTCAGGCCGATGCATTGCGACAGCACCGTACCGACGTAAGTGTGAAAGAAGCCTAACCCTAAATTTAGCGCCAACCCTAACCCTAAATTTAGCCCCAACCCTAACCCTAAATTTAGCCCCAACCCTAACCCTAGCCCTAACCCTAATCCTAGCCCTAACCCTAAACCTAGCCCTAACCCCAACCCTAACCCTAGCCCTAACCCTAGCCCTAACCCTAACCCTAGCCCTAATCCTAGCCCTAACCCTAGCCCTAACCCTAACCCTAGCCCTAGCCCTAACCCTAGCCCTAACCCTAGCCCTAACCCTAGCCCTAGCCCTAACCCTTACCCTAATTTTAGCCCCAACTGCTCTTCTCCTGCCGGCCGGCAGATGGAGACAGATGGCGGGCGCACTGCGCATGCGCCCGCCATTTTCTTTTCCACAGAAGACGCCAGCAACCAGGAGGAGCAGCAGGAGGACCCAGGGACACAATAAGTATAATAGGGTCCCCGAATTCCCCTATTTCTCTGTCCTCTGATGTGCAATCACATCAGAGGACAGAGAATTACACTTTGCCTTTTTTTTTTTTTTGCGGTCACCGGTAAACAGTTAATTACCGGCGATCGCAAAACAAGGGTCGGTAAAACTGACCCCGATCATGCTCTTTGGGGTCTCAGCTACCCCCGGTAGCCGAGACCCCAAAGATTCTCCCGGGGCCGGCCGGCGGGTGCACTGCGCATGCGCCCGCCATTTTGAAGATGATGGCACCCATCGGGAGCCACGAGGAGCATCCACGAGGAGCATCGGGGGAGATAGGTGAGTATCGGGGGGCGATCGGGGACCCCTTTTCTCTGTCCTCTGATGTGCAATCACATCGGAGGACAGAGAAATTAAAAAGAAATTGCGTTTTTTTTTTTTCTTTGCGATCGCCGGCGATCGGAAAAGCGGGGTCGTTAAAAAACCCCCCGAATCATGTTCTTCGGGGTCTCGGCTACCCCCGGCAGCCGAGACCCCGGAGAAAATCTGACTCTGGGGGGCGCTATTTACTTTTTCCACTTTTCCACTTTTTTTTAATTAACGGCGCTGTGGTTTAAGTACCCTTAGCGGCCGCCGTTAAAAGGCGTATCGGCAGTCGCTAAGGGGTTAAAAATGATGAAAAGAAACACAAACGTTCAAATCATCCCCCTTTTGCCCCTAAAGCTAAATGGATTTTTTGTAATATGCTCAAGAAGGTTCACCAGAGGTAAACCTGCACTTAAATTTTATTTCTAACTTATGAAATACATATATTTTAATAATTTAAAAATCTGACTTAATGCTCATAAACGTATTATGCTGTAATCGGTTTCCAAAGTAGCCAGCGTTTTCTGTGCCACTAATTCTCAAGTTAGGCTCTTAAAATATTATTATCAGTAAATATATTACTGCATTGCTTCCATGCACACGTGTTTGTGATATTCCGACTTTAGTTTAATGTATGAGGTCTTATGCTATTCTTAAAACTAAAGAAATAAATGTACTTCTTAGAAGCTGGCTTTTTATGGTGCCCATAATTCTTCACGGCGCAGCGAAAAGACGAATCTAGGAGGATTTAAAGTAAAAGCTTTCGCTAAGTGTAATAATTCTAATGCATGTTTGAATAAATACAGTCACAAAATGAGCATGAAATTGCTTCGTTGTGAACGGCCAGAAATAACTGTTTTATTGTCATCTTATAGTACTACCTCAATGTTGTATAACGTGGCTACAGATTGCTTCCATTGCCAGCTCAGTGCGTGCAGTCATTTACCAAACATTATTTTTTCTCTGACATTTATAGTTCTTGGTAAGCTTGCGCTTAAAGATGGAGTCTTGATAGTCTTACAAATACAAATGATTTTACTTTCAACGAGCTACTGGAATAAAGAAAGTTTTTTAGATTCAAATGATATGTGTAAGTGACTTCTAAATTGTGTTCTGTTCCATTTATTACAATTTTTGTGGTCCAGATAAACATTAATGGAGTCATAGGAAATGTAATGGAAAATACGTTAAATAAAATTGCCGCAATAGAAAACATGCTACAGTTTAGAGGCACTAAACGCACAAAGAGAATCCTATCAAAATGGTCCTCTTTGCCATAATAATAACAAGCAAGGCTGCACGGAATCTTGTATTCCCAGTCTTTTCCTTTCAGATGTATCAGCATCCTGCAGTCAGCCAGTGACAGCAGATTATACAGTACATGTAGTGTGTCATCAGTCTGTTAGGCTCTGTTCACATCAAATGAAAAAGAAGGAACATTCTAACAGTTCACCACGGCAGGGGAGTGGAATCGTTTAGTTGATATGGTGCATAAAGTCCCAAGCCGGTTCATTCATTTACAAAAGAGGATGTAATGCAGTGCCATCAAAAATGGAAAAGTTGAAATATCAAAGATCTTGTCCATTTAAAACAGTGACAAGAAAAATATATTATTCAATGTAACACTTGGCCTGTGGTTTACTAGCCCATTCAGAGCTCCTAATGGAGCAGTGATTAATAGTCCTAAAAGGTCTAGAAATGCCTAGGAATTGTGTTTAATTGAATAATGGTTTTGGTCACTGTTTGTAATAAATGTGATTCTTTAACTTTTACTTTTTGGGCCGTACTACTGGATTACATCTTCTGCTCCCATTACTTTTCACCACTACATTCAAATATGAGCCGTACCGCTAAACTGATATTCAGTGATTTTGGTGCCAATGATGTCTGAATGGTTTTATGGTGCGGATTAAGAATACGACTTCGGTTTTTGCCTAATTTTATCTAGTATCTTATTTAATAGTTAGTTAATTAATTACAGTATAATTCTGGCTTCAAAAAGTCACTCATAGCATTGTAAGTCCACAACTTGAAATAAAAAATAATTATATGGGATATTTCATTACCTAAGACACTTTTAAGTAGTCAAAACACCAAAAACTATTGCATTTGTTATCACACACAAGTCGCATTGGGGGAATGCATAATTTTCATGTATGAAATACAGTGCCTTGCAAAAGTGTTCGGCTCTCTGGAACTTTTCAACCTTCTCCCACATATCGGGCTTCAAACATAAAGATACCAAACGTAAATTTTTGGTGAAGAATCAACAACAAGTGGAACACAATTGTGAAGTTGAACAAAATTTATTGGTTATTTTAAATTTTTGTGGACATTCAAAAACTGAAAAGTGGGGCATGCAATATTATTCGACCCCTTTAACTTAATACTTTGTTGCTCCACCTTTTGCTGCGATTATAGCTGCAAGCCGCTTGGGGTATGTCTCTATTAGTTTTGTACATCGAGATACTGAAATTCTTGCCCATTCTTCCTTGGCAAACAGCTCGAGCTCAGTGAGGTTTGATGGAGATCGTTTGTGAACAGCAGTTTTCAGCTCTTTCCACAGATTCTCGATTGGATTGAGGTCTGGACTTTGACTTGGGTATTCTAACACCTAGATACATTTGTTTGTGAACCATTTCATTGTAGATTTTGCTTTATGTTGGGGATAATTGTCTTGTTGGAAGATCTCCATCCCAGTCTCAGGTCTTTTGCAGACTCCAACAGGTTTTCTTCAAGAATGGTCCTGTATTTGGCTCCATCCATCTTCCCATCAATTATAACCATCTTCCCTGTCCCTGCTGAAGAAAAGCAGGCCCAAACCATGATGCTGCCACCACCATGTTTGACAGTGGGGATGATGTGTTCAGGGTGATGAGCTGTGTTGCCTTTACACCAAACATATCGCTTGGCATTGTTGCCAAAAAGTTCGATTTTAGTTTAATCTGACCAGAGCACATTCTTCCACGTTTGTTGTGTCTCCCAGGAGGCTTGTTGCAAACTTTAAATAACACTTTTTATGGATATCTTTGAGAAATGGCTTTCTTATTGCCACTCTTCCATAAAGGCCAGATTTGTGCAGTGTACGACTGATTGTTGTCTTATGGACAAACTGTCCCACCTCAGCTGTAGATCTCTGCTGTTCACCCATAGTGATCATGGGGCTCTTGGCTCCATCTCTGATCAGTCTTCTCCTTGTTTGAGATGAAAGTTTAGAGGGACGGCCGGGTCTTGGTAGATTTGCAGTGGTATGATACTCCTTCTGTTTCAATGTCATCGCTTACACAGTGCTCCTTGGAATGTTTAAAGTTTTCGAAATCATTTTGTATCCAAATCCGGCTTTAAACTTTTCCACAACAGTATCACGGACCTGCCTGTTGTGTTCCTTGGTCTTCATGATGCTCTCTTGGCTTCAAACAGAACCCTGAGA
The DNA here is from genome assembly GCF_032444005.1 of Ranitomeya imitator. Classification (NCBI taxonomy): domain Eukaryota; kingdom Metazoa; phylum Chordata; class Amphibia; order Anura; family Dendrobatidae; genus Ranitomeya; species Ranitomeya imitator. The sequence continues at coordinate 249,085,364 of NC_091286.1, read as the reverse complement.
CTATCACAGAGCAGGTGCATTTATAAGAAGACTTGATTACACACAGGTGGATTACATATATCATTATTAGGCATTTAGGAAAACACTGGATCATTCAGAGATCCACAATGAACTTCTGGAGTGAGTTTGCTGCACTAAAAGTAAAGGGGCTGAATATTATTGCACGCCCCACTTTTCAGTTTTTGAATTTCCTAAAAAATGTAAAATAGCCAGTAAATTTCGTTCAACTTCACAATTGTGTTCAACTTGTTGTTGATTCTTCACCAAAAATTTACAATTGGTATCTTTATGTGTGAAGCATGATATGTGGGAGAAGGTTGAAAAGTTCCAGGGAGCCGAATACTTTTGCAAAGCACTGTCTAAAAAATTAGGCTAAATTCAGCAAAAATAATAGGATTTTTGAATTTTTTGCACCTTCGATATACCCTAAATCCATTAAAAAAAACTTGGCACCTGAACATTTTTTTTATAGACCTGTGGAATATTTATGTCAGTACATTTCCATGCACTCAATCTTGACCCTATTGTAAAGAAAATAACTGTGCGTTATCTCAAAAGTCAGCTTCCATGGTCTTTGTTGAAGATGTGTCATTCCTGAGGATTAGCTACTATCTGGTGGAAAGGGAAAATAGTAATCTAGGCGGGTCGGAACAAGAGAATCAGAGAAGAGGATAAAATTTAATCGAAGTCAGAGGCATCTATGTCAGAGCCCAGAAGGCAGAATATGGCTCTATTCCTACTAGTGATGAGTGAACGTGATCGGATAAGGTGTTATCTGAGCATGCTTGGGTGCTAACCAAGTGACTTCAGCGTGCTCAAAAAATATGTTCCAGTCCCCGTGGCTGCATGTCTCATCCCTGTTCGACAGCAGCAACACATTCAGGGATTTCCTAACACACATGCAATCCCTGCATGTGTTGCGGCTGTCGAAATAGCGACTTGCAGGTGCGGGGACCAGAACATATTATTGGAGCATGTCAAAGACACTCGGCTAACAACCGAGCATGCTTGGATAAAACCTTATCCAATCACGTACGCTCATCACTTATTCCTACCATTTTGCAATCTCCTTTCTTTGTTCTGTTCTACAAATAGAGTAACAGACTTTTGGATCTGTTACAAAATGGATGCAAAAAGACCATAAAAACCCTATTGACTATAATGTGGTCACTGCTATAGGTCAAACAAAAAGAAAGAATTAAATGGAACATGAAGGCTGACGATTGGCTGTTGAACAAGTCTACTGATTGGTCCATTGGTTAGCACCTCTATTCGATGTAATCAGAACCCCCTAATTGGCCATAACAGCTATTAGTGTCCTTGGCTGGGCTCTGTGCTGGCTTGTGTTTCCACAACAATGGCCTTAAAATGAGTACAGGTGAATTTGTTTAAAGTGCAACAGGCTATTCTTTTGGATACAGCTGAAAAAATATATATACCCCTGGATTGGATTTGAATTTGTGGCAGCTCTGGTTCCACTTTGTTTAAATGAAGCCTTTTTCATTTCAGTCCATCAGGGGTTAATGTCAGTCCCCCCCGCTGGCAATCTGGTGTATTTGCAGTGTTGCTGGGTCAACTGATGTTGTGGCAACCACTCCCACCATCCTTTAAATGGTCACCTGATGCATCAGCTGACTGTTGGTGATAGGGTTTCACTTTGGAGACCAACCTAGCAGGAGCAGCTCTCTGGTGTCAGCCACTTCTGGTGTTTGGAGTCCTGTTGCTTTGCTATCTGTGGTGTGGAGCTGGGCAGCAGGGTCTGGTAGCTAAGTGCTGTATTTTCACATAGTCCCTTTGGTGTTTGTCTCTGTCCCCTGTGTGGTATTATCTGCAGTGTTGAGGCTAGTGCCCCTTGCCGGCCAGTGCACTAGCCAGGGCAGTATTAAGTGACAGCGAGGCATTTAGGTTCATGACGGCAGCGGGGGGAAGGACCCGCTTAGGGTATTAGGGGAGTGCAGGGACAGGCTCAAGTTTGAGCTCAAGTGGTGACCATCCTCCATTTCCCAATCTGTAGGGCCTTCCTCTCCCCAGTATCATCCCATTGTGTGTGTGTTGCCCCACCCACTGACCGACCACCCGTTGGGTTGCAATACGTATCGTGACACCTGCTACACACATTACAAATGCACTACCTTTAGTATACATATTTCCACTACATTAGAACATATATATATAAATTGATTATACAGGGGCATATACCAAATTTGCGTATTTACCAAAAGGAAATTATGCAAGTTTTGTCTTAACTGATTAAAATCTGCTTGACTTCTCATGGAAATAACTTGCAGCACTAGAGCGTTATGGTATCTTACAATATTATTATGCAGTTAAATTCAATTATTCTTATATTTTAGAAAAAAATTTCAAGAAGGTGAGAGAAATTTTCCTTTCTATTATTGTCCATGTACCAGTTTGGCCATATAAGTAACTGTGCATTTTGTGGTTTGTTCCTGTTATGGAGAAGGTGTGATTCCATGATTTCATACCTCATTTTTAGCATGCTTTTCTGAACGGAAATTGTATTTACTGTATTTCTAGGAATAATGATCTGATACTATGTACTTGAAACTGTTCAATCTTAATAAACATTTCAAGCAAGAAAGAATAACTGAAAAAATGAACACATCGAAAACACACAGTAATCTAGAGCCCATCTTCCTGACAAAATTTATGGCCAGCAGCAGCCATTGGAGAGATAAATTGTGAAATCATCCTTCATTCTGTGTATCATTAGAGGCTTCATTTTTAATTAATGCTTCATTGGAGATCTTCTAGACCTGGAACACAGCAAAATCCAGTTCTTGGTAGAGTTATGAGATCCAATTAAATAACAAAATAATTTATAGTTTACTAACAAGCTTCGTTCTAAGCTGTGTTTCTCTTTGGAGAGTGAAAGAAAATGAGGCCTTTAAATGTCATCCTTACCATTACCAAAATGTTAAAAATGATTCACACTCCATGCAACTCTGCAGTCATGTATTTTTTTTACATACCTTTGAGTTAGATAAGATGAAGCAAGGGCAAAGAAAATATTTTATGAAACACCATGTGTTTCAGAGTAGTTATGGAGGCTTTCCGCGCCACTGTCACTGTGGTTATGAGGGTACAAATAAATGCTCAAGCACATGGCTAAGGGCTTTTTCAAAGCGATCATCAGTTCGCTCTCTACTCACAGTGCACTTACTTGACCATGACATCCTCATAGTAATGCACTCAGAGCAGAAAGTGTTGGCACCCTTAAAATTGTTCCAGAAATGAAGTCTTTCTCTCTGAAAGACTGCGTGCGCAGAAGAGATCTAGAGACAGTGAATGGGCTAGATCTTCTGCGCACGCGTGGCATCCCGCGGCCATTTTCCTGAAGCCCCGTGCAGCAGAGCACTCCATCTGCGCACGCGCGGCCCCAGGAAGATGGCCGCCCCCACCGATGAAAGGAATGACAGCGCAGATCGCGCGCTGTGTCTTCACGTGGGCGCAGGGAATTCGGACCTTGGACATGCGCACACCACTACGCCACCAACGGAAAGCTGGGGAAGAAAAGAGCGCTGTGAACACGCCCACCTGACCAGACCAGCCTGATTGACAGGCGAAAACGGCGACTTTGGTAATGTATTTCTCAGCATACATGGGGAATCGGGGTACACTACATACACTATAGTAACACACAGCGCAGGCCCTATTTAACAGTATTCATAGCTCAATCTGAAAAAACGGGGTGACAGGTTCCCTTTAACTAATCAAAGTCATTTCATGTTTGTGTGTGTAGCCCATTCACTGTCTCTAGCTATCCCCCACCCCCTGAAAATGGCTGGACCATCATTGTAAATACATCATTGTAAATACACACCTGTACTTTGTATCTCCCCCACCTCATTGTAGATTGTAAGCTCTCACGAGCAGGGTCGTCTTGTGTTGCTTTAATTATTGCATTGTGAACGTTGTTACCTATGACTGTTGTGTTTGAAACTGTTAAACTGTAAAGCGCTGTGGAATTTGTTGGAGCTATATAAATAAAAATTATTATTATTACTGGGGGAATAAAGATAAATTTCTCCCAGCAGCATTTGGCTGAGCATCGGGTAGATTAATAACGCTATTAACCTGCACATTAACCCTTTATCTGCAGATTAATAGCATTTTTTTCTAGTGATAGGTTCCCTTTAAAGAGTAATGTAGCACTTTTCAAGGACTAGTCATGAAAAATATCATTGCAAATTGATGAGTACTTAAAAGGCTATGTACAGTTGTGCTCAAAAGTTTACATACCCCCGCAGAATTTTTACTTTCTTGGCCTTTTTTTCAGAGAATATGAATGATAACACCAGAACTTTTTCTCCACTCATGGTTAGTGGATAGGTGAAGCCATTTATTGTCAAACTACTGTATTTTCTCTTTTTAAATCGATGTTAATACTTTTCGGCCAAATTATGTCAAAAGTATTCTAGGAGTGATACCTTTATTGGATAACCAGAAAATAATATATGTTTGCAAGCTTTCAGAGCACAGAGGATCTTTCTTCAGGCAGGATTACAAATAAATTATTAAGAAAAAGGCACAATATTTAAGGGATACTACAGTAGGACATTTGCTAATGAGGTGGGAGGAGTGATGGCTCCTAAAGATAAGCCAAGGAAATCAAATTAGGTATTTTGTTACAAATGGAGAGCTGGTGGGAACATTCTTCTTAGTTATCTGGAGTCCTTCTGGTGGAGGTGTGAACTGTATCCATGTAGTGAGTCCAGGAGTTAAATTACGTCCTAGTGTCAAAGAATTGAACATCTTTATCAGTTTGAATTCCCAAATGTTTCTTTCTCTGTCATCCTTAAAATGAATTTTGAATATTAAGACTTTTAAGTCTGTCTTACAGTGTCCAGTTCCAGAGAAATGTTTTCCCACATGCATGTCCATTTCTTTCCTGATTGTGTGTCTGTGTAGGTTCATTCTAGTTTGCAGTTTTTCCATGGTTACCTCAATATAGATACTTCCAGGGCACCTTGTACATTGTATCATGTACACCACGTTGGAAGATGTACATGAAAAGGAGCCCGTGACCTTATTGTCCCGATTTGTGTTTGGTACGCAGGCTATATTTGTTGGTAATATGTGGGTTCAAGTTTTGCATTTTTTATTGTTACATGGGAATGTGCCCGTCACGGATGCTGATGAGGACACTTCTGACAAGGAGATTCCTTAAGTTAGGGGGCTGTTTGTAGGAGAGAAGTGGTAGTTCTGGGAGCATGTATTTCAATTTGTGTCTCTGCGAAATATGGTCTTGAGATCAGCACCAATTTTCCTTAGGATGCTGGAGGCTTTTTGCAAAGAAGAGTTGGCAGCTTTTCCATCAGAGAAAATAAAGAACCTCATCCACAAATACCACAAAAGACTTCAAGCTGTCATTGATGTTAGAGGGGGCAATACACGGTATTAAGAAATGGGGTATGTGAACTTTTAATCAATGTTATTTGGATGTTTTGCGCTGTCATTATGACTTAAAAAGAGAAAACACAGTAGTTTGACAATAAATGACTTCACCCAACCAGTAACCATGAGGGGAGATAAAGTTTTGGTGTTATCATTCATATTCTCTGAAAAAATGACAAGAAATCAAAAATTCTTCCGGGGTATGTAAACTTTGAGCACAACTGTACATCTCTTCACATAATTTTCTTTATTCATTTGATTCCTAAATGCAGAATTAAGTAGCTTTCTAAATAGCTCTTCCTTCTCTTCTCTCACTGTTAGAGTTTTCAGGAGGGAGAAGGAGAGAGTTGTGCACAGATCTTCACAGTGTCAATAGTGAGATAGCAGCTACATTCTTAGGGGAGGGGGAAGGGAAAATAGATTATAGATAAGGAGAAAAAGCAAGAGGAAATAAGTAATGTACTGTATATGAGCTCTTCTGATATATGTGTAGTGAAGACAACAACACCCTAGATACACATAGGCTTCACATACCGCCCATGATACATGAGGGACACTCACAGGAGAAAAATCTGAAACTACCAAGTTGCAAAGTGCCTATTAGGGTGGCTAAAAATAAATGAAGGGAAAAAGAGCCTAATGTCATTTTATTAGCTAAAAATAACCACTGGCATGTAAAAATCATATTTTCCATAAAAGGTATCCAGTGTTTTTAATGCACATTCTACTTTCTATAATACATCTAGAAAAAATGATGAATCAAGATCACCATACAGCAACCTGTGTCATTGTGACCACAGCTATTGTATTATTCAAACCATACACCACTTGTTGCCATATCTCTTTGGGTCGGCTGTTTGCAGCAACATGTGTTCTCTACAAGAAAGTGCATCTTTTTTCAATCCGTTGCTTTCAAATGATCAATGCTGAACTTGCTCTGCACCCCTATCTCTGAGAGCCTGTGGAATATTAATATATTCTGTATCATCTAACTTTTCTACTACCTGCAGACATATATGACAAAGCTGTAAAGCTGAACGAAACGCTGGGCATACAAAACAAAACACAGGACAAAAGTTTCCAAGAGCTACAGAAGGATGTTGACAAGATGATGGCTGAGCTCAGGAGAAGAATGTTTAAGAGCCAGGAAAAAGCAGCTGCAGATGAGCTAAGGTAAGAAATAATTACATTGTATTATGCTGTAAGAAAACTTTCACAATGCAGGTTTTCATTGTTTTTTCTTGATTTTTTGTGTAGCATTATTTAAAAAAACTATGTTTTTATAAAACATAGGCAAGGCCTTATACATTTTCCCATGTTTGACAGTTACATTACTCAGATTTTGAATATAGTAAATACAGTTGAATGTGACTGTGTATAGCTCCTCCTAAGGCGCAGGGCACTATACATTATTTTTTATGCACAATGCTCGTTAAAAATAAATTGTATGTGTTGTAGTTTATTGTGCCAACTTTCAAACTAAAATCTCAATGCAAGAAATGGCGATGCATTAGACAATGCAGGCTGCAGTACTGTACTGACTTACTGTAAAAATTAGAGATCGGTGGATTGAGTCGCAGAGGAACGACTGAGTCAAATTTCTCAAAATGCATGGTGCCATTTCATTCACCCCCGAAGACTCAAAGAACGGGCTAGTGATGTTTTGTGAGTCCCCGTGGGCTTGCCCATAATGTTCTGCAGCTGTGATATCAGTTGGTTGGCACAGCCAATCAGGGGAATTATCAGGTCTTGTATAAAAGACTAGGCAGGGAATCTAACAGACATTTTAGGGTGATTTTAAACTGGTGTGAGGATGTTAGAGCTCAGTAATCAGGGAGACAACCCTAACATGTTTGCTAAATTAATATTTGCTAAATACTTTAGTCATTAGCATGTAGAATTGCTATACGATGAGAGTACTAGTCTGCGATGCAAAGTTTCAATCAAGAGAGAGAGGTAGGATAGCATCACCTCATCTCCCCACCCGCTGCCAGATCTCTCTGCTTCCATTGCGCCGCACCCCTGAACATTGGCAACAGATGCACAGAGACCCCGACAGAGAAAGGGAGCAGAAAGGGCACCAAAGAGAGGGGAGCAGGGAGGTAAGTATGTTTTTAACTTATTTCTATGTTTTATATATTCTTCTTATTCTGGTTAAATTTCACATTTGGACCCTCCAATAAAGCGACGTAGCTATAAAGCAAATTGTTATATTAATTGCTATTTTGCGATTTTTACTAGTAATATTGTAATGAATGTAGATCTCTTTTTTAGAGGTTTTTTTCCCTTGAGAATTTAAAGACTTTTTACTCTCTTTTAAAGAGAATCTGTCAGCATGATTTCACACCCCAAACTTGTTGCGCACTTGTCCCATGCTTTGCTTCCCTTACCCTGGTCTGCTAAATTCGGTGGTGCTCCACATCGGGCTTTGCAGATTGCCTGGCGTGCTCCCATGTGAGCATTAGCCCAGGCCTTTATAAGCCTCACTGATACACACCCTTGGGTCTTTGTATTACAGTAAGTCTTCTGTGCTGCTGGACCTTCACTTGCTACTCAACTTTTCCTGCACGTCACCTGCTTGCCTATGGTTTCCTGACATCCTCCATCTGACTGCGGTTTCCTGGACTCCATCTGCCTGCCTGTGGTTTCCTGACATCCTCCGTCTGCCTGCCTTCAGTTTCATGATGTCCACTTGCTTGTTGTTTCCTACATCCTGCCTACCTGTCAGCGGTCTCCAGTCCATTTGCTGTCTGTTTTCCATGTGCTCCACTTAACTGCTGCACCGACAAATGGACCTTGGGCTTGGTGGGTCCACCTCACCCAGTAAACCTAACAGAATACCTAGTCTATGGATCCCAAAGGTGCAGCAACAACAACATTGCCGTGGGCTACGTATGACTTTTCGGTCATTTTTCTGTAACCTGCTGCAAGTCAACAGGAGCTTGTCCAGGCTGTGCGGGATATCACAGCCTGTGTGGATACTCTGTTCCAGTATACTGCAGCTTCACCGCAAGCTCCACAACACCTAAAGCAGTTTAATACCCATTTACAACACTCAGCTCAGGAGACAGCTCCACATTTGCCCATTTCTGCACATTTTAATGGCAACTTTAAAAGCCTGCCAAGGTTTTGTGAATCAGTGCATTGTGCACTTTGAGCTGTGTCCCCTGCAATTTTATTTGGACCAGTCTAAAGTAACCTACATTTTTGTTGTCTGGTGATGCTTTGGCTGGTGTAGGCCACTTCATTGTGGGAACAGGATGACTCCATGATGAATTCCCTACCATTTTTTCTGTTTGCCTTCCATAAAGCGTTTGATGACCCGAATCATGTTCACTCCATCTCCAATTCCAATCTGCATCTCAGGCAATAGTTTCGCTCTGTAGGGCATTATGCCATCTTGTTCTGCATTCGGTCTGCTGGGTTAACATGGAACAATCACTCTCTCCTGACCATCTTCTATGTCAGCCTATCCAGTCATGTCAAGGATTCATTTGCTGGTAGATACTTGCCATCTTCACTTGATGAGTTAATTTCCCTCACTACTTGTGTCGACTTACGCTTTAAAGAGAAGTCTAGGGAGAAAACTCTGAATTCTTGTATCTCTCCTTCAAGAGTGTCTGTAACATCCCCTTCCAGATCAGCAGCACAGGAACCATTAGAGATTGGCTGCACTGGAACCTATAGAGATCGGCCAGTACAGAATAACTCCGGCTGGAAGATCCTGTTCACTTTCACAGGGATTATGTTTGCCTTTCTACCTTAGGTGAACAGGAAAGTATCACTCTAGGATTTACTTTTTCCTCCACCAAAATAAATTACTCTTACCTATAACTATTTCTTACTGTACATCGGGGTATTTGGGAAAAGCACTTCTGGATTCTGGAGCAGCTGAGGATTTTGTGGACCTCTCTATGGCCAAAAGACTGAAAATCCCTTTGGTTTCTTTGCAGTCAACCAATAAGCTAACCAACATGAATGGTTCTACAATTCCAGGTGGTCAATTCTGGACAGTGAAAGTAACTCTTCAGATTGCTGCAATACATGTGGAGGACATTTCTTTTTTAGTTTTGCCACTCTCTGGTATATGATTTTGGGACTTCCGTCGCTACAGCTTCATGCTTCGGTCATTGACTGGTGTGGTAGAACATCTCTCTCAGCTGGACACAGAGGTATAAATGGAACACTGTCTCTTTAAGAATTTGCTTGGATTATTGAGGCAGCATAAACCATGCAGGGAAAAATGGCCCTCCGGGCAAAACAGTAAGCAAAAAAACAACAACACAAGCACATTCTTTCTGCTAGTGGGGTACAGCCCTCTCTCCGGTACAATGTCCTTAAAATGGTCCTTAAAATGCCACACTTTCCTTGAGTGTTTCCTCTCCAAGTACACTGCACACTGATGTCTTGAAAAACCTGTCACTTAAACCCTAGACCAAGTGACTATCCATCAAGTGACCGACCAAATGATTGTGACATCAAACAGGTCCTGTTAGCAAATGGCAGTGCTCAGCGCTGTAGGTGGAGATAAGCGGGACATTCTCCAACCTGCTCTATAAATGTCCACAAAAAAACAGCCCATAATATAACTTTACCTTAGCCCTCATATTATGTAGTGTGCTGGAGGAAACTACTTTGGTTTCACATCACTGACACCATTATGTGCAATGATACCTCTATCACTTTACCAGTGACTTTCTCACATAACACCCCTTTGCCCAAAGCTGAGGATTTTGGCACCTTCACTGGCTAAGCAGGGGACCCTGGACAGAGCATCTAAGTTCCCATGCAACATCCGTGGCCTGCACTCCACATGGAAAGTAAGGCCCATGAGTGCCAGAAACCACCTAGTTACCTGGACATTCTTCCCCTTCTTTTCCCTCATCCATCTCGCGGATGCATGATCTGACATTAGCCCTAACCTCCTGCTTAACAGGTTATATCTCAGGGCATCGATTAGCCACTTGATGGACAAGCACTCTTTTTCAATAAAGGCATAATTCTTCCCACAGAAGGAGAGCTTCCTAATTAGGTATAGGACTGGATGTACGCCCCCATCTATCCCCTGGGACAACACAGCTCCCGCTTCGACGTCAGAGGCATGCGTCTGAAGCACAAACTTCTTAGTGAAATCCGGTGAGACCAGACCGATTGTCTGCACAGGGCAAGTTTCAACTCCTGGAACGCCATAGCTGCTTCAGAGGACCACTTGACCATTGACATCCTTGTGCTCTTGAGCAGATCCTTCTCCAGGTGACTTCCCTAATGCGTGCTGAATATTACGATGTTGTCCAAGTTAGCGACAGCATACTTAGTGAGGGACTACTAACTGGTCCATAGCCCTCTGGAAGGTAGCTGTGGCTCCTTGTAGTCTGAACAACATCTGGGTATACTGAAAGCACCCGTCATGTGTGGAGAAGGCTGTATTCTCCCTAGCACTTGGAGAAAGGAACATTTTCCAGTACCTTTTTGTTAGGTCCAGTGTTGTACTGTATCTGGCTGATCTAACCTCTCAATAAGCCCACTGACCCAGGGCATCGGATAAGTGTCAAACTTAGACACCTCATTGAGCTTCCTGAAATCATTACAGAAGCGCCACTCTCTGTCCGGCATTGGCAGAAGGACAATAGGGCTGGACCAGCCACCCTTTCACTCCTCAATGATGCCCAGGCTCAACATTCTCTTCACCTCTTTGGAGATCACCTTGTGGCGAGCTTCAGGAGAGGCCAGTAGAACTTCTCAAGGACTTTACCTAGAGGCCCACCAAAGACATGAGCATGGGCCAGATCTAGTACCCTATGTCTATATGCTCCCTTGGACCAACAGCTGTTCTAATACTTCCCCTTGCTGTTTAGTGACCCGTTATAGCAACTTCTCATTGACTGTAAAGTACTGGAACCTGGTGTTGGTCCCGGCTCTTGGGCAACCCCATTTATCACAGTCACATTTTCAAATGCATTTTTTAAAGAGAAATCCTGCATCTGGACAGTCCCAAAACTCCTACCAGAAACCCCAGTTCAGAAATTTCATCCTCACTGGTCAGCAGCTCTTCCTTGTCACTAGCCAGGACACACAAGGAGAATTCGTCCATCTCCAATTGCGATGAGGTTTCATCAGTGTTCAGCTGCCTCTTGTCTGAGTCACTTTGCAGCAATGCCTTTCCCCCAAAGTCCCAGAACAAGCTAAAGTCCCTCCCGATTTTCACAGGGTGTAGCAAGTCTCTGAATACCCTGACCTCTGGCAACAGGGTAGTCCTTGGCATCCCCGTGGATACAACAGATGCCCACAAGTTTCCCTGGCATCAGCTGGTGGGGAAGCGTGGCCCTTATCAGGGTCACCAAATTCCCTGAGTCCAAGAGTCCTAGCACCACTACTCTGTTTATGCTCATTGGACATGACTGCGATCCGTCTCCAGGTTGGTAGTTCACACTGCAGGTGGGATAAGCATAGCATAAGGAGCACAGATAATCTGCTCAGAAGACATAGGACAATAAGCAGCTATGTGTCCAGGCTATTGGCATCTCCAGCAGATAAGGTCTTTACCAGCAACCTTTGGCCACCCCTCAGTGACTCCTTGGAATCTTGAACTCCCCCTAGTGGTGGTTCTACTACCCCTCTTTTGGGTCTCAGGCTCTTGCAGAGTACCCCAATATGGAGATCCCCCACTTCCTGGATTCCTTAGAGACCTCTCGACCACCTGTTACCTTTCTGTGAGGCCCACCAGGTCGTCCACATTCCGGGGGTCTCGCTGGGCAACCCAGGTCTGCACCGGTCTGGGGAGGAAGTGAAAAAATCTGTCCATGACCACCCACTTGACCATCTTGGCAGGAGTGGAGGACTCCAGCTGCAACCATTTCTGGACTAAATGCAACAAGTCAAACATCTGTGAGCGAGGAGGTTTGCCATCATAATACGCCAAGTGATGAACCCTTGGGGCTCTGACAGACATGGTGACCCATGAGCATGCCAATATCTCAGTCCTTAATTTGGCATATTCCCATGCATCCTTTAACCCTTGTCAGGCTGCATAATTTTACAACCTTAACAGGCTGCATAGGTACAATTGTACCTTCACATATACCTCCACTGTGGGAAGACTTTACTTGGTTTCAGAAACTAAAGTTCATTCAGCTACAAATGTTATGCTGATATCTATTGTTCAGTGTTGTTACTGGTCACTTATGTTGCTGTCAATTAAGTTAATTCAAACTGGGAGTGGCTTCTACTTGTCTTCCTGCCTCCCTCCTCTCATTAGCCATTTTGCTGTTCATCTCATTGCTGTGAGCACACATTTCTAGGCTTGTGAAGTCTTCAATTTCTTGGAAACGAAGGTAGGAAAGTCTCACAGCATCTAACAGCCAGTTATACCTTTATTCTCATTATGTGGGGACAGAACAGTCAAATTGTCTTTCAGCCTGGACTTGGCTTACATATATTTTGTATGAAACTTATCACTATAGGTATAATTTTTATACGAAAAATGGATAATAATTAGTATCTACATATTGTTTTACGATGTTTTATTTATATTCAGCACAAAATACGAAGCCAAAATTCATCTAGCAAGTCATCATGAGTGATAGTAATGCTGGATCTAGTTTCCGCCATAATCCAAGAAAACGTGTTTGCAGGTTAGTATAATTTTGTGAAAAGCCAATAATGTAGTATTTCGGAAAATTATTTATTTTACATTTTTTCATATTTACAGATTTACGTCTGACGAAATAATGCGAATGCTAGAAGAATCTGATTCTGAGCATGAGGATGAACCATATGTTCCATCTGATGATGAAAACTATGTACCACAAGTGGATGTTACTGAAGAATATTCAGACATTGAACAAGAAATGGTCATAGAGCATGAAAATGAATACGAATCAGACGAAAGTGTTGAGGATGATTCTGTGCCTCAAAGTGCAGGCGACATTTGGACTGCTAAGGATGAAACTCAATGGTGCAGTAATCCACTGCCAAATGCACAAACAAAATCTCGTAATGTCCTACGACAAAGAGGTGGCCCTGCAGCAATCAGCAACCTATATACAGCAAAAGAGCTATTCAAGTCCATCATGACTCCCGAGATGTGTGACATCATATTACGGGAAACAAATCGAAAGGCCAAGAGAGTTTGTGATGCTTACAACAACGAACTGGTACAACGTTTTCCTGATTCTTCCAAACGGCCACCACAAAAAACATTCAAGCAATTTACTGAAACTGAACTTCATGCATTTTTGGGCATACTGATTGCTGCTGGTGTGCACAGAGCCAACAAAGAGAATCTGGAGGAAATGTGGAATGTTGCTGCTCTGCCTCTTATACGTGCAGCCATGTCTCGTGACCGCTTCAAGATGATACTCAGATTTATCAGGTTTGACAACGAAAATACACGTGCAGAACGTGTGCAAACAGATAAAGCTGCACCAATACGGGACATCTGGACAATGCTGAACAGTAATCTGGAGAGAGCCTACAAGCCATATCATTGTATCACCGTCGACGAGCAATTATTTCCATTTAGAGGTCATACTAAATTTACCCAGTATATACCTTCAAAACCAGCTAAATATGGCATAAAGATTTTCTGGGCTTGTGACTCATCAAATGCCTACCCTTTACAAGGTCAGCTCTACACTGGGAAACCAACTGATGGTCCTCGACAAGTAAACATTGGAGAACGAACAGTATTGGACCTAGTGAGCTCGTATAAAGGCTCTGGAAGAAATGTCACCACCGATAACTTCTTTACAACCATGGAACTAGCTAAGGTATTGAACTCCTGGAACATGACACTAGTTGGTACAGTGAGAAAAAACAAAAGGTTCCTACCTAACAACATGCAGCCTGCCAAAGAAAGGCCTGTATACTCGACAAATTTTGCCTACAATCATGATGCAACAGTCTGTTCATATGTACCAAAGAAGAACAAATCAGTCGTGCTTCTATCATCTATGCACATGACGGGAGAAGTTGAAGAGACACTAGCAGCCAAGCCAGAGATAATAAAATACTACAACATAACAAAAGGTGGCGTTGATGTTATGGATAAAATGTTGGGAGAGTACACTGTGAAACGACGAACATCACGTTGGACTTTGGCATTTTTCTACAATATGATTGATGTCAGTGGGTTAGCATCCTACATCATCTACAGAGAACACAATCCAAGCTTCAGGGCAAAGGATCAACGAAGAAAGTTCCTGAAAGATCTCGCAAATCAGCTGTGTATGATTGCAATTGAAGATCGTAGTACAAACAAAATGATAATGAGAAACCATTTTCTTCGAGGTGCAGTAGAAATGGTGCTTGGACGATGCATTGTGGTAGCATCGCAGCCAGCAGCTGGCCCCAAAATACCTCATGGTAGTCGTGGACCCTCCCCTGTTGTTGGTAGTTGCTATGTCTGCAGAGACCTGAGGCGAAAACAACGCAAGACTAGAAAGTCTTGTGTGGTTTGTGTGAAACCCATTTGCGATGAACACTCTGTAGCAAAGCCAACATGCATTACTTGCAAAGAAAATCAATAAAAAAAAGTTTCTTACATTTTCTTTTATAATGTAAATGAACAGTTTTTTACTTGTTTATAATAGTTAAATAGCATTATCATTAAAAAAAAATTTATGCTTTTTCCCTTGCATTATCTTCATTCAAAATATATGAGGTACATTTGTACCTATGCAGCTTGTTATGGATGCAAAAAGATCTCGACCCCTTATCTCGGAAGCGGGTGGAGATATTTTATTGAAATTTGGCCAATATACTCTGGACCAAAAATGTAGAGATGTCACGAAATTTCAGCCCTCTACGTCTTTTCAAAAAAAAGTTATTGCAATTTTAAAACGGAATAGTTACAATTGTACCTATTCAGCCGGATAAGGGTTAAGGTCAAGTCAAAATAAGCTTTCTGAGGTTCGCCAGTTAGATAGGGGGCTAGCACCTCCGCCAACTGTCCCAGGGGCAGCCTCTCCCGCTCTGCAACCAGCTCGAAAACAGTCAAAAACACCTGTATATCATCCAATGGGGTCATCTTTTGCGTGGCTCATTTTACCGCTTTCCGGACAAACGAGTCTTTACATTGATATGGAGGAGGGGCGATATCTCTGCTGATGGACATCTCCCACCAAGATTTTCTGCTGCTTCTGCTGCTGTCGAAGCTGTTTATTTGTCTCCTGCTGTACCTGCTGCTGCTCCTGGCACCACTGCTGCTCCTTCTGGTGCCACTGCTGCTCCCAATGTTGCTGGTGTTGCTGCTGTTGGCTCAGGATCAGGTGCTTGATTAGCTCCTCCATTTTGTCCAACCATTGCTACATCCATGTAACCACCTTCCCCCAGGACATTTGGTTTATCGATTGCTGCTACCCGTGTTCCTGGAATGTTGTCCACCTTCGAAACTCCACTTGTGGTAGAGCGTCTCACTGGGCTGGACACAGAGGCATAAATGGGATGCTGTCTCTTTAAGAATGTGCTTTATTTATAAACATGGTTTATTATGGCAGCATAAACCCTCTGGGCAAAACAGCAAGCCAAAAAAAAAACACAAAGCACAGTCTTTCTCCTAGCAGGATTCAGCCCGGTCTCGGGTACAATGTCCACGGTACAGGCCCTTAACATGCCACACAGGCACAAACACTTTACTGGGGTGTTTCCACTCCAGGTACACTGCACACTGATGTCTTACAAAGCCCTCCACTTAAACCCTAGACTATGTGACTCCTATCCATCATGTGACTGGCCACATGATTGTGACATCACATAGGTCCTGTTAGCACACGGCAGTGCTCGGCTGTGTAGGTGGAGATAAGTGGAATGTCCACATAAAACAGCACGTAATATAACTTTAATTTAACCCTCACAACACA
The DNA here is from genome assembly GCF_032444005.1 of Ranitomeya imitator. Taxonomy (NCBI): domain Eukaryota; kingdom Metazoa; phylum Chordata; class Amphibia; order Anura; family Dendrobatidae; genus Ranitomeya; species Ranitomeya imitator. The sequence continues at coordinate 249,069,087 of NC_091286.1, read as the reverse complement.
TAGTGTGCTGGAGGAAACTAGCCAGTAAAAAGTAGGAAAAAATGCTATAAGTATAATAAATAAATGAAAAAATATAAAAGTTTAAATCACACCAATTTTGCCCCATTCAAAATAAAATAATAAGAAACTTAAAAAATATACATATTTGGTATCTCTGGAGTCAGAAATTCCTGATCTATCAAAATATAAGAACAATTATTCCTATCAGTAAACGGCACAATGAGAATAAAAATCAAAAAGCCAGAATTACAGTTTTTTTTGGCTTCCGCAACATTGCAATAAAATGCAATTGCAGGCAATCAAAAGACTGTATCGACCTCAAAATGGTACCAATAAAAATTTCAGTTCGGTAAGCAAAAAATAAGCCCTCAGCTAACCTCAGATCGCAAAATATGAAGACGCTACAGGTCTCAGAATACGGCGCCATTTTTTTCTTTCAAACTTTGGATTTTCTTTTTCACCACTTAAAAATGAAGCTATACATGTTAGATATCTGCTAACTCATAACAACCGGGAGAATCCTAATGGCATGTCAGTTTCAGCTTTTAGTGAACATGGTAAATAAAAAATGAAAAAAACGATAGTGGAATTGCACTTTTTTGCATTTTCAGCTCACTTGGAATTTTTTTCCTTGTTTGCAGTACATTATATGAAAAATACACCTATATAGTTACTTTCATAGATAAAACACCAAAATACAAAAACAATATTTTGTTAGAGCAAAAGATCAGCTTTATTCACAAAAAGATATTTAAAAATGTTTTAAAAGGTAAAGCACCACAGATAGACTAAGGTGGGTGATCCTGGAAGCCAACAAGTCACAACGTATTATATAAGGTAGCAGGGTTATTACAGAGTAGCACATCAATCAAATGTGTAAAAGAAAATTACAGCATATAATTTGCAAATATATAGCCCTTATTTCAACAATCACAAAATAGAAAGATAAGTATCCATAGTGTTAATTAAACATTATAAATACATTTTTGACCTCCAGACAAAGACGCAGGGTAAACATACCCTAATACATGATTTGTAAAGCAGCTGACTGTAATTTAGCTAAATGATAGTTACCAGAAGACTGAATACTAGTGTTGAGAAATACCTTCCGATATTTGAAAGTATCGGTATCGGATGGTATCGGCCGATACCGGCAAAATATCGGATCTCGCCGATACCGAGTTCCGATAACAATAATCAATGGGACAAATATCGGAATGTATCCTCGATGGTTCCCAGGGTCTGAAGGAGAGGAAACTCTCCTTCAGGCCCTGGGATCCATATTAATGTAAAAAATAAAGAATAAAAATAAAAAATATGGCTATACTCACCCCTCTGAAGGACCCTGGCTGTCACCGCTGCGAGCGCCCGCCTCCGTTCCTGAGAATTGCAGAGAGTGAAGGACATTCGATGACGTCACGGTCAGGTGACCGGTCACCTGACCGCTCACGTGACCGCTCACGTGACAGCAAGTATCGGCCGATACCCGATACTTGCAGTATCGGAATGCTCAACACTATTGAATACTATATAATTCCACCACCTTTTTTTTAGTTTAATGCTAGTAATTTCACTATAAATATAGATCCTTTTCACTTGAACATTGGGAGAGGTTTTAATCTTTGTTGATTAAGTCTTACAAAGTTCGGCTTAGACACTTGGGCTGTTTTTTCCCAAAACATTATCTTTTTGTGATGTATGGAGTTGATCATTAATATCCTGCAGAAAATGTATCATTTTCAAACTGATGAGCTAAATTTGTCTCAAATAAATTGATCAAGGATAGAAGAGTTTAGGTAATGCACGAGATGCAGTATCAGACTTTTCCATCTCATGAACAATGTATTAAAATCTGTATTATTTAATCCGGAAATATAAAGGTATACATTGTCATAAAGGATGGAAACATTTACAGTATGTCTAGAGGCAATTTTGAAATAATATAAAAAATATAATTTATAGATGCCAATGAAGTGCAGCCGGATGAATAATGTCACTGAGAAATATTAGATTGGGCGTCATTCTTTGCCTTTGCCAGGGTCCAATATAAAAAAGTCTTACGAGATAACCCAACTGCTCTGAGCAGAATGAAGTGATATATCTTTGTAAATAAAACGGCTTGAAATATCATACAAGATGTGATAAATCAGGATACCTGCTACAAGTATATGGATTTTGGAGAAAGTGATACTGTTTATTAGGGTCGCGTCCACATTTTTTATCAACTGTTTTCATTACAGGGCAGCAGAAGGTCTTCTCAATAGAGTGAAGAAGCTATTTCAGGATCCCCATAACAAAACTAACGACTTAAATCTTGAGGTAAAGGACAAGTTAAGTCACTTTGAAGACAAACTGGATGATGTTTTGGACATGCTACGGGAAGCCCGGGAGAAAATAAAAGAATCCAACCAGCTCTCAGCTATCAATAAACACAATATGACTGCTCTGGAGGTAATTGTCTATATTAATATTGGCAAACAAAATGTTCTCATTAATGTTTTATGCAGAAATAAATTCATTTCACAGTAGCCTTGGATAATGTACAAATAGGTAACGGTTGACTGCAGACTGTCTTACATACTTCCAGTTCTACATGAGTATGCCCAATTACTCTTCACTGATTTTGCATACAGAGATATACAAGCCGGTATGCGTTATAAAACTAATTACACACAATCAGCAGTGGTTATTAGCTGTCACAAATATTCTGCCTAAACTGCATGCTCTCAATTTATTTTAATTGCAAATCCTCATTATGCTGTGCATTAAGGAATATCTAACCGACTGGCTTGGTGCAAATTTGACTTCGGTAAGGATAAATGCTCGAAGGATTTACAAAATATGCAGATAATTCTGATGAGCGTTTTATTCTGATTACACATGAAGTTATTCGTGTCTTATACAGCCAAAAAAGGTTCATTATCACAACAATCACTATAGGGTGAAATTAAAGAAACTTCTCTGTCCCAATCACAAGGATTGTACTGATTATAGTACAGGAATTTGTTTATTCATAACCCCTATTAAAGTGGTTTTCTGCTGCAGATTGGTGGGGGATCCACAAATCTTATATTGACCTATCCATTGGATTGGTCAGGCTGTGATACATTGTACCCCCACTGGTTAGCTGATATTTGCTCTAGCAGACACCAGATATATAGACATGGAACAGAGACACACAGCTCAATGTATTTCATAATAGCTCCACTATTTTGAGTAGAAGCTGTTCTGCAGTACCTGGCAGTGGCAACTACACTTTTAATGAAGGTGTGCTTCGCAGTACCCATTCTATGTGTTTACATCTATAGCAGCTGATTCGTAGAGGAACACAAAATTGGGCAATATGCAGTGGCTGGACAACCTCTACAGCTAGTCAAGTCAAATCATTATACACCACGTTTGATCATTTATTTTGAAGTGTACATTGTTGAAATAAGGCCGTTCCCACATATTGCAACTGTGGTTCATGTTTGTGCTGCAATTAAAACCATAGTTCTTTTTCCATAACTTTTTTTTTAATAAATAAACATGACCGGAAAGTGTGTAGTTAGCATTACTAGGGCAGATTAGTTGGCCAAATTTTCCCCAATTGGTGCACATTTGCCTAACTGTAAATGTTTGAATAATTATGACGGCTTTGTACAAATTATACTGCTTAGATGAGTGATTGTGCTGATAACAGTATCAACAAAGGTAATAACAATAAGCAAATTAATCATTTGTCATTTGAGCTCTTGGGACTGATTTAGAATATATGTTCATGCAATCATTGTGCTGAATATTGCCTTATGTAGGAAAAAAATAATAATAGTTGCCGATTTTCGCTGTTATTTTATTCCTGCTGCTCCCTTGAAAATGTTGTTTTTTTTGTTCCTTTTAAAATCCACCATATGCTTCCCATGGTTCTAGAAATAGGAACCTTTTCATTTAGTGCTAATTTTTATGGTCCTTACAATAGGGTGTTGCTGACAGATAATTTTGCAGAGGAGCCTAAAGGAACACTCCCAGTGAATTCCGTGAGCCATGCCTTTTTGGACCATAAAAATCAGCACTAAATATAAGAGTCTATATATGTGGAATCATATGTCAGATATTAAAGAAAAAAAACAGTATACTGAGTGGAGCAGTGGGAATAACATAAAGGCAAGCACTGGCCACTTTTGACCTGGTGACAGGAGCACTTTAAGGCCGGGTTCACACTAGCGTATGGCATTGGATGCGATATGCTAATGACACTGGGCTCCTGCTCTGCTGCGAGCGGGAGCCGAGTGTCATACGTCTGTGCACTGCTCCTATTGCACAGGGAGGATCGGAGCACAGCTGTGGAGGAGGCGGAGAAATGAATTTATCTATCTCCTCCATTGCCGGGGTCAACGTATATCGCACATCACTCGGATGATATCTGAGTGATGTGCGCTATGTAACTCGCACCCATAGACTTATATTGGCGCGAGTGAGCCGAGACTTGGCCGAATGTCAGTGACGATCGCAGCATGCTGCGATTTCACTCGTACGTATAATACAGCCGTAAAAAAAAAAAGTGATGGGAGCTGCCCCATAGATGAATACTGGTCCGAGTGCTATGCGATGTTTTATCGCATAGCACTCGTCCGTATTCTTCGCTAGTGTGACTTCGGCCTAAAAGCGTTTTCTGAGATGAAAAGTCTGCAGTCACCTCTATAAGACCGCATGCATACAAATGTATTTTGATCCCATAGAGTACATTGGATTTCACAAAGTGAATTTCTTGCAGATTGATAGGGAATCAGTAAGACACTGAGAATAATAATATGACAAGTATTGTATTTCCAGACTTGTACTGTCAATTATATTACCATATGTGCCATTTACCTTCCTAACCCGAGCTCTACCACTTTAGGATTAACTTTAGGAACCCTTTTTTCTTATGAAATAATTCTTTGTTCCCATTTATCTCTTTGCTTGCATGCTGCACAATCTTTAGCTCATACTGTATTTCTTAATGTATTTGGATTTTTTTTTAATGTTCGTAATGTGATAAAACATTTTTCCCATGTCTACAGTACACAGGAGATGCATGATAAGTGAATGCTGAGTTCTGCTATTCAGTATGCACATGATATTGTCCTTTATTTTAGGGAAACAACTTGATCACGTTGTCTCATTATATTTACTGTGCAGGAGAATATCTGATTCTGTGCATATGGAAATAAATTTCTAGGCTCAAGTACAAAAAGCTGATAAACTAATGCTGCCACAAAGAAGCTTGGCGAAAACACAGGATACAAACATGAGATAAATATTGCCCAGAGCAGTCATCTCAGACAATGCCTAATCTCCTTACCGCATCTCCATTGTAGCTAAACTATGTGGCAAAATAATTAACTTGAGTGAAAAGCCAAGCTTTACTAGAGTGGCAGAATAAAAGTACTGCTTGACAATAAAACAAGAAAAACATGTACAATACTAGAATGACATATTCCTGTCGGAAGGAAAGAGTTAAGGTATAAAATACTATGTCATGAATGTCAAGTGTTTGTGACATATAAGAAGTATTTTTCAATTACTGGAAAAATAAGATGCTGTTTTATAATATCTGTTCTGGATGTAAGAAATGGATAGTAACCTGAAGCAAATGCAACTTTAATGGTGACAAATAGACTGTGTAATGCTAAAATGCGAGTTAAACTCCATTGAATACATTTAGGGCAAACTGGGAAGTGAATGGCTAATACATATCCTATCAAATATTAATAGGTTTAATCATTTTAGTTTCGTGAGTAAATAGGTACAGATGTTATGCATTCATAAGATATTATGTTACTAGAATAATAGATGGTTGAGTGATGACCACTCTCAACTGGACCTACTGTCATGTGACCTGTGTTTGCTCCCCTAAGTGTTATGGTTATGGTTTTTTATGTTAGTCCATCATACGGTTCTAGAGATACAAGTCTATTTAACGCTAAGTTTAATTATCTTTATCAAAGGGACGTAGCTCACAGGATTCTCTGGGGTGTGTCTTTAGACTGCCTTATGTTATTAGCCTGTAAGCAATGCCCCCTTGATAAAATTGCATTAGGCAAAAGTCCCATATCTCTGGGCAAAATTTTAAACAAATTATTAGGCTCTGTGCACACGATGCATTTTCTATGCTTTTTTTATGCACGGAAGTGCTCCAAAAACGCAATGGAGAATTAAACCAAATTAATTCAATGACAATCCTGAAGTGCTGGGCACATGATCAGTAAAGTCCGTATTTGCAGCATTTCATTTTCTGCAGCATGTTAATTCTTATAGCGGTGCTGCAGCGTTTTTGACTCATTGACTTCAATTGAGTCAGTCAAATCTGCAGCAAAAACACAGGTGTAAAAAGGTTGGCGTATTTGCTGCTCATTTGCAGCAGATTTTCTGCCAATAATGCTGCGTATTGTCAGAAGGAAATTACATCAGAAGGAGGAAGAGTGTGTGGGAGGAGAATATGTGTGTGTCTCTGTGTGTGGGTGGAGAACATGTGTGGGTGTCTCTGTGTGTGGGTGGAGAACATGTGTGTGTCTCTGTGTGTGGGCGGAGAACATGTGTGGGTGTCTCTGTGTATGGGTGGAGAACATGTGTGTGTCTCTGTGTGTGGGTGGAGATCATGTGTGTGTCTCTGTGTGTGGGCGGAGAACATGTGTGGGTGTCTCTGTGTGTGGGTGGAGAACATGTGTGTGTCTCTGTGTGTGGGTGGAGAACATGTGTGTGTCTCTGTGTGTGGGCGGAGAACGTGTGTGGGTGTCTCTGTGTGTGGGTGGAGAACATGTGTGTGTCTCTGTGTGTGGGTGGAGAACATGTGTGTGTGTCTCTGTGTGGGTGGAGAATATGTGTGTGTCTTTGTGTGTGGGAGGAGAATATGTGTGTGTCTCTGTGTGTAGGTGGAGAACATGTGTGGGTGTCTCTGTGTGTGGGTGGAGAACATGTGTGTGTCTCTGTGTGTGGGTGGAGAACATGTGTGTGTCTCTGTGTGTGGGTGGAGAACATGTGTGTGTCTCTGTGTGTGGGTTGTTAAGTCCTTCTCAGTCCCTGGCTTACTAGAGGTAGGGATCCAGAGTAAATGACACGCAAACAAGGTATTGTGTGATCATATACAAGGGAAGCCCAGGAGCACATCTCTCTCTCTGGGCTTTGCCCTCCCTTTATATAGAAAAGAATTATTCTTTTACAGACATGCGCACAAGCGCTCATATTTCACTATCTCTTACATAAACAATCTATACCAGTCTTTATCAGTAGAAAGTTACATCATCTGGAAGGTGAATGAAAGGCTGCTATTGAAAGAAGGAATGCACACATGATTACTTCCATAAAAGGAAATGTCAAGTCAGCAGAAATGTATCTTGTTGTAAGCGAGATTTCTCAGGAAGAAGACAAGACGGATTCCTTTAGTTCAGTCTGATCTCCACAATTCCCCCCTTTGACATTTTCTTTTATTTATTTTATTACCACAGGGCCAAAGACAAAGCCTTTATTTGGTATTACACATGTACATGCTTGTATTCAATAAGAGAATCAAATCTAGTATTAATTCTTCCGTTTAACTCTCGCAACCTTTTCTTTGTTTTGCAATAAGTACAGATATTACAAAGGGATAGCAAAATAAGCGCAATAATCAGTATTAGCAAAGGATAACATAAGAGAAGAAGGAAAAAAAAACTTTATACTCTTGCATCTATTACACAAAGTTTATCTGTGCATACTGAGATACTCTTGAGCACAATCTGGAATAGTACGTATATGACTACAATAATCATAACTATATGTATTATGCTCTGCATAATCCCAGCAACCCACCCACCGATTCCTCTGAACCAGTTGGCTGGGTTAAGAAAAGAAAAGGTATCTGACCACCAGCTATCCTTATTCTGGTCATTGTCTTTGTCATACTGATCTCTGAGTCGTTGTACGTCCTTTAATTTAAATGTCATACTCATAGTACTATTCGGGTCTATATAATGACAGCAGGTGGGTCCGATGATTTGACACATACCCCCTTGTGAGGCAGTTAGGTAATCCAATACCAGGGTATGTTGGTTGACGACTATTATAAGCTGATTCTGTACAGCTATACTAGTGTTTAATATGTCCAATATATCCCAGATCTGATCATCTAGATAATCCGTGGCTCTAACTAATTTATCCCACATCTGTGTTAACATAGGATAAATAAAAATGGTACTAGCAATTTTGTTAGGAATTCCCATTTGTACTATATGTGGCCTCCCCGAGGGACGTGGTGAGTTATCTGCAGCTCTTTTATACAGTGTGTGCTTGGGCACGGCTTGCATATTCACTTGTTTATTTGAAATTATGAATGTAGCCGGGGTTAGGCGTCCTAATGTACAAGTACCCTTTATACCTACGGGAAGCCATTTATATGCTCCTTCTCCGCATATCCAAAATGTACCTTCAGGCAGATCCCATAGAGCTGAGTGCTGCAATACCAATCTGTGAGCCAAGTCCACAAATCTAGATACATTCTGAAGCATACACCAAGAGGGTTTTTGTCCCAAGGGGCTACAGTACCCGGCTGCGGGATTCCCACATACAGGCATTCCTTTGATATACTCATCGGATTTATTACAAACCAGGTTCCCCAGCTTACTTGTACAACTGTTTGCATCACCTTGGGGGAACAATTTAGAATGTTTCCATTTTCTATTATGTATGTATCTTTCCAATACTACAGGTTTGAAAGCATCAGAGGGGGGGACGGTTGTACTGAAACTAAGCTGTAGATTTTCTGTGGGGACCTGTCCTAAATTAGTTAATCCAGTCTTATTTCTAGGTACCCATTTTCCTCCCCTAAATGCTAAATATTGTAGATGTGTGTTACTCCCTGAGAGATTACCCTGCCACCAAGGAAATTCTACCCATCCCACAATTGGTATGGCGATTGTAGTATTCCACAGCCTAGCATTACCAATTTGGTTGTTGGCCAGGTTGTCTGAACAATTAGGCCAAGCGAATATTTCTTCTGCTAATACGGGAACTGCTAGAAAAGGTATACTTGTGGCTGATACCGGCGAATGGGTACAGATCCAACAATCTGTCAGGGTTTGTGTATTGTTTAACAAGTCATGCACTAATTTTCTATGATGTTGTACGAATCTATTGTTCAAAGGGGCTAGAGAATTCAGTCTATCCCACGCCTCCGTTGAGGTTATCATTATTAACATCAATATCATGAGTTTATACTGCTTTTCTTGCAATGGCTTGCATGTATCCATGATGCCTTTCCTTCAAGCTTGACTGATGTAGGTGTTGTCAACAGGACTTGGAAGGGTCCGTCAAACCTTGGTTCTAGAGCCTTTCTGGTGTGTCTTTTTACATAGACTTGATCACCTGGTTCCAACTTGTGACTTCCTTCTGTGTTGTCAGGATCTGGAAGGGAAGCAAAAACTTGTGCATGCACCTTAGTTAATTGTTTCTGAAGATTTTGCACATAAGAAGTCAATGACTCAATATTTAACACAAGTTGCTGTGGAAAATAACATCCTAAATTGGCAGTCCTGCCAAACAAAATTTCATATGGAGACAGTTTAGTCTTACCCCTTGGGGTATTGCGTATTGAGTAAAGGGCCAGTGGAAGGCATTCTGTCCAAGGCTTTCCTGTTTCAGCCATGGCTTTCTGTATTTTTAATTTTAAAGTTCCATTCATGCGTTCCACCTTACCAGAACTTTGAGGATGGTACGGAGTGTGTAACTGACTTTCAACACCCAACATTTTCAGTACATTTTGAAATATTTCTCCAGTGAAATGAGTACCCCTATCTGACTCGATCACTTCAGGGAGACCGTAACGGGGTATCAGTTCGGCAACTAGCTTTACAGCAGTGTTTTTAGCTGAAGCCTTCCGAACTGGATAGGCCTCTGGCCACCCCGAGAACATGTCCACACATACCAACACATACTCATACCCATTACTTTTTGGCAGCTGGATAAAGTCTATTTGTAATCGCTGAAACGGGTAGAGAGGTCGGACGTGGTGCTTCATAGGGGTCTTTGCTGTCTGTCCGGGATTATGTGTCAGGCATATAGCGCATGCAGCACAATAGTCTCTTGCATAGTTGCCAAAACCTGGAGCCAACCAGACTTGCTTTGCCAGTAGTGTCATTGCATTTGCAGACACATGAGTAGGGTGGTGCAGTCCACCAACTACAATCGGATACCAGGCTCTAGGTAGACATATTAGTCCATCTTTCTTCCAAATTCCCGCTTGTTCTTCTGCCCCTTCCTTTTTCCACCTGTCCCTCTCCTCTTCTCCTGCATCTTCCTGTGCTTGTCTCAGTCTATCTTCAGTATTTTCTGTGAGGTTTACAGTATGGACCTGTTGTAAGGGTTTGACTGCTGCTGCTTTGGCTGCTTTATCAGCCCTATCATTTCCCCTAGATTCCCTAGTGTCGAGTCTCACATGTGCAGCTACCTTGATTACTGCTACTTCTTTTGTTTCTTGTGCAGCCTCTAAAATCTGTTTGATCAGAGAAGCATGTTTTACAGGTTGTCCTGACGCTGTCATGTAACCTCTAGCTCTCCAGATTACTCCAAAATCAAACACAATACCATGTGCATACCTAGAATCAGTGTATATATTAGCTGTCTGGTTCTCAGCTATTTTAAGAGCTTCAATCAATGCTGTTAGTTCTGCTTCTTGTGCAGACTGTTTCGGTGGAAGTGGTTCTGCTTTGAGAGTTTCAGATTCTGACACAACTGCATACCCTGTATGGAAGTTACCTGTGTCATCTGCAAACCTACTACCATCTATAAACAGCTCTAAATCTGGATTTTGAAGTGGTGTTTCGGATACATTGGGTAAGCCTACCGTTTCTTGTAAAATGAGCTCTGTACAATCATGTGTGTCTGTAGGGAAAAAATTTGCGTGTGGATCAGTGTCCTTATTCCCCCCTTCAGACTCGAGAGGTAGCAGTGTAGCTATATTGAGAGTCTGAAGCCTAGCAAATGTGATAGTAGAGGGGAGCAACAAAGAACACTGCAGCCGCAAATGTCTGGCCATGGAAATGTGTTTTGGTTGGACCTGGTTTAATATCCCATAAACATCATGTGTAGTTTGAACTGTGAGTGGATACTCTAGGACAATTTCTGATGCTTTGTCCAACAATAGTGAGACAGCAACAACTACACGTACACAGGTTGGCGCTGCTCTAGCTACGGGATCTAACCTTGCTGAAAGATATGCAATTGGTCTTTGTTTCCCTGCATGCTTCTGGGTAAGAACTCCTGTAGCATGGGAATCAACTTCTGCAGCCATAAGCTGAAACGGTTTGGTGTAGTCTGGTAGCCCTAACGCTGGAGCTGAAACAAGGGCATCTTTTAATTGTTGGAACGAAATCTGACCTTCTTTTGTCAACAAATAAGGTTCACTTTTTACACAGTCATACAGTGGTTGCATTAGTTGACTGGCATGTATAATCCATTGTCTACAATGAGACACTATTCCTAAAAATGCTCGTAGCTGTTTATGATTTCTAGGCTCATTCATCTGTCTTATTGCTTCAGTTCTTTGTGGTGTAAGATGCTTTTTACCTTGAGAAATGCAATGACCTAGAAAGACCACTTTGGTCTGACAAACTTGTAGCTTTTGTCTATTCACTTTACACCCTTCTTTTTCTAAAAAACATAGTAAACTCACAGTGGACCTTTCTGCAGTTTCTAGATCTGGGCAGCAAAGTAGTAGGTCATCCACATACTGCAAAATTACTACCTGTGGTTCGGGTTCAAACCTCTGAAGGACTGTTTGTAGGGCATTTGAATAAAGAGTAGGGGAGTGTATCATTCCCTGTGGAAGGCGTGTCCACGCCAACTGTTTGCCCTTAAATGTAAATGCAAACAAATGCCAACTATCTTGGTGTAAAGGAAACGAGAAAAATGCATTTGAAAGATCTATTACAGTAAATACTTGAGAACTGGCTGGTATCTGTGATAGTAACGTATGAGGATTGGGTACAACTGGGGTGATTGGATCTAGAACTTTGTTTATTTCTCTTAAATCATGTACCATACGATATTTGGGCATAGAACTCTTCTCAAGAGTTCTCTTTTTGACTGGATACAGAGGAGTGTTAGCAGGTGATTGTATCTCTACCAAAACTCCTTTCTCTTTATATCCCTCTATCTGTTTTGTAATCGCTAGTTCCTGCTGGGCACTCACAGGGTATTGTCTGAGCTGTGGGAGAACAGTTCCTGGTTGCACAGATAGTTTTACAGGAGAGATATGCAATAGTCCCACATCGGTGTCACCCTGTGCCCACAGTGTTTCTGGGACCATTGAGAGGTCTAGATCTGTGGTGTACTCTTTTTCTTCAGCATAATCCTCAAAAGCCTGAATTCTAACATATTGTTCTAATGTTTCTGCATCATCAGGGATAGTCAGTATAACTGTGCCATCTTCCCTAAAATTGATGTTAGCTTCTAATTTCTTTAGGACATCAGTTCCTAACAAACATGTTGGGGCACCTCTGGCATACAAAAATCTGGATGCAAAACATTTAGGTCCTAATGAGACCTCTAGGGGCACAGTATATGGCAGTGTTCGAATTACCCCATCATAACCCTCAGCAAAAGTTGTTTGTTCTGAAATATCTTCCGGATTCGGAAGAAAATCTTGATTCAAAATTGAGGAAGTTGCACCTGTATCTATCAAAAATGGAATCTCTCTCCCCCCCACATTCACCTGTATCATAGGTCTTCTAGCTGGTAGGGAAGTTTGTAACACATCGAGTCAATCTGAATCTGGTATGGGACCATCTATGATGGTAGATTTCTGCTGGTTGTCCGTTTGGGGAGGGTTATTTCTGGGAACAAATTTGCCTGACTTTATATCTGCCAACTTCTTCCTGCACTCTCTTTGGAAATGACCTGGCTTTTTACAGTAGTGGCAAGGAAAGTTGTGTCTCACTCTTCCTCCTGTATTAGCTTGTGCTATTCTAACAGGCTTACGATTCTCTCTCATATCCATGACTATTCCTAAACATCGTTGTTTCACAATATTTGGTTGTTCAATTGTTCTCCAATCTGGAGTAGAGGATTTAAATTTTTCTCTGATTTTCGGATCTAGCCCCTCTATTAATTGTTTTGTAAAAAGTCTCCTTACTGAAGCATCAGTCAAATCCAATCCTTCATCCCTAAAGCTATTTTCTAATTCTTGACTATATTCTTCAATACTTTGCCCAAATTTCTGCATAATCACACCCGTAGATCCCCTTTCCCTCTGTTTTTCTCTCATGAAAATTATTAATGCCTCTGTGAACTGGGTACCTGATGCTTCTGTCTGTAAGGCACCCCCTTCTGCCACTGGTCTATTGGGCTGTAGGTGTGTCAATAATTCCTGAAAAAGTCCGGGGGACATTTTCATTCTACATAATTCTTCCCCGTCCGCCCAGACCCCAGCATGAGTCTGCATGATTTGTTGTATGTATTGTGCAAATCGGATGGGATATTGAGTGGGATCAGGCGCATTATGCAGGAGGGACATACCTTCAGCAGGGGACCAAGGAAAATACTGTCGGGTCTGGTGATATCTAGTTCCCATTACCCCGTCAGCACCAGGTTCCCTAAAGGGTCTTGGTACTACCCTAACAGGGGCAAGTACAGCGCCATGTCTAGGTGTACCACAGACTAGGCAATCATTTCTCCAATCTGGATTTTGTTGTCCACAGTGTGAACATACCCATCCTCCTACCCCACCAAGATTGGGATACAAGGCTGGAAATTGTTTTCCTCCTTCTGCTCCTCCAGATGGTACAAATGATTGGGCTTTTGGATCTAGGTAAGGTGGTGGGATTATGTCACAACTTTTTCCCTTCCCCATAATCCATTTGGAAGTGTCTGGATCATACTTCCAATTCTCCTCTTTAGCTGTTTTTGAGACCTCTATCATACAGTGTATGATTTCTTCCCACCCATTGTCTTTGATAATTCCACCTCGTTCTTTACTCAGTCTTTCCCATTCAGTGCTAAACATAAGTGCTTCTGAAATTCCCATTTTTTCTCTTACCCTTCTAATCTGACTTCTGACTGTCTTCCCACATCTTTCCTGTATGATATCTGCTGCTTCCACTTGTCCTAAGACGGTTTTTGTCTGTTTATTTCCCATTTTTCTTTTTTTTTCAATATTAGCTATTTCTACCCCAGGTGACGTTTGGACAATCACTTATCCTAGGTGATGTCTCGTTGCCTTCTCTCCTAGGGAGCTAAAATATTGAAGGGCTGATCTGCTCCATTCTTTCTAATGTGCAGAATGTACTTAAGTGCTATTATGCACGCAAACAGACCCAGCAACACCATACAGATCACAAAACTTTCTGTGTCAGTTAGCATACTTGTCCCAGGCTCATGGACCCGCGTCCTGGGCTCATTCTATCAAACCTTATCCAGAAATGAAGGAGGTTAAGCACTTAAATGAGAGTCAAGCATGGGCGGAGGTCTCCCCGAAAGGACGCAACCACATGACCCAGTTAGGCTGACTTCCGTGTATAAGGCTTATACCCCAACTATTTCGGCTTATTTTTCTACGCACTTTTGCTCTTCTTTCACAACATACCACAACCTTCACTCTGTTCACACACTGCCAGGGACAGGACTCATAAATCTATACAATATAGTAACCCGAGTTTTATAGGTATCTACTCACTACTAGACTAACCCAGCATGACACGGCTCATAGAGATCTTTCGGATAATACAAGGCAGATAAAAGAGAACTAATAATGTCTCTTACCTGGCCAGGTTTTTCAGTTCATTTGCCGTCCATTATCCCAGATCTCCGTTGTCCGTATCCGCAGGTGAATCTCGAGCAAATACTCTCATCTCGGGTCCCTGTTCGGTGCGCCAAAGAAATGTTAAGTCCTTCTCAGTCCCTGGCTTACTAGAGGTAGGGATCCAGAGTAAATGACACGCAAACAAGGTATTGTGTGATCATATACAAGGGAAGCCCAGGAGCACATCTCTCTCTCTGGGCTTTGCCCTCCCTTTATATAGAAAAGAATTATTCTTTTACAGACATGCGCACAAGCGCTCATATTTCACTATCTCTTACATAAACAATCTATACCAGTCTTTATCAGTAGAAAGTTACATCATCTGGAAGGTGAATGAAAGGCTGCTATTGAAAGAAAGAATGCACACATGATTACTTCCATAAAAGGAAATGTCAAGTCAGCAGAAATGTATCTTGTTGTAAGCGAGATTGCTCAGGAAGAAGACAAGACGGATTCCTTTAGTTCAGTCTGATCTCCACAGGGTGGAGAACATATGTGTGTGTCTCTATGTGTGGGTGGAGAATATGTGCATGTGTCTCTGTGTGAGGAGAATATGTGCATGTTTCTGTGTCTGTGTCTATCTGTGTGTGTGTACCCATGCGACGATCAGCCTATAGTGATTGGACTTAGGTTTCGTCTGATGGGACTACTTCTCCCATCCAGCTACATCTTTTGTCTCATATAACAGAGACAGCATGAGCCGATGAACTCAAATGCATCTCGAGAATCTGCCTATTTCTTACTGCGGAAATTGCCAAAATTCTTATTGTTACTCAAATTAATTTTCATCTTAGTTACTGCAATTCAGTTCCTTTCAATTAAATGAATTACTTATAAAGTTCTCCCTCACTAAACATTTTCTGACCAACCACTATACTGCTGCCATCACTTTGTGCAGTCAGTGCAGCATTTGTTTATTGACTTGAGAAAACAATTCAAAGTGCATCTATCATTGAGATCAACCCCTCAAATCGCATAAATAGGTGTGCAGGTCTTAGAAATGTAAATTAATTGATATCTTTATATCTTCTGCCGGTTGCTGAATTGCTGTGTAATATTCCGAGATTGTTTTCCAGCTCAATGTCTGCCCAACATTTGACATTACACAAACCGTGAGCTACCATGAGCTACCTACTAGGAATGAGCAAATTTGCTTTGTGATACTCAGATATTAATCAAGTATCTAGGTGCTCGGATGTGCTCGGCACTCGACGAGCATTGGCTGGTGCTCAAATTTGAAGCTCAAATCCCAACCCCTGTTACACAGCCAATAAGCATACAAGGATTACCTACCAGTCACTGTAATGCTGTAGCCATCTTCATAGTGGCATTACTGTGATTGGCTAGCTACATTACATCATCAGAGGTTTTTAAAGGACAGACGCCGCCACGCTTGGTTCACTGACACCATTGCATAGCTTAGAGACAGTTCTGATTGGAGGGAGAGAACAGTTATCCAGGCCTGTGTGTGCACAGTTTAACTAATCAGAGTCCTCTAGTGTTGATTCTGATGCTGATGATGAACCATCATACTAACAGTCCATCTAAGGGCTAAAGTGGGCTTTGCTGTTTGCATCAGATACATTATGCATTTCATCTATGGACAGTTGCAAGAATAGGGAGAGTGGCAGAATAGAGCCTCAATGCAGGGTTTATGGCTTTGCAGTACGTAGCTGCAATATAATATAATATGATATATACCTGCTGCATGTGACCATGACTATATTGTCATCCATAGATTATTACTTGGTTTGTGTTACATTTTGATGGTATATAACACTGCAAAAAAGCGGTCAAATTTGTTTTCTGGATTGTATTCATAATCCATACAGTAAATGTGCTTAGTGGGCGACAAAGATGTCAGAATTCCAGAGATTCCCGAGGGAGGAATATCAGAGCCAAATCAAGATGAAGCGACAACAACGGTGGCAGGAGCCTGTTGTCTGGAACCACCAGGGCACAATACAAGGCTGCATCCTTCAGTGCTTGGGTTTTTGTTGACTGCAGACAGGAGAGCCAGGATCCATCAACTGATGAGAGGACTGCGGGTCCTAGGCTGATCGTAACAGAGAAGGAGGCAAGCCAGGACCAGGGCTGGAGACATGCTAGTGGGCTGGCTAGCCACAAGATCCTGAGAGTGGGTATCCTGGGGGAAGGTCATTTTGTACAAACAGCAGCAGAGATGTAGGTTGATAGAAGAGTTTAGTACCCATCATCACATCTTTTTCAACTATCAGGCAGCAGAGACAGAACACTTACCTCAAAGACAGCAAGAGCTGACATCTGGAACAAGGGTCATGTTCCACAAAATGGAGCGGCAACATCACTGGTATGTTGTGGGTGTGATCCTAGAAGAAAGGGAGCTGGATGAAACCTTCTTGCAAAATGAATGGGTCTGGGAGAGGCTTATCAAGGTGGCTCTAGTCAGGGTTACCACCTCCAAGAGTTTGGACTGTCCATGGGGTTCACCAAATCCTATGGGGAAGCAGGCAATTGTGCAGGTGACAGAGGGGTTTGTTGCCTATTTCTGCATATCAGGGACTTTGTCACTACCTGTAGCTGGGTCACTTACAGTCCAGGCATGTGGGAATTGGGCTACAAGAAGCAGGTGGAGGCAGTCCCCCAGCCTCCAGAGGAAGGTGGAGCAGATAGCTGAAGAGGATTAATGTATTACCCTCATTATTATTTCTTGCTTTGCACTTTGTCCAAAGGCTTTATGTATGTAGGAGTACATAAATTACACTTTCAAAAAATTTGAATGAGGCCTGCAATTTTTTGCCTTCATGGGTCTGTGGATTACTGTATTACCCTCGATATCATTTTTTCCTGGCTTTGCACTTTGTGCAAAGCCTATTTGACTGTAGGAAAACATCAATTACACTGTCAAATTATTTAAATGATGCCCTCCAGTTTTTGCCTTGAAGGGTCAATTGATAACTGGATGATCCTCCTTATATTTTTTCTTGGCTTTGCACTTTGAGCAAAGCCTTTATGAGTGTAAGAGTATATCAACTACACTTTCAAAATATTTGCATGCAGCCCACCCGTTGTTGCCTTCAAGGGTCTATGGATGACCCTGTTTGTAATTTTTAGCAGGATTTGCATTTTGTGCAGTTCTTTTATGAGTCTAGGAGTACGACAACTACACTTTGCTTACAATATTTTTTTTGAATCAGATAATTTTTTATTAATTAACAAAATACAAAACATCAGACAAAGTTAATTTGTCAAAATTGAACAAGTACATCTATTACAAAATATCTCCCTACCCCTCTCTCCTCCCCCACCCCCCTATTAATGTACACAAACAGCATTTTAATAGTAATATACATTAACACAGACTTTCTGGGTTCATCATCTCTCCGCCCAGGGTTTCTACAATATTTCAAAAATATTTACCTCTTTTGGCATATTGCTTACAATATTTAAATGAGGCACATCAGATGGTGCCTTCCTGGCTGTTTGAATAACCCTGCTTGTAATTTTGGCAGGCTTTGCACTAGTCCAAACCTCCTAGCCCATTTCTAGTGCTGTACCAGTTTTTTTAGGATGCAGTACCCAAGACAAACATGAATTTACTTCAGTCACAGAATTAAGTGTACCCTAGAAACATATTTTTAGGGAAGACTATCACACTTCTTAATTTGACTATTGTCCTTTGCCTCATCTTCTTCATTATACAGAGGTAGAGGTAGAGGTAGAGGTATCCGTTACACCGATGCCTCTACCCTGTGCCAGTCATTACACTGGCTACCCATCCACTCCAGAATCCAGTACAAAACTACTACCCTCATCCACAAAGCACTCCATGGCTCAGCACCACCCTACATCTCCTCCCTGGTATCAGTCTACCACCCTACCCGTGCCCTCCGCTCCGCTAATGACCTCAGGTTAGCATCCTCAATAATCAGAACCTCCCACTCCCGTCTCCAAGACTTTACACGTGCTGCGCCGATTCTTTGGAATGCACTACCTAGGTTAATACGATTAATCCCCAATCCCCACAGTTTTAAGCGTGCCCTAAAAACTCATTTGTTCAGACTGGCCTACCGCCTCAATGCATTAACCTAACGATCCCTGTGTGGCCTATTTATAATAAAAAAAAAAAAAAAAAAAAGGTTCCTCGCATCATGTTCTCATACACTTTATGCAGTATTAGCCCTCTGTGTCTGTACTGCTACATACTTAGGCAGGTAACTGGTTCATGCAGCTTTACATGAACACCTGAGCCTTACACTATAGCTGGTCCGAATAACTAAAGCAATTGTTACCATCCACCTCTCGTGTCTCCCCTTTTCCCCATAGTTTGTAAGCTTGCGAGCAGGGCCCTCACTCCTCCTGGTATCTGTTTTGAACTGTATTTCTGTTATGCTGTAATGTTTATTGTCTGTACAAGTCCCCTCTATAATTTTTAAAGCGCTGCGGAATATGTTGGCGCTATATAAATAAAATTATTATTATTATTATTATTATTATACTTCAGAACCAGATGTGTTTATTTAATAGTATGCATCATACTTCTTATATTTTAATGCACTTCATAACAGTACAAATACTGACTCAATGGCGGGCTTATGCAGCATTATGTATACTTACCTATTTTTTAAAGGAGACGGCTAGACCATTGTACAATGTTTTAATCTGTTGTGTCACCCCTAATTCCTCAGGAACGTCATGCTTGTAAGCAGGCTCAGTAAGTTTGGTAATAAATTAAACTACTAGTCATGTAAGATAAAATAAAGTCAGTTAGTTCTAACCAAAAAAAGTGTCTGATATTGAGATGAAACTTCCCAGAAACAGAGGACTAAGTTGAAGTCCCACTTATGACCCAGTATAAAGTAAAGGGTCTTCAACTAATTTCTAATACTATTCAGTGCTCACAGGATTGAGGGGCTGGATGCAACTGAACATCTCACCCATGTCCATTCACCAGTAGTCCAGCTTTAAAGCCATCAACACTGTAAATGCAGCATTGGAGTCTAAACATTTTGTTACCCAGAATAAGCACAATATAAGTAATGTAGTGCATTTACAAAGTTACTAAACTTACTCAGTACACCAGTTCTGAATGCACTTATAATATGGAGTTTAAAGATTGACACATGCTGTATTTTACAACAAACATTTTGATATTTGAATATTAATCCTTACACAAAACATTTTTCCCATTATTCACCATAAAGCAGGCATCTTTTTCATTATATTTTATAGTTCAGTTGTAGTTTTCTGGACTCTTTGACGACATGTGAAGATTCACAATTCTAGAGTTATTGATGCTAGTATATTGAAGCACGTTTTCATTTTTAATTTATTTAAATCTGAGATGGGTAATTTTTCTAAAATAAATCCAGATGGAACTGAACAGGAATGAATAAAGTGTGATTAGATGACTTAATGGCTTGTATTGAAGGTTATTCAAATTCACATTTTTATCCCTGCAGAATAATGAATGTCCTTACTTTGTAAGAATACGTTTTGATGGAAATGCTGCACATACTGTAGTGCATTAGTGATCTGAATGTGAATCTGTTATTGTTCCTGATGGATTTTTAATATAAAAATACTTTACATTAGCATTTTTTATGTATTGGTACAAATATCTAAGTCACTAGGGAAAAGATTACAATTGTGATCAGTATAATACATGGCATTTTGCTTGGCGAAGATGCAGAACATTTTAAATGATGTCTACTTAAATCAATTCAATACTGAATAAAGTCCTTTTTACTTCACATTATGTAAACTGGCACAGTACTCCATAATATAGTGGTTAAACACGGCAGAATACAGCTTAATAAAAATAACTAAATGCCTGTGTTTAACTGAGAGCAAAGAAAATCCTATGCTAGAGGGGTTTTTATCTCCCATTTCTTAACCTTCCTCTAGTGTTAGGGTCGTGACTAGTGTTGAGCGATACCGTCCGATACTTGAAAGTATCGGTATCGGATAGTATCGGCCGATACCCGAAAAATATCGGATATCGCCGATACCGATATCCGATACCAATACAAGTCAATGGGACATCAAGTATCGGAATGTATCCTCATGGATCCCAGGGTCTGAAGGAGAGGAAACTCTCCTTCAGGCCCTGGGATCCATATTAAAGTGTAAAATAAAGAATTAAAATAAAAAATATTGTTATATTCACCTCTCCGGCGGCCCCTGGACATCAGCGGGAGGATCCGGCGTCCGGCACGGCTTCTTTCTTCAAAATACGCGCCTTTAGGACCTGTGGAATGACGTCCCGGCTTCTGATTGGTCGCGTGCCGCCCATGTGACCGCCACGCGACCAATCAGAAGCCGCGACGTCATTCCTCAGGTCCTAAAAGGCGCTCATTCTAGGACTTTAGCTGAGGAATGACGTCGCGGCTTCTGATTGGTCGCGTGGCGGTCACATGGGCGGCACGCGACCAATCAGAAGCCGGGACGTCATACCACAGGTCCTAAAGGCGCGCATTTTGAAGAAAGAAGCCGTGCCGGACGCCGGTTCCTCGCGCAGATGTCCAGGGGCCGCCGGAGAGGTGAATATAACAATATTTTTTATTTTAATTCTTTATTTTACACTTCCGATACCGATACCCGATATCACAAAAATATCGGATCTTGGTATCGGAATTCCGATACCGCAAGTATCGGCCAATACCCGATACTTGCGGTATCGGAATGCTCAACACTAGTCGTGACCGACCCGTTTTAGGTTTTAAATGCATACAAATTCTACATACATTTGTTTATAGCATCAAGACTTTTTGACTTTTTCAGGAACTTATTGTTAAACAAAATACAATAAAATAAAACTATTTTACTAAATTGTAAAATGCTCCTATTAAGATTATAACATTTGTGTTGTTGGGGTCAATTTCGACCCAGGTCTAATATAAGAGTAAAAAAACAATAATAAGTCCCAAAACTGAACTCATAAACACAACATAAACCAACAGCCCACAGCCAGCTCTACCTCCAACAACTTGAGTTAGGGACATGTCCAGGCATGTATGGCCAAATCAGCTTAGAGTTGGTAATTGCAGAGTATAGTTTATATTATTCTCTTGAGGTTCATTTGACAATGTTTTTAAGGGTATGCTCTCAAATGAAAGGCCCAGGGGGCCACAACAAAAATATTAAAATCAAGCCTTCCATGGATGAGAAACCCTAACAAGGCAACTAAGAGGTAAGAATTAAATTGGATCATAAATAACTGTTTTTAGGGTATCCTAGGGGTGATTTAATACATGGGTCGAAACCGTTAACATAAGAAAGAGTAACAGAAAGCTAACACTAGAGGAACTGGTTAGTACTAACATACTCTAGTGCGGTGTACACAGAATCATCAGTTTGCTACACAAAGCAAATTTCATATAAAGTCATTCGATCTATTAGTAGGCTTATGTTATGTGGGTTGAATGAAAAGTACAGATGTGGTCTTCCTTACTTTAGCTCTTAGTATGACACATCCATTGTCGAGTGGCATGACTATAATCTGTCGGCAAATGATTAATACCTGGCTAGGCAGTTATGTGAATTTCAGTCTATCAACTTTTTTGCCATCATGCCTTTTGGTCTTCATTGCATTGTGACAAATTTGAGACCTTAAAAATATTTTTCAGGTAAGGATTGACATAAGGAGTACCAACCTCCATTTAGATGTTATTTTTGGTATATATTTGAAGCCGGATTCCTGAGTTGGAGGTCAAAGGTGTTAATCATTGAGCCACCAGCCTCATATTAATGGATACGCCAGAAAAAGTAACTTGAGCATTACACAGGACTGTAGTAATGAAAATAAATAATTAAAGAATTATTACCCCCAAAAGAACAAGTTTTTTTCTATATGTTGGTTAGGGAATAATGTGCTCATTACTTGTATCCCCACCATTCTGATATTGAGGATCTGCAGCAAAGTTCTGAATTGAGTAGAGGTGCACATGGTCTACCTCCACTCCAATCAAAGTCAATAAGACTGCCAGAAATAGCCAAACGACACAGCACTCAGCTTTCTTGGCAAAAAAAGGTGTGGAGATCGACTATGTGCAACCTATCTTCTTTGGAAGGATGGATACCCATTTAACACAACTGTTTTCTTACTTTTTTTCTATGCACTAAAAATGTTTACATGATGTGCAATAATCAAAAAAAGACATGCATGGTATAACTTTCTGTGTTATTAGCTTAATTAGTCTGCATTTGTTTATAATTGTGACTTAAATAACAGTCGGAGCACATTTTATTAGTAATCAAACATAGAGTATCTGAAAAAGTTCACTAATTATTTATTGCAATTGTAACCATCGTAGTGTACTTAGTTTAGGATTTTTCCTGGCTTGATGTTATGTGTTGTCTATTTTAGGGACATAAACAAACTGTTGAAAAAGGCAAGAAAGAAACAGAGAACACACTAAGCGAGTCTGATGACATTATGACCGAAGTCAACAACTTAGCGCAAAACATCAATGAAGCGGAAAACGTGAGTAAAAACCACAGTGTGCCATAAACTTCCTGAACAACTGAAATTTAAAGAGTGGTTTTACACTAAAGCAAACAAGTTTGGAGTAGCCAATTGTAAGCTGTTATAGAGATCAGAGCAAGTGATTTATATTTCTAGCTACTAAATCTCTGTCTTCAACAGACAGACACAAAACTCATTCTCTCCAGAAAAGTTCTAAACATTTTACCTGGAGGGTACAGCAGAATTTTATGAATGTATGATTTTTGGGTATGTGTTTTCTTTACAAAAATTGTATTTTTATTTCAAAAGGTGAAAAAAAAAACAATTCTACAGTATATTTGGGGGTGGGTTCAGTGGTAGTTTTAAAGCATACTATTTATGACATAGTAAATTTATTTACTCAGATTCACTCAAAATCAGCCAGGAAATTCGAAATTAGCCCCAATTACCATCAACAAGCAGCTTATTATGGTCTGAAGCCTCCTTACCTTTCATAATAAAGGGATGGAAGAAAAAAGGGTTAGAACTAGTGATGAGCGAGTATACTCGTTGCTCGAGATTTCCCGAGCATGCTCTGGGGGTCTCTGAGTATTTGTAAGTGCTCGGAGATTTAGTTTTTGTTGACGCAGCTGCATGATTTAGAGCTGCTAGACAGGATGAATACATGTTGGGGGTTGCCTGGTTGCTAGGGAATCCCCACATGTAATCAAGCTGGCTAACAGATGTAAATCATTCAGCTGCAACAATGAAAACTAAATCTCCAAGCACTAAAAAACACTCGGAGGACACCCGAGCGTGCTCGGGAAATCTCGAGTAACGAGTATACTCGCTCATCACTAGTTAGAACACAATATCAAACTAATTTTAGCTCTATATTTCTGCCTGTCATGCAACTCCACGACGATGATCCGCTGGCTTCCGAAGGCTCTCCGGGGCTGGTCTCCACTATACTTTTTCCCTACATCTTGCCTCCAGAATGTGTGTAGAGGTCTAGCTGGTGCCAGAAGTGCCAGAGAAGAGTAAATAGAACCACCACCAGAGCAGGTCAAGTACAATAGGAAGCTAGCGGATGACCAGTGGGGAGCTGTGGTGGGAGAGATAGGTTCGGACCTGGGTGAGTATATTAATTTATTGTTTTTAACCTCTCCCAGACCCATATAAATCTTGCAAATGGCAACTAGCTGATCGACCTTATCTTGGAATCACATGAATTGAATTCCCCCAAATTTGCAAATGATAGAATCTGCAATTTTTTGGAAACTCTGAATGAATTATTTAATTACTTAATCATCACATTCTAAAGATGTGTTCATACTGAGGTTTTTTGCAGGGTTTTCATGGAAAAAAAATCTTTAAAAAAATCATCTTTTTAACTACTTATGGATTTTTCGAAGTTTTTGCTCCAAAAACTTTGCAAAAACACCTCAGTGTGAATACACCCTAAGGGTATGTGCACATGTATTTCAGGAGGATTTTGGTTGAATTCATTATTGGATGAAAGACTTCTGTGATTGCTTGGGCCAACTTACTAAATCTTATGTTATAAAAATGCTGTGTGCTATGCATATAGTCTCTACTTCTTGACAACAAAACTACCTATATGCATTAGAAACTACCCATATTTAATAGAAATATCATAAACAAATAGCAAAAAATCCACCTTCATAAAACCCAATCAGCACAATAGTACAATAACTATACATATACAGCAGTCCACCAGATACTGAGACTGTAAGCCAAGTAGTCCAAGTACTGCAAAGTTTTCAGCAGTTCAATAAAATAAAGTGCATAGTGCTAGCGGTTACCTTATTAATAGGCGATAACATCAAACTCAAAGATGGAAATACAGTTCCGAATGATGTCCAGATGAAATCCGAGGAGAAAGAGGAAGGAATTCTCTTCAGGAGTGTAGTCCCGGCCGGTGACACACTCCCCCTAAACGTCCTCACTAGTGGTGCGCGACAAGAGCCGGTACACGCTCAAGACCTGTTGTGCTGCAGATGCCAAACATGACCTTGCGTGACGTAGTTAGTCACGTGACCATCCAAAGTAAGGAGCGCTGTGAGGACCAGTTTTTCCGCCCACCACTATATATCTTAATTGGTATAGATTTTATGTTATGCAGTATACAGCAGAGGATTACAGCTTTATGATATCCTGATTTAAAACCATGATGTGTGCCTTTAATTAAATAACATTTATCATCTATAGGCGTCCATTTTGAAAAATGTAACCCTTAACCAGCTTCTGGACACATACATCAAATGTAGACTGCACAATGTGAAATTAGCCTCACTGTGTTTAATAAATTATATCAAATTCATATTTGCCAGGAATTGATGGATATTAATAAAGAACTTCCACAATTGGGTGAAAGACTAAGAGTCAAAATAAGCAATCTCACTGATGAGATCCAAACGAGAGACCTTCCAGAGCAAGTACTCCAGGCAGAACTGCATGCTGCCCAGCTGAAAGAGTCCTCTGCAAAACTTGATGGGTGAGTAGAAGAAAAGTATACAAAAGTATACAAAAGTGTACAAAAGTGTACAAACAAACCCCTAGGAATGTGGTGCCCATTCCAGGATGGTTTTGTGCCATTAAAGTTGGTGGGGATTTTTTTTTCCACGGGATGGGTCACCATGTCATTGTGCATTAGGTTAGGAGTATATATGTGTTGAGCTGAACCTGGAAGGGACTTAGAGGTTGTTCAGTGAAAACAAGTTATCACACATTTACATAAATGATAACTACTTGCTGATCAATGTGTATTCTACCATTGTGGCCTTCACTGATTAGCAGAAAATGGAGCAGCAGGTTTAACATCCACCTGACGCTCCATTCATTCTCTATGGTGCTGCCAGAAAAAGCCTAGCACAGCATTTGGCAGACCCATAAAGAAAACATGGAGCAGAATTCAAGCATGCGCATTGCCACTCCTTTCTAATAGGGATAAAAGTGTGCCATTCTGCAGATCGGTCCATCCCAGCAATTAAACCTCACCCATCTACAAGTTCTTGGCCATCCTGTGGGTAGGTGATGACTTGTTTTTACCACACAAGCCCCTTAGTTTTTATTTTGCTACTTCCTCCCACTCATATCTTGCATGCCACTTAGTGCAACAGTAGAGTCATCTGATTGTTAATACAAACTAAAAGTACCGTCACACTCAGCGACGCTGCAGCAATATAGACAACGAGCCGATCGCTGGAGCATCGCTGTTTAGGTCGCTGTAGAGACGTCAAACACAGCAGCTCCAGAACGATGCAGGAGCGATCCAGTGACGTAACCGCGACTCACTTCTCATTCTCGCTGGTTGTTAGCTCCATGTAAAAACATTGCTGGCATCGTTGCTTTTGCTGTCAAACATGACGATACACGCCGACCTGGCGACAAAATAAAGTTCTGGACTTCTAGCTCCGACCAGCGATGGCACAGCGGGATCCAGATCGCTGCTGCGTGTCAAACACAACGAGATCGCTATCCAGGACGCTGCAACGTCACGGATCGTTGTCGTTCTCGTTGTAAAGTTGCTGAGTGTGAAGGTACCTTTAGGGCATACTCGTTATCTTGTACAGAGATAAGGAAATCATTTGAAAAACATTTCCATACTGTGAGACTTCTAGCCTGCTTCCAGATAAACTAGCAATAATAATATCTGTAGGTCTTTCATTTGCTTATGAGATATATACCATGTGCGGCATAATTTAGTATGTAAATTATAATATGCTAAACCAATACACCTTCAGCCTTATGTGGTCATTGCTGGCCCGTTGCACTTCAATTAAAATGATTACAACATTTGCCAAGCTTTCATCTGCCTTGTATATTAATGCATTCTGATTATACCAGCTACACGCATGTTTCTCTTCCAATAAAACATTGCTGCTGGCTTGAGTTCAACGTAAAACACAGAGCAGCAGTGCCCCCTACCTGTGCATCAGATATGTACTTGTCCAGCAATCTGTCTCGCCTGTGGAGCCCTGCAAGCTGCAAAATCTTTATCAACCTACTGGCAGAATATGGACAGAACTAAGATTCTAAGTCTAATCTGCAGAGGTTCGCTAGAGTTTATCCAATAATATATAATCCAAATACACTACTGGGGCTCATTCAGATGCCAGTGGCTTGTGTCCGTGTTTACCATCAGTTTTCATATGAATAAAGCTGATACAGGTTCCTCAAGCTTGTATCAAACAGTCCGTGAAAAAGCATAACACACAAATGGAATCCAAGTGCGGTCTGATTTTGATATTTTGTTTTATTGACCTATTGACAGTTTGACTCATCAAAACAGGAAATGTCTCTGAGTTTCTATATGGACCACTCAGTCTGCAGAAATATGGAAACATGTGAACAGCCCCGTAGGTTATAATAGGTATATGTACTATCTGTAAAAACACTGCATGTGAAACACTGACATCTAAAGGAGGCCAAAATTAAATACATAATTAGATAGATATATATGAGATAGATAGATAGATACTCACTGCATGCTTTTTACACAGACTTTTTTGCTGAACTCATACAATCCATCGAAAAGGTCTACTATAAGTTAAAAAATTCATTTGATGTATTATTGTTGCCCTGATTGCATAATTGATGCCTTGACTATATTTCATAGATTCAATAATTAAAGTGGTGTTCTAACCAAAACCTGAGTATCTATGAGTGGACCTCCACCAGATGAGATTGGTGAGAGTATGACACCTGGCACCCCTCACAGATCAGCTATTATATGCTCCAGTGACCGTAAAGTGCAGCTTCATTAAATGTGTAGCTTCCATTGCCAGGTACTGCAGAAAAAAATAGCTTATCGTCGAGAAGTCGGTTGTTGGACACTGACCCGTCTCATATTGATAAGCTATCCAACAGTTAAGTCATCAATATATTATGACGGGACAACCCATTTAACAATTTTAATGGATCAATTTCATCTTGACTGGGAAGTGTGGTGAAATATATTTTTACGGTTAATTGACTCTACCAAGCACTATGCTGGCACCACTGCATCTGTTTAGAACGTGTGTATATATACATATCTCAATAGTGAAATTGCAACCCCAAGAAGTAAAAATCATGGCATTAAGGAATAGGCATGATATGTAAAAAATGAAAAAGATGGAAGTACATTTTTCAAAGCAACCTAATTTATTCAATAGCTATTATGCGTGCAGCGCACAGAAATACATGCACTTATATGTCTTATCAAGACAACAATGAGCTTATTAATGGTTCTATAAGGAATGTTCTGACACGCTGAATGCACTTGAGCCAGGTCAAAGTAATGTCAAGGGTAGTATATGGATAGGTCTCTAATTGTAAAGATTTCAAGAAATGTACAGTTCAAACTAGAAGTTTACATACACTAAGCAAAAATACACATATTCATGTTTTTTTCAACACCTGACATGAAATCAGAATATACCTTTCCAGTTTTAGGTCAATTAGGATTACCATATTTATTAATATTTGTCAGATGCCAGAATAATGAGAGCGAGAGAATGTCTTAAGGCATTTGTATTATTTACTGCAAAGTCAAAAGTTTATATGCATTTCGATAGTTTTTGGAATCATTGCCCTTAAACTGAATGACTTGGGTCAAACGTTTACTAAATCTATCAGGACCCTGTCAGCACTGGCAAACTGCCACGGCATGCCCAGCACCAGCCCTGCAGGCAATTTGTCCATGACAAAACATTCAATCTCTTCCACGTGGGAAGAACCAATTTTCAACACAAGCTTTTCAGAAACAGAAATGATCCCAGTTCGTGTAAGAGGAGATGAGTCGATGGCCATGACTTTAAGAGTTCTGCCTGTCCCTCCTGCACTGCGCTGCTATCTCCGTGTATGACTCCTTGCCTATGTTCTGACTATTCTCTGCTTGCCCCTCCTGTACCGTGCTGCCCTCTCCATGCATGACCCCCATTTGTTCGACCTTAGTTCTCCTCTCCTCTATTCCAGGGTCCCTGTAGCATCCTGCACTCATCTCCAGCAGCAGGATGCTAAGCCCCACCCCTTGTGGTCACATGATCGCAGGTCCTTCTGCCTCCTGCTATCCTCAGAATCCCCTCTCGCCACGCTGCTCAGGTTCAGTCTGCCTGAGCTTTGCCGCGGCATCTGATCCTGGGCACTCCCGCAGTTTGGGTGAGTCACCCTGCTCAGCAGTGGCAGTTCGCTGGTGCTAACAGGATCCTGATATTATAAGCCACCACACATTTTTTCTAGGTTGGGGAAAGTTGTGTGTATTTTCTGTGCAAATTAGCAACATGGATCCCCTGCAGGCTTTAGCTGATCAGGTCAAACATTTAACACAAATGTCCAAAAAGCTCAATCTGAACAGCGAACGATGGCCTATACCCAACAGCAGTTGGTGGACACCGTGCAGGGGGCCGGTGTGGCAGGGACTCTTGGTTCCAGGAGTAGGGACGAATCTGTGGTATCCCCTGAATCTCCGGTCAAATTGCCTGACTCCTTTTCAGGGAATAAAAAGTAGTTTAGGTCCCTCAGGGAGGAATGTAAGCTTTTTTCTTTAAGGCCCGTTCCTCTGGGGATGAGTTCCAGAGGGTGGGGGTCGTTATTCCTCTACTGAGGGGTGCCCACCAAGCATGGTCTTTTTCTCTGTCTCCCACTGTCCCCGAGAGAATGACAGTCGATGCCTTCTTTGAAGCCTTGGGCCGCATATATGATGAGCCTGACAGAGTAGGTATGGCTGAAGATATGGTCATGAGTGTGCGTCAGGGTAAACACTCAGCTGAGTGGTTTTGTGCGGAGTTTCAACACTGGGCAGCAGAGGTCTCATGGGATGATGCTGCCTTTTGGGGCTTATTGCGCAGAGGCCTGTCTGAACGTCTCCAAGACGCTCTGGCCCTCCATCCACCACCTGACACCTTGGAGGATGCCATTACTTAGGCCGTGCATATGAACCGCAGTCTGCGGGCTAGGGGTGTCATGCAGTCCGAGACATCCCTATTCTTCGGCAGCAAAAGGACTGGTGTCGCTCCTGAACCCATGGAGATTGGCACCACTTCGGTCAAGGAAAAGGAGAGGACATGCCGCTGGGAGAAGCAACTCTGTCTTTATTGCGGGGAGTCTGGTTATTGACCCCACAATGAGGCTATAAGAAGCCTCCCAGAATCCAGGAGTGAGGCCGTCCAGATTAATCTCTGAACTACCTAGTCCCACAAACTAAGCAGATCATGACAATATCTTTCCATAAGCTTCTCACAATAGTTGGTCCGAATTTGGCCCTATTTCTCTTAAAAAATAAACTGGTGTAGCTTTCCCAGGTTTGTAGGTCACCTTGCTCGCACCTGCCTTTTCAGCGTTGCCCATAAATTATCAATAGGATTGCGGTATGGGCTTTGTGAATACCCATCCAAAACAATGACTTTGTTATCCTTAAGCCACTTTTTTAGCATTTTGGCAGTATACTTTGGGTCATTGTTCATTTGGAAGACCAATTTCTGCCCAAGTTTTAACTTCCTGGCTGATGTCTTGAGATGATGTTTCAGTATTGTCACATAATCTTCTTTTCTCACAATGCCATCTAATTTGTCAAGTGCACAAGTCCTTCCTGCAGCAAAACAACCCCACAACATGATGCTGCCACCCCTGTGTTTCACAATTGGGATGTGTTCTTCGGCTTCCAAGCTTCCCCTTTTTGCTCCAAATGTAATGAGGGTCTTTATGACCAAAAAAGTTCAATTTTAGCTTCATCAGACCACAAGACATGTCTCCAAAAATTAAGGTCTTTGTGCATTTGCAAACAATAATCTGGATTTTTTGTTTGTATTTTGGAGTAATGGCTTTTTCCTGGTAGAGTGGCCTTTCAGCCCATGATGATACAGTAGTCTTTTCACTGTGGATATTGACACAATCTTACCAGCTTCCACCATCATCTTCACAAGGTCTTTTACTTTTGCCCTTGGGTTGATGTGCACATGTCGGACCAAAGCACGTTCATCTCTTGGACACAGAACCCATTTCCTTCCTGAGCGGTATGATAGCTGGACATTCCCATCTTGTTTGTACTTGCATATAATTGTTTGTACAGATGAACAAGGCACCTTCAGGTATCTTAAAATTATACCCCAGTATGAGTTAGACTTGTGCAAGTCCACAATTCTCTTCCTGATATTTTGGCTGATTTCTTTAGACTTTCCCATGATGCTACACAAAGAAGCAATGTGTTTCAGGTGTGCATTAAAATACATTAACAGGTGTGTCTCTAATTAACTCAGATGTTACAAAAAAACACGCTTCTGAACACGACATCAACTTCTAGTTTCAACTGTATGTTATTTAGCCCAAAATACACACATTTATGTAAAAAAGAGTTACCTCCCCAAAGGTGTCAATGTCCTATAAATTATCTCAATCTAAATGTAGAGCACGTATATTGAATCATTATCATTCATATCCGCCCTTGAATTTTGAACAATTTTTATGTTTTTTATTCAAAGTCTTCTAAATATGCTGTTGGAAAATATTATAGCCTCTTAATGTACATTTGTATACCTTGAATCAGTGCTCCAAGATGATTTTTGTCTATACAGAATTGGTTTTACAAATGAAGAATACATACCTGGTTTGTGAGTCATTGCTCAATGAAATTGTTTTGTCATTGCTATAGCAATATATTATTTTGCCATCAATTCATTTTTGTTTCATGGATACTTGAGTTTAATATTCCTATCGGTTTCCACAGAATCCTTGCTGAAGCTAAAAACCTCTCATTTAATGCTACTGCAGCTTTCAATGCATACAGCAATATCAAGGACTCAATTGACAGTGCAGAGGACACTGCAAAAGAGGGCAAAGCCAAAGCAAATGAAGCAGCAGAATTGGTAAGCGCAAAGACGTTTTGGTTTAAATATCACATAAAAGTTAGAAAGAATTGTGAGTTCGATACCTAACACCAATTTTAAAGAACATCCCCTTTGCCTGAATGTCCAGTTTCTAAGAGCTCGTGAACACAGTCGAAACATCTGTGCAAAGCCTATATGGTAATTCACACAAAAGCCAGCTACATAGGCCTCTATATAGAGTCTGACAGGCACCATATAGGGAGATTTTCTCCAATCAAAAAAATCCTTTTAAATAGAGCATGCAATAATTTTTTTGTCATATGCAATCTGACATAAAAATTTCAGCATAGAATTGGAGGCATACTAAGGCACAGTATAGGCCCCCGTGACTCTATAGATTCCCTATTAAGCCTTATTATGAGAACAATAATAGAGATGAGCAGATGGAATTTATTTTATAATTTTTATGATTTTGCTGAACACGGCAAAATTGAATAATATACGATTTGATTTGTGAGAATCACCAAAAATTGCCATCACCATTTTGCATATTGCAAAAGACAGCATCAGCCAGAAAAGGCTCACATGACCTTGAGTGCGGGTTTCCCATTGATGCCTGGCATCTATTAAGTTGCCTGGTATAGCACAGCCAATCAGAAGGAACTATGATAGCCTATATAAAAAGCAGAGATTTATACCACATTCACACATTCAATATTTGGTCAGTATTTTACATCAGTATTTGGAAGCCAATATCAGGAGTGGAACAATCAGAGGAAAAGTATAATAGAAACACGTCACCACTTCTGCATTTATCACCCACTCCTGGGTTTGGCTTACAAATAGGGATGTCAAAACTGAACATGTGAACTTGGCCTTAGGGAAGAATCTGGACAGTGAGATGCTTTCACTTCTCACAGCTTACAAATAGTGATAGTGAAAGTGATAAAATAGTGAATAAATATTACAGACAGTGTGTGACACCATAGAAGAAAATAACAGTTGCAATCCATTTACCACAGCCATTTGTGTTGCCATACCTTTCACATTAGTTAAAGTGCTTCTTCACTGGTCTGACATCTTCTTATTAAATACTATATTCTCCAATGTAAAATAAAAATACTTTATAGTCACGTCCAAGACTCAAAAGACAATTTGGCATTTGAGACCTGCAACCAAATAGTGGATGCTCCTGTGCTGAATTGCTTGTATCTTCCCTGGATATCTGAAGTTTGCATGAAGGAAGTAAAAGTGCAGCAGCCTAATAGTGGCTGCTGATTGACTGAAAGTGATCATGTGGTGGAGCAATGTTATTCAATCTTCAAGAAGACCTGGTGCCGACATCATTGAATCAGTATGGTAAGGTACAAGAGGTGAGTAGAGATGAGAGAACCTGAACTTTAGTGCATGGTTCTAACTGGACACCTAGTGTCCGGTGCTCAACTCCGGACACGGAATTCTCCCGGAAAGTCGGTTTTAGTGTTGAGAAAGAGAAATAGAGAGGGATGGAGAGAGAGACTTTTGAAGGCCCCTAGCCTTTACTTTGATTGTGGGGTTTGAGTAGAGTCTTAGTACCTGAACTAAACAATGGGCTAAAGTTCGTTCGAACCTGGATATCTATGGGTCCACTCATACCTAGAGGCAATCATAGGTTATTCTTATTTTACAGCTGCAAATGTATTTACGAAGAGGTTGTTCAGAGAGGTGGATGACCACTTTAAGGTCCATTTACAATGCCCAATGATCATGAACGAGCATTATTAGGAATATTGGTTTCATGATAATTTTGCAGTCTTAACAGGCTGCCGAGCACCCGATGAACAAGCAAATCACTCATTCGTTGGGTGAAATGGTCTGTTTTGTATAAAGATTATGATATTAAAAACTACTGTTACTGTTTAGACACTCAATTAAGTAATAATCTAAAAAAGGACTGGCTACACATATGGCACTTCCAAAACTTAAATGCACCTATAAACTACGGAAGCTAATGCCAAAATCCAAATATTTTAAACAAATATATCTTTATTCAATATAATTTATAAAAACATGTCACACAATAGATACATATGCATAAAAACTTCTAAGAAGCGGAACGCGAAACGCGCATCGGGGAAGGTGCCGCATATACAGGTTATGTATTAACTCCTTATCACTCACTTTGGTATGGCATTGAGGCCTGCATGAGGTATTTGAGTTGTCTGTATGTTTTTCTGTTGATAGCTTTGCATATCAGTCCAACTATGATGGTACTACTATAACTTTACAACTTTGAAGGATACTTTAATCAGTCATGTAGCTATGGATATGGCACTGAATATTTTTTGTATCCTCTTTGCATTATATTATCCCAGCTAATTTGGGACACATTGTTGTCTTTGGATATAAGAACTTTTGTATATACCTTCTTGTCAGCCTGAGTGAATACTACTATATATATGTGGAATTGTGTATACATTCCTACTATTATCTACCTCTATATGGCGGTACTAAGTTTTTATGCATATGTATCTATTGTGTGACATGTTTTTATAAATTATATTGAATAAAGATATATTTGTTTAAAATATTTGGATTTTGGCATTAGCTTCAATTAAGTAATAAACCTTTAGCATTTTTAAAAACGATCAAGAGAACTAAGATTGTCCAGTTGTCTGATCAGACAAAGCCTATAGATATGAGTCTTGCTGTTTTGGGGGTTAAAAAAAATATTGTTAAAACTATGTGTCATACATTCTTAAATGATGGATATTATTTCTATTAAATGTATAAATATTTGAATAAAGTAATATATCGTTTACGTGTATATTATTGACATGTTCACCCCTCGTAATAGAAATATTAGTTCTTAGTATTTAGCCTTTCGATTTCCTTCTTATTTGCTAGACATTTTAGATATATTCTTTGTTTGCAATATTCATATTACTGCATGCAAATGTGACCTTTCCAGGCTGTTATTTTGATTGTACTATATCTAATAGCCCTCCAAACCCAGGGTAGCTTGATAGTTTGTAAAATGTCCAAACTAAGATTAATCTGTATTCACATTCTATACAACTTCATTTGCTCAAGCTCAATTAATTTTCGCAAAAAATACATTTTATTTTTTTTTTAGATTTTATTTTTATGGTTTTCTTTTTCTGATTATTAAGTAAATATCATAGACTGTTTCTGAATTAATCTTTCGAGCATTCATTTCATAATGAGCATTGCATTGCAGACTTAGCATTGTAATTTTTGACATAATTAATGTTCACATTGTTAATGTCATCCTTTTCAGTGCCATTGTAGGAAAAAAGATTCCAAAAGAAATGTGTTCTAGTTCTCAAATTATTTTTCAAAATTGAAGTACCGCATTTTTCGGACTACAAGACGCACTTTTTCCCCCCAAAAAAAGGGGGGAAAATGGGGGGTGCGTCTAATAGTCGCAATGCAGGCTTACCGTGGCGGCAGAGGTGCGGTGGCAGAGGTGTGGCGGCAGAGGAGGCGCAGTAAGCGGGGTCCCTTTCTCCGGTGAGGTGATGCAGCAGCCCGGTATGCAGCAGAGCCGGGTGAATCCTGTTGTTATCGGTGGTGGCGGCCATTTTCCTGAGGCCGCGCGTGCGCAGATGGAGCGCTCTGCTTCCCGGGGCTTCAGGAAAATGGCCGCCGCGATCTCCATCTGTGCACGCGCGGCCTCCCGCAGCCATTTTCCTGAAGCCCCGGGAAGCAGAGCGCTTCATCTGCACACGCGCGGCCTCAGGAAGATGGCCGCCCCCACCGATAACAATAGGATTCACCCGGCTCTGCTGCTTACCGGGCTGCTGCATCACCATACCGGGGAAAGGGACCCCGCTTACTGCGCCTCCTCTGCCACCGCACCTCTGCCACCGCACCTCTGCCACCGCACCTCTGCCGCCACGGTAAGCCTGCATTGCCTGCACGGTAAGCCTGGGACCCCTCTCACGCCATACCTCTCACTGCACCTCCTGATCCCAGCACCTCCTGATCCCAGCACCTCCTGATCCCAGCACCTCCTCATTCCAGCACCTTCTTATCCCAGCACCTCCTCATCCCAGCATCACCCCACCTCTGCTGACACGCCTCCTGTGACCCTGCTCTGCCACCGCCAGCCCTCAGGTAAGATACTGTAAATTCGGACAATAAGACGGACCCCCATCTTATAAAAAATCTTTTTTTCTGCAATTTTCACCCCAAATTTGGGGTGCGTCTTATGGTCCGGTGCGTCTTATAGTCCGAAAAATACGGACTGTATATATATTATACTGTAAAAAGCTAAACTTCTCCAATATGAATTAGTATTCTGCTTTACTAGGTTGAAATATTGTTTTTGTCTTATTTTTATCATATTGTAGGAGTTTAGATGAGTCAGAAAATTACAAATAATTTGGAATTATTTTTAAGAAGCCCAAGGCAAATAACCTCATAGGGAACATTTATATGGAAAGTAGCAAACAAAATTGAAATGCATTGTATTTTGTACTTGTACTACAACTTTATTCAATTTGATAAGAAGCTTGTATTGAAGACCACCATGGTAGAGGATATGTCATTCCAAAGATTAAGTGTCTTTTTTTAACAGTTTTCATTGTATCTTCAAATGAAGTTTGGTTAAATTACTGATTGTGCAGAAAAGATAATATTCTGGAAAAGAAAATGTTTTAGGAAATTGAATTAGACGGTAAAAGAATTAGAAACTGAAATGATTTATTAAAGCCTATTCAAAGGATATTCACAATCCTGTCAATCATTGGATAAGCCATTACAGTAGGAATGGGTTCCGGTCTAGGAAATACAGCGGTTTTAACCCTCTACTGCTCTAAAGTGATTTCTGAAACTAAACTCTATTGAAGGGATCCATAACAGATCTATTCAGTTCTTAATCTTACAGACTCGTATTGAGTTAGCCAGATTTCAGACAGTTTTCTGTTCTTTTTATATCAAGCAGCAGGATCCAGATTATGCTATTTAGTAGAGTTGGGCAAACCTGAACAGTAAAGTTTGGCGTCCGTACCGAACACCTACTGTTTGAGCACGGACACCGAACATGGACTTCACTAGGAAGTCCGTGTTACTGTTAGGGTTCAGCTGTCCGAACACCGGGTGTTTGTTGCGCTGTTATGTACATGGCAGCGCGGCAAACACTGCTTCTGATCAGCGGTGAAATCATCCTTGCTGGTCAGAGAGCCACAGTCCCCATGCTGTCCAAAGACAGTGGGAGCACTCAGCTGTGATCGGAGGTATAAAGTTTACTTTCAGTCACTGGTGTCAGCTGATGGGACTACTGCTCCCATCATCCGACACCTGCTGCTAACAGTGTGTGCAGGCGCGGCAGATCGGAGTATTCATCAGCAGCTCCTGCACTGGAAAAAAATAATTTAAAAAAAGTGTGGGTTCCCTGCATTTTTGCTAACCATCCAGGCAAAACTCACAGCTGTGGGCTGCAACCCTCAGCTGTCAGCTTCAGCAAGGCTAGTTATTAAGAATAGACGGGTCCCAACGCTGTATTTTATAATTATTTAAATAAATAATTTATAAATGGCAGACAGCTGGGGGCTGGTATTCTCAGGCTGGTAAGGGGCCATGGATATTGGCCCCTCCCAGCCTAAAATTAGCAACCCGCAGCTGCCCAGAAAAGGCACATTTATTAAATGTGCCAATTCTGGCTCTTTATATACCAAAGAAATGGAGTACAGAAACACCACCAAGAAGATAAAAAATACAATGATTTTATTAACACAATATCACACAAACAAATCAAGTTATCATAAGTTATGACTAGTGTTGAGCGATACCTTCCGATATCCAGAAGTATCGGTATCGGATTGGATCGGCCGATATCAATACCCGATACCAATGCAAGTCAATGGGACATAAATATCGGAATCTAAATAAGCCCTTTCTGTCCTTCTACATCCTGTTCCGGAGGGGGGAAGAGTGTGGGCGGTGCATGGGCGGACACTGTGCGTGTCTGTGTGTGTGGGCGGGGTCTGTGTGGGCCTGCCGGGGATCTGTACAGGCCTCTCGGGGGTCTGTGCGGACTGACGGGGGTCTGTGTGTGCCTGCCGGGGGTCTGTGCGGGCTGCTGGGGGACTGTACGGGTCTGCCGGGGGTCTGTGCCTGCTGGGGGTCTGTGTGGGCATGCCGGGGCTCTGTGTGGGCTGCCACGGTTCTGTGCGGGCTGCTGGGGGTCTGTGTGGGCTTGCCGGGGCTCTGTGCGGGCCTGCCAGGGGTCTGTGCGGGCCTGCTGGGGGTCTGTGCATGCCTGACGGGGCTCTGTGCGGGTTGTAGGGGGTCTGTGTGGGCTACCGGGGTCTGTGCTTGCCTGCCGGGACTCTGTGCGGGCTGCTAGGGGGCTGGGCGGGCTGCTGGGGGTCTGTGCGGGCTGCCGAAGGTCTGTGCGGGCCTGCCAGGGGTCTGTGCGTGTGCAGGCATCGTCCGATGAGACTACAAATGACAGTGATTGACACATTAGCCAATGATGGGACACAGTAGTAGTCCCATCATCCGGCTAATGTGTTGATTGAAAAAAAAAAAACATACATACTACATACATACTACATACATACCTACTACATACCTAGAACATACATACTACAAATAGTACATTCATACATTACATACAATACATACATATAGACATACAGTACATTAAACATAGAGTACATACTCACCTTTACTTGTCATTTTGATCCCCGAAGCCAGTGTCACATGTAAAAAATATTAAAATAACAAACAACCAATATACTCCCTGTGCACAGAAATCCGCGAGTGTCCCACGACGATCTCCCATGGAGAACGGCAGCATCAGCTGATGCGACAAATCTCCAGAGGCTCCAGGAACACAATGATGGGAGGAAGGTATCCTTCCGCACTGTATTCCTCCACCGCTGTAAAAAAATAGTCCCTATTCTCACTTTTGGCATTGCTGTGTGAGAAATTTTCCCACGCAGCAATTGCCATAAAGTGAGACTTTGAACTATAGTAACCTCAGTGATGCACTGCAGGAGCCATTGTCTCCTGTCAGTGTGTCACTGAGGGTCCTATAGAGCAGTGACATCACCCAATGTCACTGCTCTATAGGGGAGATTGTTGTGGGACTCTCGTTATTAATTGGACTACGGCGGACAGGTAGTATACGGTTTATTATTTTACGTTTTTTGCAGGTGCTGAAGTATGGTAAGTATGGTTAAATGAAGAATATTAAAATACTTTTTTCCTAATGTGTGTGTTTTATTAACCCTTTATTACTATTGGATTAATAATGGATAGGTGTCTTATTGACGCCTCTCCGTTATTAACCAGGCTTAATGTCACCTTACAATAGGAAGATGTAATTAACCCCGTATCCCACCGCTACACGTGGGAAGAGAGGGGCTAAGTGCTGGAATTGGCGCATCTTACAGATGCCCCATTTCTGGGGCGGCTTCAGACTGATATTTGTAGCTGGGGCGGCAATATCCATGGCCCCTCTCTAGGCTATGAATATCAGCCCGCAGCTATCTGCGTAGCCTTTCTAGCTATAAAATATAGGGGACCCAACCGTCATTTTTTGGGGGGGAGTCCCCCTATTTTAATAGCCAGTAAAGGCTGTCTGCAGGCTGATATTCATAGCAGGCTACCCACCCGTCGGCTTTCCCCCTCTGGCACAGAAGATTGTGCGGGAGCCCACGCCGTTTTTTTTTTTTTTTAATTAAATGCTCATTAAGGCCTATTTCACACTTGCGTCGGTACGGGTCCGTCGCTATGCGTCGGGCCGACGTAGCGATGCATGTTGTGAAATTTGTGCACGACGTGGGCAGCGGATGCAGTTTTTCAATGCATCCGCTGCCCATTCTGAAGTCCGGGGAGGATGGGGCGGAGTTTCGGCCACACATGCGCGGTAGAAAATGGCAAACGCGACGGACAAAAAAACGTTCACTTTTTTCGTGCCGACGGTGTGCCAAAACACAACGGATCCATTTGCATGACGGACACGTGTGGCCATCCGTCGCGATCTGTTGCTAATACAAGTCTATGTGTAAAAAACGCATCCTGCGAGCACATTTGCAGGATCTGTTTTTTCCCAAAACGACAGATTGGGACAGATTGCTAAAAATGCAAGTGTGAAAGTAGCCTTAGAAACATCGGCCTTTCTATTATATATCTATGGATATATCTATCTATAGATATATTTAAAGATAGATATATCTATAGATACATAGATGCATCTATCCATATATCTGGCTGCTTTCACACATCAGGTTTTTGCCGTCAGGCACAATCCGGCAAGTTTTGAAAAAAACGGATCCGTTTTTTTCCGCCGGATCCATTTTTTCCACCGGATCCGTTTTTTTCCTCAGGATCCGTTTTTTCCACCGGATCCGTTTTTTTCTGCAGGGTCCGTTTTTTTCTGCCGGATACGTTTCTTCTGCCAGATCCGTTTTTTCCACCGGATCCATTTTTTCCACAGGATCAGGTTTTTCCACTGGATCCGTTTCTTACGCTGGATCCGTTTTTTTCCGCAGGATCCGATTTTTCTGTCAGATCTGTTTTTTTCCACTGGATCCGTTTTTTTCCGCAGGATCCGTTTTTTTCCCTGGATCCGCTTTTTTCCGCCGCTTAATGAGCGTTGAATAAGAAAACCGGCTCCCACGCAATTTTCTGCGCCAGAGGGAGAAAGCCAACGGCCGGGGGCCAATATTTGTAGCCTGCTATGAATATCAGCCCACAGCTGTGTAGCCTTTACTGGCTATTTAAATAGGGGGATCTCCCAACAAAAATTACGTGGGGTCCCCCTATATTTTATAGCCAGGCTACGCAGACAGCTGCAGGCTGATATTCATAGCCTAGAGAGGGGCCATGGATATTGCCCCAGGCTACAAATACCTTCCACAGCCATCCCAAAAATGGCGCATCTATAAGATGCGCCAATTCCGGCACTTAGCCCCTCTCTTCCCACTCCCATGTAGCTGTGGGATATGGGGTAGTAAGGGGTTAATGTCACCTTGCTATTGTAAGGTGACATTAAGCTGGGTTAATAACGGATAAGACGCCGATCCATTATTAATCCAATAGTAATAAAGGGTTAATAAAACACACACACATTAGGAAAAAAGTATTTTAATATTCTTCATTTAACCATACTTACCATAATTCAGCGCCTGCAAAAAACGTAACATAATAAACCGTATACTACCTGTCCGCCGTAGTCCAATTAATAACGAGTGTCCCACGACGATCTCCCCTATAGAACAGTGACATCGGGTGATGTCACTGCTCTATAGGACCCTCAGTGACACACTGACAGGATATAATGGCTCCTGCAGTGCATCACTGAGGTTACTATAGTTCAAAGTCTCACTTTATGGCAATTGCTGCGTGGGAAAATTTCTCACACAGCAATGCCAAAAGTAAGACTAGGGACTATTTTTTTACAGCGGCGGAGGAATACAGTGCGGAAGGATTCCTTCCTCACATCATTAGATTCCTGGAGCCCCTGGAGAGCAGTCACTTCAGCTGATGCTGCCGTTCTCCACGGGAGATCGTCGTAGGACACTTGTGGATTTCTGCGGATCAGGGAGTATATTGGTTGTTTGTTATTTTAATATTTTTTACAGATGACACTGGCTTCGGGAACAAAGTGACAAGTGATGGTGAGTATGTACTCTGTTATATGTACTGTAAGTCTATATGTATGTATTGTATGTAATGTATGAATGTATTGTATGTATTATGTATGTAGTATGTATGTACTTTAGTATGTATGTATGTAGTATGTATGTATGTAGTATGTATGTAGTATGTATGTAGTATGTATGTACGTATGTAGTATGTATGCAGTATGTATGTAGTATGTATGTAGTATGTTGTATGCATGTATGTAGTATGTAGGTAGTATGTATGTAGTATTTTTTTTTTACATTCAATACATTAGCCGGATGATGGGACTACTACTGTCCCATCATTGGCTAATGTGTCAATCACTGTCACTGTAGCAGGCATCGTCCGATG
Source organism: Ranitomeya imitator (assembly GCF_032444005.1). Classification (NCBI taxonomy): domain Eukaryota; kingdom Metazoa; phylum Chordata; class Amphibia; order Anura; family Dendrobatidae; genus Ranitomeya; species Ranitomeya imitator. The sequence goes on along the minus strand of NC_091286.1, from coordinate 249,027,050 downwards.
GGACTTGTAGTCCCATCTGACGATACCTGCACACACGCACAGACCCCCGGCTGCCTGCGCAGAGCCCCGGCAGCCTGCACAGAGCCCCAGCAGGCCCGTACAGACCCCCGGCAGGCCCGCACAGACCCCCGGCAGGCCACACAGACCCCTGGCAGACCCGCACAGACCCCCGGCAGCCCGCACAGACCCCCAGCAGCCCACACAGAGCCCCGGCAGGCCCGCACAGACCCCCAGGAGGCAGCCACAGACCCCCAGCAGCCCACACAGACCCCAAGCAGGCACGCACAGACCCCTGGCAGGCCCTCACAGACCCCCCACGGTCACGCATAGACCCCGCCCGCACACACACACGCAGTCTCCACCCATGCACCGCCCACACTCCATTATAGAGCTTCACTGCACTATGGCAACTTCCGATTCCGGTATCCGATATCGCAAAAGTATCGGAACTCTGTATCGGAATTCCGATACAGCGAATATCGGCCGATAACCGATATTTGCAGTATCGAAATGCTCAACACTAGTTATGACACAAAGAGGAAAAAAGGTTGGGAGACATGCCAGAACAGAGAGGGTGGACATCTGAGTCACCTCACCAAGGGCTAATGGGATCATATATCAGAAAATACATGCAGTCAAACAAAATTGGTGCATGAAAGTAAAGAAGGGAGACTTTTGTCCAATAAAAGAGAATATATATGCACACATCACCAGTCACATAGTTAAATGATTAGCCCAGCTTACCCATCAAATGTGATAGTGTGCACACATCCCCCTGCTGGCCACTTTGACACGCAATTTGCATTATTTCTTTCCAAAAAGGAGAGTGCATTGTGTCATGTCTCAAGAGTTTAAATAGTAATGCGGCCATAGGTGCAGGTACAAGCGGCGCATGCATCCCAGAAATCACGCTGCGGAAGTTTTCCCCTCCCCCAGGGCCATCCACACTGAACATGATTCACCTGATGATGTCAGGCGGCATGCGCACAGAGTGCAATAGAGAGCCCCAGGCAAAGCTGGATGGTGCAGCAAACAGAGCACGCATGCGCACCACGTCAGCCATCTTATCGAAGACCAGGAGCACAGCCATTAAAAGGACTACAGTGATAAAATCCCCAGTGCAATCCACAAAGGTAAATCATAATAAGAAAAATAATGATTAATAAGACCACCAATCAAGGGCAGAATATGTGCTACACTTTAGGAGCACAATCAGTAGCCCAAGTGAACATAAAATATATTACAAGGTATTATAAGGAAGTCACCCAGCAAAATCACGACTGGTAATAAAGTGATATTATTGCATTGTGCAAAAATGCAGTATAACACCATATGTAGAATAATCATAATAAAATCTGAGTGATAAACAATAATAAACAATAACAATAAACATAAATAAAAAAATAATAATAAAACAGTCAGAGACACGACTGACATACTAAGGTCGACGGACTCTTTCTAGAGGCGAGCATGCTCCTAGTTACTAATGAAATCAAGTCCCTATATACGTCCATTAGGCACAATGATGGACTCAGGGCGTCCCGTTTCTTCCCTGAGACAGCCAACTGGGATGGCCATTTTTCGGATTTTGTTTTGGATTTACTTGAGTTTGTTTTGACACATAATTTTTTTGTATTCAAGGATAGATTTTAGTTGCAGACGCAAGAGACTACCATGGGTGTGGTGTGTCCTCTGTCATACGCAAACCTGTTTCTTGGCTATTAGGAGAGACAGGTTTTCTTTGGTGATGGATCGCATGCCACGGACCCAGTTATAGGCTGGTTTCGTTACATTGATGATGTTTTGATAGTGTGGAAAGGTGACGAAACAAGCCTATCTCAATTCATGCAACATCTTAACAACAATTTGTTTAATTTAAAATTTACGTGTAAGTGGCATTCCAATAAAATTAATTTTCTTGATTTGACTTTGTGTGTCGCAGAGGATGGATCTATTGAGTCAGATTTATAATGCAAGGAGATAGCCGCCAACTCCCTCTTGCACGACACGTCGGCACACAACCATTCAGTGATTAGGGCCATCCCGGTTGGCCAATTTCTTAGGAACAGATGGGTCTGCTCGACTGCAGCCCACTTCGAGAGACAGACCATCGCCCTTACTGACCGTTTTAAAGAAAGGGGTTAAAGCAATCAGTGTATCAGGGAGGGGTATAGAAGGGCCAAGTTTGCGAGAAGGGAAGATTTACTCATGTAATCAAAGAAAGATAGACAACAAGGGTCTTGTGACATAAGATTTATCTCCACCTCAAATTGCCGATGGGATCGGATCCGTGAGATTTGATGAAACACTGGTCAGTCTTATGTACAGACAGTGTCCTGGTGACCCACTTGTCTCAACACCCATTCATGACACAGCGCTGGGGAAAGAATTTGAAGGACCATTTAGTGAAGAGCCACTATGTAGCCAAACCAAGTATTTTGTTTAACTTTGGGGGTAACTCTGCCTGTGGGGATCTCACCGAGGTCAAGGCAGTTCAGCCCAGCTGGGAACGGAGCCTCAGTGACCAGATGTAACCTCAATGATGTCACCACCAGTCACTCAGGCTCGCAACCGCTCAGTCCACAGTGGTTCTCAGCCTGGATGGTTGCATCTTGGCACCGTCCAGGTTGAAATCTAGAATGACAGACAGGTTTTGTATATTGTTGTTTTTTTATTAAAGTTTTCTTACAGGAGATCAAGGGCTTCGTTAGAATTAGGAGAAATTATAAGTATGGTTTAATTAAGATTATTAAATGAGTCTGTGTCTTTCTTTCAATTAAAGGACTTAATTCTTGCTGTAATTTTATTTACTACATAACTATAGGATTAGTAATGGATAGGTGTCTTATAGATGCCTCTCCATTACTAAGCCGTGGGCTTGATGTCACCTGACAATACATAGGTGACATCAACCCCACAAATATTAACCTCACTTGCCACCACTACAGGGCAAGTGGGAAGAGCCGTTCAAAGCACCAGAATTGGCACATCTAATAGATGAACCTTTTCTGAGCAGCTGCGGGCTGCTATTTTTTGCCTGGGGGGGCAATATCCATGGCGCTCAGCAGCCTGAGAATAACAGCCCACAGCTGTCTGCTTTAGCAAAGTTAGTTGTCAAAAATGGGGAACCCATGAAGTTTTTTTAACTTATTAATTTAAACAATTAAAAAATACGACATGGGGACCCCACTATTCTTGATAACTAGCCTTGCTGAAGATGACAGCTGAGTTTTGCCAGGCTGGTTAACAGAAATGCAGGGAAACCCACACCATTTTTTTAAATTATTTATTTACAGCTCAGGAGCGGCTGATGAATACGCCCATCCGCCGCTCCTGCTCTCCTTTATTAGCAGCAACAGCAGGTGTCGGATGATGGGAGCAGTAGTCCCATTAGCTGACACCAGTTACCAGAGGTAAACTTTATACCTCCTATCACAGCTGAGCACTGTCTTTTGACAGTGTGGGAACCACGGCTCTCTGACCGACGGGGATGATTTCACCGCCGATCAGAAGCAGTGTTTGCTGCGCTGTCTTGCACATTACAGCACAGCAAACACTGGATGTTCAGGCCCCCATTCAAGTAAATGGGGTCCGGGTTTGGGTACTATTTTAGCACCCGAACCCAAACTTTTTTAACTGTCCGGCCGGACCTGAACACCCAGTCTCTACTATTTAGCCCATCAAGGCCAATGAAAACTTTTTGAAAGGGCATTGAATAATAAGTGCCGTCTTTCATGATAAACTTTATGCATAGCTACAGCCTAAGAGCAAAGCCAAAACAGAAAATCAATTTACGCATCTAGAATTGCACAGTAAAAATAGTTTATTCCATGCAATTTTATGATTGTAATAAATAAGAATATAATAGAGAGAAGCCAAGTAAAATATAAAACAAGAAATTTTGTAAATGCACTCGCATTTTAATCCCTTCTTGACAGGGCAATTTTCTGTTTTTGCACTTTTGTTTTTTCTTCCCCTTTTTCCAAGAACTTGAACTTTTTTATTTTTCCTTCGATCAAGCCATATAAGAGATTGCTTTTTTGCTGGACAAGTTGTACTTTTAAATGACACCATTCATTTTATCCTTTGGTGTTCTGAAAAGCAGGACATTTCAAGTGAGGCAAAATAGCGAAAAATTCCTGCAATTGCTTTTTATTTTTTTATTTACCATGTTCACTATATGATAAAACTGACCTGGCAATATGATTGTCTGGTTCAGTACGATTCCGCAGATACCAAAGATGCACAGTTTTTTTTATTTAAGTGATGAAAAATAATTTGTAAATTTTTAAAATAATAAAAATAAAAATTTCATTGTGGCACAGTTTTCCGAGACCTGTAACATTTTCAATTTTTGATCGATGAGGCTGTGTGAGGGCTTGTTTTTTGCACTCGGAGATTATGTTTTTATTTATACCATTTTGGGGTAGCTACAATGTCTTATTGTCTGTTATTGCATTTTATTGTAGTGCTGTGGAGGCCAAAGAACAATAATTCTGGCATTCTGATCTTTTTTCTTGTTACACCATTTACCGATTGGGTTAATTTATTTTATATTTGATAAATCAGATTTTTACAAAAGGAGAGATAAGAAATGTGTTTTTTTTTATTATTTTAAATTTATTTTTAATGGAGTAAAAGGGGGTGATTTGAGCTTTTATTTTTCTTTAAAAAAACTTTTTTTCACTTTATACTGTATTTTTTAGTCCCCTTAGGGGACTTGAACCTGCAATTGTCTGATCACTTGTACTATACACAGCATTGCTGCAATATTACAATATTGGTATAAATAGAGTATAAATAGAAAAAATCACAGTCCTCTATGAATGCTACTTACAGGCTGGTTTTCACAGGAGTACCTTCATTACAGGCATGGGGGTCTTCAGCAGATCCCCAGTCATCATGGCAACTCATTGGGGCCCCATAATTCCATCACAAGAACATCGAGAGCACATAGAATGATGTGCCCCATGCTGGCACACCTTTCAAAGATTGACATCATCCGCGAGCCTGAATTAAAGTCAACCAGTCAACATATGACGTAGTAGTACATCATATGTTGGTAAGGAGTTAAGGCTATACCACATTTTAGCACTTGATTTTAGATTCCGAATTTCCGAATAGATTAAAACTGTATAAAGAGTTGAGAAACCATACAAACACATTGCATTATTGACAGATAGCGGACCACGTCAACAGCCACTATTACGGTATGGTAGCTTCCTGTACTATTAACTTCATTTTTGGGTTTGGAGGGAAAGGTTGTATTATATAAAATGATTGTATCTGAATTAAATTCCAATGGATTTTGCCCACTATATTTTATGGCTTTGTTTTATACTTTAGCAATGTCCTATTTTTTGTATGTCATTAAGGTTACTGGTCCCCAAGGATCCTTAAAAGATGAAGCTAAAAGTTCCATTCAAAAAAGCTTCCGAGTTCACACTGATGTTAAAACACAAGATCAAGATTTAAAAGGTGAGGTTTCTAGTTTCTTAAAACTGATAAATATACATTGTCAGTTCAACCAATCTCCAATTTACCACACAAGAGCAAAATGTTATATGTATTTAATGCCCCTATAATTAGCTACCTATGTTTGTTTGTCTCTATTGTGAAATATTTTGGAAGAGTCTTTAAAGTGACCAATGAACAGTATGAATCCAAGACATAGCTTGAAGCTCCTTGGCCCTAATACAAAGTCTTCAACAGAGCCCTCCACTTACTATTTTGCACATATAACACTGGCGTCTCCTTCTATACCAGAGTGGCTTTTGAGCCACCTTAGATACCAGAACTGGGCTACCATTTCGCCCCTTTTATATATGTCCCAAGTAGGTATAGTATTGGAGTCCCCTAGCTTTGGAATTCACAGTTTGGATTGGGCAATTCATCCGAAAATTGTTTGGTCTGAGGTATATACTTTGTACAGTATAAATGTGTCAGAAATGCTGTTGGTGTGGATTTGCTTCCATATGATGGGAGTACAGTAAGAACAGTCTCCTATCTAGTAAAAAAAAAAGATGATGTCACATGGAAAATAGAGTTTAAATTTGTATATTATCTCACAGAAAAGTTTTAAGAGATGTGACAGAGTCACTGACAACTAGTACAGTACTAGAGGTTGTATGAAGCACTGAGGTTGTTAGCTTCCTTAAATAAACCTAGGAAAAGTCATCCAGAACACCAAGTGATGGGAGGGGATACTCAGATATGTTTAGTGCTAGGATGATTGAACAGCAGTAGAGTGAGAGGAGTCTAGAGGATACAGGTGTTTCTCATTAAATTAGAATATCATCAAAAAGTTAATTTATTTCAGTTCTTCAATACAAAAAGTGAAACTCATATATTATATAGAGTCATTACACACAGAGTAATATATTTAACGTGTTTATTTCTGTTAATGTTGATGATTATGGCTTATAGCCAATGAAAACCCAAAAGTCATTAACTCAGTAAATTAGAATACTTTAAAACACCAGCTTGAAATATAATTTTAAAATCCGAAATGTTGGCCTACTGAAATGTATGTTCAGTAAATGCATTCAATAATTCGCATCAAGGCAGCATGGCATGGAGGCGATCAGACAGTGGCACTGCTGAGATGTTATGGAAGCCCAAGTTGCTTTGATCGCAGCCTTCAGGTCATCTGCATTTTTCGGTCTGGTGTCTCTCATCTTCCTCTTGACAATACCCCATAAATTCTCTATTGGGTTAAGGTCAGGCACGTTTGCTGGCTAATCAAGCACAGGGATACTGTTGTTTTTAAACCAGGTATTGGTAATTTTGGCAGTGTGGACAGGTGCCAAGTCCTGCTGGAGAATGAGATTTCCATCTCCAAAAAGCTTTTTGACAGAGGGAAACATAAAGTGCTCTAAAATTTCCTGGTAGACAGCTGCGCTGATTTTGGTCTTCATAAAACACATTGGACCTATACCAGCAGATGACAGGGCTCCCCAAACCATCACTGATTGTGGAAAAGTCACACTAGTCCTCAATCAGCTTGAATTGTGTGCCTCTCCACTTTTCCTCTATACTCTGGAAACTTGATTTCCAAATAAAAGGCAAAATTTACTTTCATATGAAAACAACACCTTGAACCACTGAGCAACAGTCCAGTTCTTTATCTCCTCGGCCTACATAAGACGCTTCTGGCGTTGTCTATTGGTCATGGGTGGCTTGACCAAGAAATTAGACACTTGTAGCCCATGTTCTGGATGCGTCTGTGTGTGGTGGCTCTTGAAGCAATGACTCCAGCAGCAGTCCACTCTTTGTGACTCTCATCCAAATTTTTGAATGGCCTTTCCTTAGCAATCTTTTCAAGGCTGCGGTTATCCCCATTGCTTATGCAACTTTTTCTACCACACTTTTCCCTTCCAATCAACTTTCTACTAATATGCTTGGATATAGCACTCTGTGAACAGCCAACTTCTTCAGCAATGATCTTTTCTGGCTTGCCCTCCTTGTGCAGTGTGTCAATGACTGCATTCTGGACATCTGGCAAGTCAGCAGTCTTCCCCATGATTGTGGAGCCTACTGAAACAGACTAATGGACCTTTTTAAACACTTAGGAAGCAATGGCAGGTGTTTTTGTTAATTATTATGTCTTGGATTATATATATAATATATGAGCTTCACTTTTTGTATTGAACAACTGAAATAAATTAACTTTTTGATTTCTATAGCATTTAAGTATGGCTGGGTATGGAGATGTGCTTTTGTGTTAAGGAAAGCTGGATGTATAGAGATTGCAGGTTTCCGGGATTGAATTTCCTTTGCTACAGGACATGGAAACTGGAATCTAAGCCAGGTGAGCTAACCAGCCCTATTGTATGGACTTGTTACTTTATACTTTGCTTTTGGCTGGCCAAAGACTGTATTTACATTTTCTGGTGACGTGGTTTATGCGGATTACAATAACCCAGACGGACTTATAGAAATGGTTCCAGTGTCCACATCTTTAAGAAGCCGAGTGAGCCGATCACAGTTGGTGTTAGAAGTGCAGACAGGATCCCCAGGAAGCAAGTGTGATGGCTGGGGACAAATTGTATGTCTTGGTGTCTTGTGTGAAGGTGGCTGTAAGAATGGAACAGTGGTCAGACAAAATAGAGGAGCTGATCAAGCATCTGGTTCAAAGCCAGTACTTGCAACAGCATCGGCAACAGCTCAGACAACAATTCATAGCACAGCAGCAGGTGGTCTTCAAATGTCTGGACTACTAGACACAGGGAGTTTGGTGACCTTCGTGAGGGTCACACTCCCTCTCCAATTGATCCATGGGAAGAAGGTGGGCGTCTGCTGCATTCACAGGGATGCTTAAGACTACCCGGTGGCCAGAGTGGTTACTGAGATGGCCTGAGGTACTGAGTCCCACGAGGTCGGTGTGGTCCAGGATTTATTGCACCCAATTATCACAGGCGGGGACTTTGTGTTGTTTTGGGACTTGCGTGGAAGAGGAAGAGACCTTGATTGTTCGGGTAAGACACTGGTTGACCGTAAATAAGTTTCACCAACCCCAGAATCTGATGGGTTACCCTTTTGTGTTATGGGAAAAGAGGAGAAAGTAGTATCTCCTGAGGCAGACATTCTTGAGATAGGGCTGACCAGAGAAATTTTGGGATTCACACAATATAGTGACCTATCTCTAAAAGAAGCATTCAATAAGGTATCCATCATAAACAGAATAGCACAGAAGTCAGGGGCTGACACCAGGTTTCCCTATTTCATGTTGAGTGGGAACTTATTGAACCGGGTTACTAAGGTCAGGGAGGGGAAAGTGGAGCAATTATTGGTACTAGGACCCTATAGACAAAGAGTGTTGGACACGACCAATTCACATGCCTTAGGTGGCCACCTCGAGGTGGACAAAACTCAAGAACACAGTCGGAGGTTCTATTGGCCCAGATGTCACTGGGAAATGCTAAGGTATTGCAAATCATGTCCCAACTATCAGTTAACTGCTACCACCTCTCACTTCCAAAATCTTCTCTTGTCAATACCCATCAAGTCAGGGCAACCGAGGGAACCCAATAAAACTCCAGGTGGGCTTGACAAGCAGAAAGTGGTCACTGAGGATGTCATTGTGGCAGAGACATCGTCATTGGCCCAGAGACAACTGTGCTGAGAACTGCTTCTGCAGAACCGGGACCTGTTTTCAGACTTGCCAGGACATACGCAGGTAGTGGAACATAAAATGCTGATGGAATCACATGTGCAGGTGAATCAACAGCCATATGAAATCCCTGAATCTCACCACAAGGGATTTCGAAGGAAGTGAGGAAACAGTTGAACCTGGACGACATCGATAAGTCAAAAAGTGGTGGAACCAGCCCCACCGTCCTGGTGCGGAAAGTTGCGTTTCTGCATCAACCACAGGAAGCTAAATGTGGTGTCAAAATATGATGCATATCTGATCCCCCATGTCGATGATCTCATAGGGAAGCTAAGGGCAGCTGGATACAACACCATCCTGGACCTAACGAAAATTTACTGGCAAACCCGTTTCTCTGAAAGCGCAAAGGAGAAGACAGACTTCACTACACCTGACGATTGTTTCCAGTATACCAGAATTCCATTTAGGCTGCAAGGAGCCTCTGTTGCCTCCTGGAATGCCATGGATCAGATCCCTTAGGGTAGGTTCACATTGCGTTAATGCAGTCCGTTCAACGCATACGTTAAATGGACTGCGTTAACGCAAGTGCCAAAAAAGATCGTGTTTACGCGATCACGCTAGCGCAGATGCTCTATCTGTGTTAGTGGTGACGGACCCGAAAACGCTGCAGACTGCGTCCGAGCGTCTGTCACAGAATGACGGCACATCGCTAACGCATGCCGATTATGACATGCATTAGCGATGCGCTACATAATGGTAGTTAATGGGTGCGCTATCGCATCCGTTACATAGCATTAGTGCCGCTATGTAACGGATGCCATCGGCACATTGTCATTAACGCAATGTGAACCCAGCCTTAGCCCCCCACAAAAAATATGTTGCAGCTTATCTCAATGAGATTGTGATATTCAGCTGGAATTGGAGAAATCCTCTACAGAAGTTCCAGGTTGTGCTGGATGTGCTGAGGAAGGGGGTGCTATTAGTGTGCTATTAGGAACAAAAAGGGAAAATACTTGGGCTACATCATCAGAAGAGACGAAGTAAATACGCAAGTGAATAAGGTGGAGGCAATCCAAAATTAGCCAAAACCGGTTTCCATGAAACAGGTTCGGGAATTTCTAGGAATGATATAATACTATCAGCAGGGTATCCTGAATTTCGCCATTACAGCTGCACCCCTGACCGACCTTCTTAAGGGCATGAAGTAGTCAAAAGACAAATGGTCTCTTGAAGCACAGATGGCGTTCCAAGAGTTGAAACTCAGGGCCACAAGACTTCAACTTTCATGTGGAACATAGGCCTGGGAAGATGCACAACAATGCAGATGCCCTGTCTAGACTTCCCTGTTTGGTGACTGAAGATGACCAAACCCCTGGCTTTGAGCAGAGTACTGGCAAAGTACTAGTGGGAAGATATGTAGTACTGAGGTTGCTATCTACAGTAAAATAAACTTAGGAAAAAATCATCCAGCACACTAAGTAATAAGAGGGGTTAATCAGCTATGTTTAGTGCTTGGATGATTGAACAGCTGTAGAGAAGGAGGGAGAAGTCTAGAGGATAAATATCCAGCTTTCTAGAGGATTTTTAGTGTGGCTGGGTCTTGAGATGTGCTTTTTTGCTTAGGAAAGCTGGATGTATGGAGATTGCAGGTATCCAGGATTGAATGTCCTTTGCTAAAGGACATGGAAGCTGGAATCTAAGTCAGGTGACCTAATCAGTACTATTGTGAGGACTTGTTACTTCATGCTTTACCTTCTGCCAGACAAAGTCTGTATTTTTATTTTCTGGTGACGTGATTTTTCAGGATTGCAATATACCAGGCTGACTTTAAATAAAAGTGCTTCCTGTATCTATCTCCTTAAGAAGCCAAGTGAGCTGACCTACCACAGAGGTTGAAAAGATGTCTTTTTATAGACCCATTATTTACAAAGAGTGATTACTCTAGAACATTGAAAATGCATTACTGCCATAGAAAATAGGAAAAAAGTGCTATATAATGTACACATGAAATATTTATCTGCAAAAGAATAATGAAAAAGAAAGGTACCTCACGCATAAATTGGTCAATGTATGTGAGCCCAATTGCCACATCAAGGCATCCTTCATAATTGGGTCCCTGTCCTGTTTTGTCACCTCTCCTGGGCAAAAAAGCCTACAATTTATGGGTCAGGAGTGGACCAGCTAACTACTTAAAATCACCTGTGGCTATTGGGAGTGGGAGAGCACATGTCCAAAAAGGCTTATTACAAATAGAGAACAAGACCAGCACATCCAAGCTAGTGTGAACAGGCGCCAACCAAAAAAACATATAAGTTGAAAAATGATAAAATTTGCACCATTATTTACCAAGAATGATTATTCTAGAACGTAAGTAGCAAAACAGGACAGTGACCCAATTGCGAAGGATGCCTTGATGTGGCAATTGGGCTCTCATACATTGGTCAATTTACCTTCCTTTTTTCATAGCAATTTTTGCAGATAAATATTTCATGTGTACATTATATATCGCTTTTTTACTATTTTCTATGGCAATAATGCATTTTCAATGTTCTAGAGTAATCATTCAAGGTACTACAAAAAATAAACACTGTGTTAGGTCTCGAGTTCCCGCTTCTGCACAGGGGGAATCTTGTGCCATGTCCGCTGCGGTCTCCCATTCTTATCCAGCCGCAGTGGAGTCTGCTCAGCAGGGACGTCGGTCCCAGCGTCTTGCTCAGTCTCACTCTGTACAGAGAGTTACTGCTGCTTCTTCAGCTTCTGCCATTAAAGCCAGTGCTGGTCAGCAGCGAGCGGACTTCTCTGGGACTAAGTCCTTGTCTGCACACACTGAGCATGCCCAGGGCAAGATCTCCCGTTGGAGATCGAGGGTCATGTGCTCAGGCTCTGCAGCACATTCCATTGGTCCTCTTGGCAGGTCTTGGAAGGGCAAAGTTTCTGTGGCCACTTCCTGTGCTGCAACTATATAACCTGCGCATGACCGCACGGCCATGCGCTAGTGTACATTTGCTTACGTGTGTTTGTTGTGAGTGCAAGTCGTCCTTGGATACCCCTTCCCTATTGAATGTCTGTTCGCGGAAGGTGTATGGTTGCTATCTAGCGCCCGACTTATCCTACAGCACTAATCACACGTTACAGCGTCCAGTTGCTGTGACCGCCAGTACAGCGCCGTGCACTTCCTCTGTGCTTTCCTTACCCAAGCCTGGGTGGTTAGTGGCGTTCGTCAGTGCGGCACCGCATGCACTCTTGTGCCCTAATATTGTTATTCAGCTTCCTTACACACCCAGTTGCGGTGTTGTGCCAGCAAGGGTCTAATCGGACTTCAATCCTAGTTGGGGTTGAGTTCGCTGACTACTTGCTCGCCTTCTATGTGCGGTACCGCGATCCTGTGACGCAACAGGATCGCTTTCTTCACGCTGGGTGAAGTTTAACCCACGTGTGTATACTTATGAGTACCGCCATATAGTCCGTCATTACTTAGCAGCAGGTTCCATCTCTGCACGGTGGACCCCGGGCTGCGAACGCACCATACACTATCAGCTGCTTGGAAAGAATCACCAAACCAGGGATTCAAGCTTGAGGAGGCTAATTTGCATATTCCTGGTGCTTTCTGGGAAAAGCGAAGAGTCTCCCTAAGCTAGAAGATCGTTGGGTACAGCCGGGACCAGCTGCTTGGAAAGAATCACCAAATTTTTGCCTGTAGGACATTATTGCAAGAGAGCTTGGCTGAGTAGATTACACAAGAAGGAAAACACACAGCAAGTCAGCAGGATCTAGGAGCAACATGGCAGATGTGACAACCTACATGGTGAGCTGCAGCATGTGCTACATGTTCACAGATCGACCAGAAGAAGAATTAAATTTCACCTGTCAGAAGTGTAGACTAGTGGCCCTTTTAGAAGAAAAGGTGCGGGGTCTGGAAGAAAGAATAGCAACTTTGAAACTCATCAAAGAGAATGAAGACTTTCTAGACAGAACAGAAGCATCTCTACTGGTCACAGAAGGTGAAAAAAGTGTCAGAGAACCTCCAAAAGCAGATGAGTGGAAGCATGTGACCAAAAGAAGCAAGAAGACCATGGAGAAATCACCAACCACACAACTGAAGAACCGATATCAAATCTTTGTAGAGGATGAAGATGGCACACCTAAGGATGAAACAATACCAGCAAGCAAAAAAGAAAAGGGCACACAGCAACAAGTGACAGCAAAAAGTACAGCCAAGAAGCAACAAAGAGTGGTGGTGGTGGGAGACTCACTACTGAGAGGCACAGAAGCAGCCATCTGCAGACCGGACATAACTGCAAGAGAAGTATGCTGCCTTCTAGGTGCGATGATCAAAGATGTGACCGATAGGATACCAAAGCTCTTCAGCTCCAAGGACGTCCACCCATTTCTTCTGATACATGTTGGCACCAATGACACGGCAAGGAAGGACCTACCGACAATCTGCAAAGACTTTGAAGAGTTGGGGAAGAAAGTAAAGGAACTGGATGCACAGGTAGTTTTTTCTTCTATCCTTCCAGTAGACGGGCATGGCACCAGGAGATGGAACAGGATCCTTGATGCAAACAACTGGCTAAGACGATGGTGCAGACAACAAGGATTCGGATTCCTGGACCACGGTGTGAATTACTTGTACGATGGACTCCTCGCCAGAGACGGACTACACCTCAACAAACCTGGGAAACACACATTCGCCAGAAGACTCGCTACACTCATCAGGAGGGCGTTAAACTAGAAGAAGAGGGGACGGGAAGAAAAACATTAGACTTGAACAAAGAAGATCCAGGAAAACATACTCAGAAGGGAGGTAAGAACATTTCTAAAACAATCCACAGCGAGGAGATTGGAACAAAACAAAATCCTCTAAACTGCATGCTCGCAAACGCCAGAAGCCTGACAAACAAGATGGAAGAACTAGAAGCAGAAATATCTACAGGTAACTTTGACATAGTGGGAATAACCGAAACATGGTTAGATGAAAGCTATGACTGGGCAGTTAACTTACAGGGTTACAGTCTGTTTAGAAAGGATCGTAAAAATCGGAGAGGAGGAGGGGTTTGTCTCTATGTAAAGTCTTGTCTAAAGTCCACTTTAAGGGAGGATATTAGCTAAGGAAATGAGGATGTCGAGTCCATATGGGTCGAAATTCATGGAGGGAAAAATGGTAACAAAATTCTCATTGGGGTCTGTTACAAACCCCCAAATATAACAGAAACCATGGAAAGTCTACTTCTAAAGCAAATAGATGAAGCTGCAACCCATAATGAGGTCCTGGTTATGGGGGACTTTAACTACCCGGATATTAACTGGGAAACAGAAACTTGTGAAACCCATAAAGGCAACAGGTTTCTGCTAATAACCAAGAAAAATTATCTTTCACAATTGGTGCAGAATCCAACCAGAGGAGCAGCACTTTTAGACCTAATACTATCTAATAGACCTGACAGAATAACAAATCTGCAGGTGGTCGGGCATCTAGGAAATAGCGACCACAATATTGTACAGTTTCACCTGTCTTTCACTAGGGGGACTTGTCAGGGAGTCACAAAAACACTGAACTTTAGGAAGGCAAAGTTTGACCAGCTTAGAGATGCCCTTAATCTGGTAGACTGGGACAATATCCTCAGAAATAAGAATACAGATAATAAATGGGAAATGTTTAAGAACATCCTAAATAGGCAGTGTAAGCGGTTTATACCTTGTGGGAATAAAAGGACTAGAAATAGGAAAAACCCAATGTGGCTAAACAAAGAAGTAAGACAGGCAATTAACAGTAAAAAGAAAGCATTTGCACTACTAAAGCAGGATGGCACCATTGAAGCTCTAAAAAACTATAGGGAGAAAAATACTTTATCTAAAAAACTAATTAAAGCTGCCAAAAAGGAAACAGAGAAGCACATTGCTAAGGAGAGTAAAACTAATCCCAAACTGTTCTTCAACTATATCAATAGTAAAAGAATAAAAACTGAAAATGTAGGCCCCTTAAAAAATAGTGAGGAAAGAATGGTTGTAGATGACGAGGAAAAAGCTAACATATTAAACACCTTCTTCGCCACGGTATTCACGGTGGAAAATGAAATGCTAGGTGAAATCCCAAGAAACAATGAAAACCCTATATTAAGGGTCACCAATCTAACCCAAGAAGAGGTGCGAAACCGGCTAAATAAGATTAAAATAGATAAATCTCCGGGTCCGGATGGCATACACCCACGAGTACTAAGAGAACTAAGTAATGTAATAGATAAACCATTATTTCTTATTTTTAGGGACTCTATAGCGACAGGGTCTGTTCCGCAGGATTGGCGCATAGCAAATGTGGTGCCAATATTCAAAAAGGGCTCTAAAAGTGAACCTGGAAATTATAGGCCAGTAAGTCTAACCTCTATTGTTGGTAAAATATTTGAAGGGTTTCTGAGGGATGTTATTCTGGATTATCTCAATGAGAATAACTGTTTAACTCCATATCAGCATGGGTTTATGAGAAATCGCTCCTGTCAAACCAATCTAATCAGTTTTTATGAAGAGGTAAGCTATAGGCTGGACAACGGTGAGTCATTGGACGTGGTATATCTCGATTTTTCCAAAGCGTTTGATACCGTGCCGCACAAGAGGTTGGTACACAAAATGAGAATGCTTGGTCTGGGGGAAAATGTGTGTAAATGGGTTAGTAACTGGCTTAGTGATAGAAAGCAGAGGGTGGTTATAAATGGTATAGTCTCTAACTGGGTCGCTGTGACCAGTGGGGTACCGCAGGGGTCGGTATTGGGACCTGTTCTCTTCAACATATTCATTAATGATCTGGTAGAAGGTTTACACAGTAAAATATCGATATTTGCAGATGATACAAAACTATGTAAAGCAGTTAATACAAGAGAAGATAGTATTCTGCTACAGATGGATCTGGATAAGTTGGAAACTTGGGCTGAAAGGTGGCAGATGAGGTTTAACAATGATAAATGTAAGGTTATACACATGGGAAGAAGGAATCAATGTCACCATTACACACTGAATGGGAAACCACTGGGTAAATCTGACAGGGAGAAGGACTTGGGGATCCTAGTTAATGATAAACTTACCTGGAGCAGCCAGTGCCAGGCAGCAGCTGCCAAGGCAAACAGGATCATGGGGTGCATTAAAAGAGGTCTGGATACACATGATGAGAGCATTATACTGCCTCTGTACAAATCCCTAGTTAGACCGCACATGGAGTACTGTGTCCAGTTTTGGGCACCGGTGCTCAGGAAGGATATAATGGAACTAGAGAGAGTACAAAGGAGGGCAACAAAATTAATAAAGGGGATGGGAGAACTACAATACCCAGATAGATTAGCGAAATTAGGATTATTTAGTCTAGAAAAAAGACGACTGAGGGGCGATCTAATAACCATGTATAAGTATATAAGGGGACAATACAAATATCTCGCTGAGGATCTGTTTATACCAAGGAAGGTGACGGGCACAAGGGGGCATTCTTTGCGTCTGGAGGAGAGAAGGTTTTTCCACCAACATAGAAGAGGATTCTTTACTGTTAGGGCAGTGAGAATCTGGAATTGCTTGCCTGAGGAGGTGGTGATGGCGAACTCAGTCGAGGGGTTCAAGAGAGGCCTGGATGTCTTCCTGGAGCAGAACAATATTGTATCATACAATTATTAGGTTCTGTAGAAGGACGTAGATCTGGGGATTTATTATGATGGAATATAGGCTGAACTGGATGGACAAATGTCTTTTTTTGGCCTTACTAACTATGTTACTATCTGTCTTATTATTTGGTGCGTTCCGCTAGCCCTAACACACTGTATGCGCACCTCCTGCAATAGCGCCATTTCAGAAATTTTGGCATGATTTCAAGTTACGTGATGTTGTTGTGTCACATGATCGATGCTGCAATTTAGAGGCTTCTGATTGGGGTGAAGCTTCTCAATATTCCATTAAAGTGGATATATCCAGTCTGACAAAATAGTAAAGGCATAAACATTCACTTCAAGGTAGAACCTTCGCTGCTTGCGTAAACAATGATCTACACGTCAATATATGATTTGTAACTTTTTCTGCCGAATGCAATGTACTGAAGACTGCTGAGTGAGAACTAAGCTTTGTCCGTAGATTCCCTACTTCTAGAGGGCAGAATGAACTAGACCTGAGCCCTCATTGAAATGTTTTTGCAGAAGAAAAATAAAAATGCTGTATGCTTTTCAAAGAAATATTTGACTGGGGATGTTGAATTTGCGTTCAGCTTTGACAAGGTTAAACTGAATCATAATTTGCTATCTAAAATCACGTTAATAGAAAACATGCATCTCATAGAAAACTAATCTTGCAAAAGATGGATAGAGTTGATGTAGTCTGTAAGGCTTTTTCTTCTTTTTAATTTATATGTAAATGTCATCCCATCTTAGTGAAGCTAGATTTCACACCTACATGATTGATGTCTAAAGAAAAACAGGGTAGGTACACTGAGTACAGGCTTCTCCTGAAAAGCATACTTCTCTCAATAGCATTGTTGTATATATATGGCATGATATTTTGTCCTAAATCAACTTAGATGACCATTGCATTTCTTTCAATTAGCCCGGTGAAAATATTCTACAAAACAAAATGTAAGCATAAGAATACGTTTTATGGATTCCAACAATGTAACGTTTAATAGACCACATTGCCATTGCTGCTTTGCAGAGCTGGGGTCCTGGGTTCAAATCCCACCAACGACAACCTCTGAAAGGAAAAACAGGAAGCATATACCATAAAATAAAATAAAGAAATATTTATTTTATGGTATATGCTTCCTGTTTTTTTTAATAGGTTATATTTAATTGTGGAAGTGATATTTATCTAGGCCATTTTTTTGGTTTAACCTCTGGAAGGAGTTTGTATGGTGTCCCCAAGTTTGTGTGGGTTTCCACTGGTACTCCAGTTTCTTCCCATACCCAAAATAATGGGGAATTTTGATTGTGAGCCTTAATTGAGACAATGATGATGATGTCTGTAAGGCGTTGTGGAATTAATGGCGCTATATAAAAGAGTAAAAATAAATAAATAATGGTGATTTGGGAGCGTAAACTTGACAACATTTGGGTCTAACCATGGGAAAGATCCTGGCAAATGCCAAAATTACAATTTATTTATTAATTTAAAACCATTATTAATCATCTCTTACTGGGAATATAATCTCATTTTTACTTTAACCGGTAGCTGATTTAATGATTATCCTTTAATGATCTATTAAACACTAAAAAATGATTGGTTCCTAACGCATTGACAGAAGCAAAAATAAAAATCATAATACTCCTATTGTGGTCAACTATTTATGTGTATATAGGTAGCAGAGCCATCCAGCTATCGAACACAGTGTATATAATTGTGTGTGTCCTTTTATGTGGAAGAGAGGACCGTGAATCCATTTTGGCGCCAGGGCTTGGGTGATTCAACAGTTCTTGTTCTCCCTGTAAATAGACAATTGATTTTTTTCATGTAGTTTTATAATAATTTATTTTTTGTCCTGGTGTGTAATTGTTTATCCTGTAGTATGTTGGTTTATATTCATTGTCTCCAATAAAATGTTAATAATGGTAACAGATATTATTCTTACAGCGACAACAAGCAACAGAACACAGGTTTTTTTTTTCAGGTCTTTCAATTTCAAAACATGGTAGCACTTTTGCTCTCTCAAATCATGCTTCTAATTAATATGAACTCCTTATTAGTATTGACTAGGATTGAGCGAAACGGGTCGTTCATTTTCAAAAGTCGCCGACTTTTGGCAAAGTCGGGTTTCATGAAACCCGATCCGACCCCTGTGTGGGGTCGGCCATGCGGTACGCGACTTTCGCGCCAAAGTCGCGTTTCGTATGATGCGCTTGGCGCCATTTTTTCAGCCAATGAAGGAGCGTGGGCAGAGTGATGACATAGGTCTTAGGGGCGTGGACGCTTATCGTCATCTTGTCGCTTGTGCGCTGTAGCGATTTGAAATGTGTAACACCAGTTTTTCTGTTCAGGGACAGAGGGAGGGGGGAGAGAGAGAGAGAGAGAGAAGAGAGAGAGAGAGAGAGAGAAGAAAAAAAAAAAATACCCATTGACTTTGCATTGGGTTTCGTGTTTCGGTCGATCCCCGACTTAACGCCATAATCGGCCGATTTCACTCGACTCGACTTTAGAGATAGTCGGGTTTCGCGAAACCTGGCTCGACCCTAAAAAAGTAAAAGTCGCTCAACCCTAGTATTGACCATTGCTTTCTACCTATTGATCCATCACCCACAGCTTTTCCACATAACAGTAAAAATAATGTTTTTCAGAGACTTTTTGGTGGTTCCTTGGACCTTAAATTGTACTAAATCATTGTACTTTTTACATATTTTTATAGTTTGCAACTGTTGTCAGAAAGTAACTTGAAGTTTCTGTTTCCCAATACAAGGGTTACGATGTCCCCAATGCATCTTTTGGTATAAATAATGCTGTCACCTTCTTATAAATCAGGGGGCCTCTTGGACCCTTCATGTACCAGAACTTCTATATTATTGCCACTACTATATTTCATATCACTAAGCCCATGATTAAAGCACCACTTCATTGTTTTTTTTATTGCACTGTAGGAATGGTGTTATTAAGTTTCCTACATTTATTCTTATACTTACCAGCTGCCATCTTCAGTTGGTCTTCAGCAGTTTATGACCTGCAACCTGGAAGTGAAAACTCAATGAAGGTCTATGAGCGCCAAAACAAGGCTTGTGACTATCACCTCTGACTTTTGGTCAGTCAGAAGTTGCAGTCACAAGATGGCAGTGAGGGATTGAAACAGCATAAGGAGGAGCTGAAGATGGCAGCTGTTGAGAATAATACTAGGGATATGGAACTTACGTTAGTAGCACCACACCAACGTTGAAGTGACAAAAAAACTCTGGAGTGGTGCTTTAAGAATTATTTCTTATTACATAAACATTTTTTTCTGTAACAGCAAAAGCCAGTTTTTTATTGGGTGTGTATCTTTTGTAGGTGTATCTGGAATTTGAATGAGCTTTTATAATCACACTATTTTACAATTTACTTATCCTAATTGTATTCATCTATAATTGACTGTATATGTGCAAAACAAAACAAATAATTGTGTATTATTGTCGGTCTTATACTTCTTCACAGAAAAAGAGAATGAACTTGCTGCAATGAAGGATAAACTACAAAATGCGGATGAGAAAAATCAGAATTTGGTCAGAGCCCTCAATGACACACTCGGAAAGCTAGCTGCAATACCCAGTGGTATGAAAATGAGAACAACTACAATTCTGCTTAGATTAATAACAGAAAATGTAATTCTTAGTCCATTAGGGTCACATTGGTAGTAAAGAATTGTTAAGTATTGTTATGTCTAACACCAGGAGATATGTTGTAGGTATGGTGATGCTGAAGGAAAGTGCACTGGTCCTTAAGCCTTGTGAGAATCTCCAAGGCACATGTATCTAAATCCCATAAGCATCTAGCCCCAATATACCAATACCTCCTTAAGAAAAAAATATGTATGGAAATCTGAACACTGAAATGAAAGTTCTGCCAGATCAAGAAAATATCCTAAGGATCAAATTCAGGATTTTATTGTCAGTGGGAAACGTCAGTGAAATGTATAATGAAATAAAAAAAATTCAATTCAAGTGGGGATACTCTTAACATTCAATTGGCCAGACATTCTCTTGTATCCATTTTCCAGTCGTTGCCTGACACACATTTATCTGTAATAGATACAATAGTGAAGATTCAGAGCGCAAAAGACAAAGCCAAGCAAGCAAATGATACTGCCAACGATGTTCTTGCACGCATCAAAGATCTTAATCTGAATCTCCTGGGGTTGAAACAGAACTACAGTGCGTTGAAAGAACACGTAGCTAAAACCAATGCTGTTGTAAAAGTCGAAAATGGTGAGTCAAGAATATGTCAATTCTTTATTCATGTTCATGCTCTAAAGTTTTTATTTTTTAAGATATATTTTTATTGAATGCCAGAAAACACAAGACAAAAGGATTCTAATATTGTGATTCATGTTGATACAAATAACAGACGTAAACGTATTCCCTAGGCAATATGTTTTGAAAATGAATTATATAACACTATATACAACAAATATGTGAATGTGAGGTAAAATGATCGGAGCAGAGCATTTATTGATATGGAAGATGTGGTTTTCAGCAGGATCAGACTTGCTATAGATTTAGAAATTATTGTGCCTAATTAGCGAAGTAATCAGTCTATAGAAAACAATGAGAGACTTGATTTTTTTTCATTAACCCAGTGCACCCTATTGCCCAGACAATTGTGATGAGACTGGAGCTAAATTTTGACAATTCTATAAAGATCAGATGCTTCTACTCAAAAACGCTAAATCTAAAAGGAAAACATTTGGAAATCCCGAATTCCGCCTTTGAAGTAGCTGTATACGATTTATAAAATATGGTTGCTTCTCTCCAAAGACAGCACAACTCTTGCACATGACCCTTGTATGGTATGGCAGCTTATTCCCATTCAATAAAACGCAACTGAGCTGCGATATCAGACACAGCCGATAGGTAAGACACAGTTTCTGGAGAAAAGTAGCTGTATTCTTTCTCATTTCCAACAATCTCTGTAATACTAATGAGTAGAGATGAGCTAACACAAACTTAAAAGTTCGGGGTTCGTACTTGACAGTTATTGTCTGGTGCCAAACTCCGAATATGGACTTCTCCCTGATGTCTGTTGAAATGTTCAGCATTCTGGAGGAAGTCTTTTGCAGAGACAGATTTTTTTTATCAAACTCAAAAGTTCAGATTTCCATTTCTTTCAATGGAGTCCAGGTTCTGGTTCAAGGTCAGGTAGAGTTCTTGTTTCATTCCAGCATTCTTTCTTTATACTTGCAAAAAATTCATACTGGATCCTTGAGATACTGTACAAAGAGAACACAATGAAATAACACATTTCAAGGTCACACAGATGACGTGCATTACCAGTCTGCGTGTGCTTTTTGGAGGTTATGATGCTTTAAGGCTTTAACTGCAAACTCATAAAGCTGTTTAAAAATCATGTCAAGCCTGGTTCTTTAAGATCTTTAGTCATCTTGACTTGGAATTCTGATAATTAGAAAGGTGCCACTATTTCAATTTATTATTTGTTCATACTACCATCTTGATTATTTCATTATTTAATATATTTAGCTCTACATATACTGTACACTGTGTGAGAAGGCCACTGGTAAAATACTGGAGGGGAGATATGTGTCATTGAGGATGTTAGCCTCAGTGATATGAACCTGGAAATATGCTCCAGCACACTATTTGCTTAGTGGGGTTAATCCGCCATATTAAGGTTTGGGTTTTTGTGGATAGTGAAGAGTGTTTCGAAGGCTTTTCACCATATCTCCACTCCAGGGTATAATCCAGAAGGTAAATGTGTAGCCTTTAGACTCTGTGAGTGTTTGGTGTGTCTGGAGAGGAGATCTTCAGAGCTGTGCTTATGTTAAAGAGAACTGAACCTTGATTTTGTTCCTTTGAATGAGCGGATAACCGCATCATAAGGTACTTTACTATATGCTGTTTTGTTTTTTCTTTATGCCAGAAGGTCTGCATTTGTTTACCTTAGTTTGGACTAGTTTATGCAGTACTTTTTAATACACCAGTTGAAAACTTTAACAGAAAGTGTTCATGAGACTACCTCATTAAACAGCAAAGTGAATTGATCTACCATAAATGCTATGCCAGGAAAGAGGACAAATTTAACCCCTTCCCAACATGTGCTGTGGGAACTGCATTTCTGCCCAGAGCATACTAATACGGCAGCACGATCACCACGGTCTCGTGGTGAGCACCGTGATGATTGCGTGTGGGTGTTATCTGCATGTGACAGCTGACACGCCCAGCAATGCCCATGATCAGTGCCAGCACCAATCGTGGGCATTTAAAACCTCTGATGCTGCTGTCAGTAGTGACAGCGGCATAGAGAACAATCACACTCCCTGCACGCTCCCAACGGAACAATGCAATGCGATCGCGTTGTTCCTGTGATCTCCATGGAGACCCCCGGCTCATAAATGGCCATGGGGTCCTTCCGGGTCCTTCAGTGATGTGGCTTGTCAGCACCTGCTGTGAGCAGATGCCGGCAAGCTTCCCACACTGCCTGTCAGATCGCTGATCTAACATTGTTCTATGCAAAGTGTGAGATCAGCGATCTGACATGATATAGTGATGTCCCAACCTGGGACAATGTTATAAAGTTAAAAAAATATTAGAATGTGTAAAAAAAATAAAAAAAATCGCCAAATAAAGAAATAAATATATATTTTTCCAATAAATCCATTTATTTATGTAAATAAAAAGAAACAATAAAAGTGCAAATATTTGCTATCGCCGCATCCGTAACGACCAGCTCTATAAAACTGTCCCACTAGTTAATCCCTTCAGTGTACACCATAAAAAAAGAGGCAAAATACAATGTTCTATCATCATACCGCCAAACAAAAAGTGCAATAAAATGTGATCAAAAAGACACATGTAAATAATCATTGTACCGCAAAAACAAACCACCATACAGCTCCATCAGCAGAAAAATAAAAAAGTTATAGCTCTCAGAATAAAGCGATGCAAAAATAATAATTTTTTTCTATGAATAAGTTTTTATTGTGTAAAAGCACCAAAATGTAAAAAAAATATATCAATGAGGAATCGCTGTCATCGTACTAACCCGAAGAATAAAACTGCTTTATCAACTTTATCACACACAGAATGGCATAAACACCCCCCCCCCCCATAGAAATTCCTGAATTGCTGGTTTTTGTTCATTCTGCCTCCCAAAAATCATTAAAAAAAGCAAAAAAAATATCATGTGCCTAAAAATGTCACCAATAAAAATGTCAACTCGTCCCTCAAAAAACAAGACCTCACATGACTCTGTGGGCCAAAATATGGATAAATTATAGCTCTCAAAATGTGGTGATGCAAAAACTTTTTGGTGCAATAAAAAGCGTCTTTTAGTGTGTGACAGCTGTCAAACATAAAAACCCGCTATAAATAGTAAATCAAACCCTCCTTTATCACCCCCTTAGTTAGGGATAAATAATAAAATAAAAAAAGTATTTATTTCCATTTTCCCACTAGGGTTAGGGTTAGTGTTGGGTTAGGGTTTGGGCTGGTGTTAGGGTTAGGGTTGGGGCTAAAGTTAGGGTTAGGGTTGAAATTAGGGTTAGGGTTGGGATTAGGGTTAGGGTTGGGATTAGGGTTAGGGTTAGGGTTGGGATTTGGGTTAGGGCTAGAATTAGGGTTAGGGTTGGAATTAGGGCTAGGGTTGGGATTAGGGTTAGGTTTGTGGTTAGGGTTTTGGTTAGGGTTGGGATTATGGTTAGGGGTGTGTTGGGGATTGGTTTGTGGATAGGGTTATGGTTAGGGGTGTTTTGGGGTTAGGGGTGGGGCTATGGTAAGGATTGGGATTAGGGTTAGGGGTGTGCCGGGGTTAGGGTTGGAGTTAGAGTTGGGGGTTTCCACTGTTTAGGCACATCAGGGGCTCTCCAAACTAACATGGCGTCTGATCTCAATTCCAGCCAATTTTGCATTAAAAAGTCAAACGCCGCTCCTTCCCTTCTGAGCTCTGCCATGTGCCCAAACAGTGGTTAACCCCACATTTCTGGTATCAGCATGCTCAGGACAAATTGCACAACAACTTTTGGGGTCCAATTGCTCCTGTTACCCTTGGGAAAATAAAAAATTAGGGGTGAAAAGATAATTTTTGTGAAAAAAAATGATTTTTTTATTTTTACGGCTCTATATTATAAAACTTCATTGAAACACTTGTGGGTTCAAAGTGCTCACCACTAGAGTTGAGCGACCTTGACCTTTTTAGAGTCGAGCCGGGTTTTGCGAAACCCGACTATGTCCAAAGTCGGGTCGAGTGAAATCGGCCGATTATGACGTAAAGTCGGGATCGACCGAAACACGAAACCCAATGCAAGTCAATGGGGCAGCATAGTCGGCAGTGAGTGGGGGCCAGGAAAACACCTAGAGTGCCCATTTTAATGTCAAAACCATCCATTCTTCTTAATGAAGCTTGTCAAGCGTAATTTACCTTAAAATAATTGGAAGGCATTTGAAATTGGGGGTCATTTGGCTAAAGTTGTGGGGGGTAGGGCTGGTTCAAGTAATTAGTGGGCCCAGTAAATCTGGACCACGTCACGGCAGTGGAGCAGGGAGAGGTAAGTATTTCAACTTTGCAAGTGCTGTGATCCTGAGCAAGCAGGGGGGGCCCACTCGTTGGCATTGGCACTGGCACAGGGCCCCTCAAAGTACAGCGGTGTGTTTGCACGGCGGGGGCGCCTCCCACCGGCAGCAACACTTTTGCGTACTATGAGAGGCCCTGTGCCAGTGACGTCGCCAACTAGTATTCCTCCCCCCACCTGATGAAGGAACCTGCACTTTCATCTGCACCTTCCTCTTTGTCCCCGTGTAAGGTGGTATGGTATGCGGGAAGAGCAACCTGACTTTCAGCAGGGTCACAATGTTGTTGTGTAGCGTGCACGGGGAATGTTGCGTTATGGGTCAATGTACCAGCAGACTCATCTATCACTGGCTGGGCAATGGGCACGATGAAGTGGAAACACAGATATAGGCCCAAAGAAGAAAGTGGGCTAAATGCAGTTCAAAATTGGTAACACAGGAATAACCAGGGGGCATTGCAGTGGAGGACAACTGGAATGAGAGGCTGACACAGAGAGTAGGGCCAAATCAGTAAGTAGTCGAAATGCAGTTCAAAATTGGCAACCGTAGTAAACAGGCGGCACAGCTTTGTTCAGTGGAGGAGAACAGCAAGGAGTGGCAGACACCGATAGTAGGCCCCAACCCAACTAGTAGGCCAAATGCAGTCTAACATTAACAACTACTTAACGAGAGGCTGAAAATGGAATTTCAGGACAGGAAACCAGGAGAACAGCAAGGAGTGGCAGACACCGATAGTAGGCCCCAAACCAACTAGTACGCCAAATGCAGTTGTTCCATTTAACCACAATTTAATGAGAGCCTGAAGATAGAAGCTCAGGAAAGGCAACCTGGGGAACACCTTGGAGTGTAACACACCATCTCTCTCCACCCCATACCCATTTTGTAGGCCTAATGCTGTGTACTTTTCTACAACTACTAAACGAGAGTCGGAAGACCGAAGCAATGGCAAGGAAACCTGGGGAACACCTTGGAGTGTAACACACCATCTCTCTCCACCCGATACCCATTTTGTAGGCCTAATGCAGTGTAGTTTTCTACAACTACTAAACGAGAGTCGGAAGATCGAAGCAATGGCGAGGAAACCTGGAGAACACCTTGGAGTGTAACACACCATCTCTCTCCACCCCATTCCCCATTTTTTAGGCCTAATGCAGCCTACTTTCCGACACCTACTAAACGAGAGCATGAAGATCGAAGCTCAGGAAAGGCAACCTGGGGAACACCTTGGAGTGTAACAACAACCTCTCTCTACACCACGGAAGGGCTGATTCTTAGGAAGGAAGGCTGTTGTAAATAAGCATTGCGCGCCCGAGGGTGATTATATTCTTATTCGGTATCTACTCACCCTCGGACGCGCCATGCTTCTTGATTTGTAATTAATGTTTATTTGCAATGTGCTTTTGACTTACTCAATTATTTTTTTAATTATTGATTTTATTAAATTAATAGTTTAACATCTTATTGGAAATAATTTAAAGGAGACGCGACAGGACAACACTCGGTGGATGCCATATCTGTGTTAACAACTCCAAAAAAACCTTTCAGTTAACTTCTTGCAGGAGAAAGTAATTGTAGCTGGTGGACCTTTTAGTACAGTTCCAGATTTTTGTTGTGTGTTTGTTTTTAATGTTAAAATGTCTGCATTTGAGATCTCAACACGATCTTATTTTTTATAATCAAAATAATTATTTTTTTATTTTAAGATGTTGGTTCAAGGGGTACACGGGCAGCAGTAGACAGGTCAGTGGAGGCCTAGTGGAAGGAGGGACCGCAGATGCGCCACTGTTTCACCCATACACAATTTGTAGGCCTAATGCAGCGTAGTTTCCAACAGCTAGTAAACGAGAGCCGGAAGATCGAAGCTCAGGAAAGGCAACCTGGGGAACACCTTGGAGTGTAACAACAACCTCTCTCTACACCACGGAAGGGCTGATTCTTAGGAAGGAAGGCTGTTGTAAATAAGCATTGCGCGCCCGAGGGTGATTATATTCTTATTCGGTATCTACTCACCCTCGGACGCGCCATGCTTCTTGATTTGTAATTAATGTTTATTTGCAATGTGCTTTTGACTTACTCAATTATTTTTTTAATTATTGATTTTATTAAATTAATAGTTTAACATCTTATTGGAAATAATTTAAAGGAGACGCGACAGGACAACACTCGGTGGATGCCATATCTGTGTTAACAACTCCAAAAAAACCTTTCAGTTAACTTCTTGCAGGAGAAAGTAATTGTAGCTGGTGGACCTTTTTAGTACAGTTCCAGATTTTTGTTGTGTGTTTGTTTTTAATGTTAAAATGTCTGCATTTGAGATCTCAACACGATCTTATTTTTTATAATCAAATTAATTTTTTAAATATTTTATTAGGTTGGTTCAAGGGGTACACGGGCCGCAGTAGACAGGTCAGTGGAGGCCTAGTGGAAGGAGTGACCGCAGACAGGCATCGAAGGCCTAAAATAATAACACATGGCTGTAGGCAATTTTAAATTGGTTCCAGGGTTACACGGGCAGCAGTGGTGTGGTCAGTGGAGGCCTAGTGGAAGGAGTGACCGCAGACAGGCATCGAAGGCCTAAAATATTAACACATGGCTGTAGGCAATTTTAAATTGGTTCCAGGGGTACTTGGGCAGCAGTGCCCTGGTCAGTGTAGTAGTAGTTGAAAGAATGTACCGCAGACAGGCATCGAAGGCCTAAAATAAAAAAATTGGGCTGGCTGTAGGCAATTTTAAATTGGTTCCAGGGTTACACGGGCAGCAGTGGTGTGGTCAGTGGAGGCCTAGTGGAAGGAGTGACCGCAGACAGGCATCGAAGGCCTAAAATAATAACACATGGCTGTAGGCAATTTTAAATTGGTTCCAGGGTTACACGGGCAGCAGTGGTGTGGTCAGTGGAGGCCTAGTGGAAGGAGTGACCGCAGACAGGCATCGAAGGCCTAAAATAATAACACATGGCTGTAGGCAATTTTAAATTGGTTCCAGGGTTACACGGGCAGCAGTGGTGTGGTCAGTGGAGGCCTAGTGGAAGGAGTGACCGCAGACAGGCATCGAAGGCCTAAAATAATAACACATGGCTGTAGGCAATTTTAAATTGGTTCCAGGGTTACACGGGCAGCAGTGGTGTGGTCAGTGGAGGCCTAGTGGAAGGAGTGACCGCAGACAGGCATCGAAGGCCTAAAATAATAACACATGGCTGTAGGCAATTTTAAATTGGTTCCAGGGTTACACGGGCAGCAGTGGTGTGGTCAGTGGAGGCCTAGTGGAAGGAGTGACCGCAGACAGGCATCGAAGGCCTAAAATATTAACACATGGCTGTAGGCAATTTTAAATTGGTTCCAGGGGTACTTGGGCAGCAGTGCCCTGGTCAGTGTAGTAGTAGTTGAAAGAATGTACCGCAGACAGGCATCGAAGGCCTAAAATAAAAAAATTGGGCTGGCTGTAGGCAATTTTAAATTGGTTCCAGGGTTACACGGGCAGCAGTGGTGTGGTCAGTGGAGGCCTAGTGGAAGGAGTGACCGCAGACAGGCATCGAAGGCCTAAAATAATAACACATGGCTGTAGGCAATTTTAAATTGGTTCCAGGGTTACACGGGCAGCAGTGGTGTGGTCAGTGGAGGCCTAGTGGAAGGAGTGACCGCAGACAGGCATCGAAGGCCTAAAATAATAACACATGGCTGTAGGCAATTTTAAATTGGTTCCAGGGTTACACGGGCAGCAGTGGTGTGGTCAGTGGAGGCCTAGTGGAAGGAGTGACCGCAGACAGGCATCGACGGCCTAAAATAATCACACATGGCTGTAGGCAATTTTAAATTGGTTCCAGGGGTACACGGGCAGCAGTGGTCTGGTCAGTGGAAGTCTAGTGGAAGGAGTGACCGCAGACAGGCTTCGAAGGCCTAACATAACAAAAATGTCAAAACAATGGTATTGTCAGTGCCAGTCATTGAAGGATGTCAGCGCCTAGACTACACATTGGTGAAGCTGTGAGAGATAATTTTGCTAGTGGTAGAGCACTGTTTGAGCTGGGGGGGGGGGGAACTGGCTTGTGGCCGGCGGTACAGGCACAGGGCCCCTCATATTACAACGGTGAGTCTGACGTTGGGTGCGCACCACCACCGCCAGAGACACTTTATTGTACTATGAGGGACCCAGTGGCAGTGCCGTCGACCAAAAGCGGGCTCACCCACCTCTTCAGACAAACAGCACTCTCAAGGGTCCAAGCGCAAAGTGGCGATAGCACGACCCCGTGTGGGGAGTTTGGCCATTTCGTGAGGTGGAAACATGTCGTATGCTGGACAATCAGGTGAAGAAAATTACGAGATTGGAAAAGTCATTCAGAATAGTCCACAGGCAAGACCTTTTCATAGGAAAGCTAGGTGTCAGCCGGGCAGGGTGGGGCAAAAGATTTTGAAATCCAGTTGTGGTTCATTTTAATGAAGGTTAGATCATCTACATTTTGGGTAGACAGACGAGTCCTTTTTTCTGTTAGTATTGAACCTGCAGCACTGAATACTCTTTCTGATAGGACACTAGCTGCCGGGCAAGCAAGCTCCTGCAATGCATATTCTGCCAATTCTGGCCAGGTGTCTAATTTGGATGCCCAGTAATCAAATGGGAATGACGGTTGAGGGAGAACGTCGATAAGGGATGAAAAATAGTTTGTAACCATACTGGACAAATGTTGTCTCCTGTCACTTTGAATTGATGCTGCAGTACCTGTCCTGTCTGCGGTCCTAGAAAAATCACTCCACAACCTGGTCAGAAAACCCCTCTGGCCAACGCCACTTCTGATTTCTGCCCCTCTAACACCTCTGGTCTGCTGGCCCCTGGAGCTCGTGTGAGAACGATCACGGGCGCTGTGTGCAGGGAATGCCAGAAGCAAACGGTCAACAAGAGTTGATTGTTTTGTTGCTAATATTAGTTCCAAGTTCTCATGTGGCATAATATTTTGCAATTTGCCTTTATAGCGAGGATCAAGGAGGCAGGCCAACCAGTAATCGTCATCGTTCATCATTTTTGTAATGCGTGTGTCCCTTTTGAGGATACGCAAGGCATAATCCGCCATGTGGGCCAAAGTTCCCGTTGTCAAATCTGCGGTTGTGCTTGGTTGAGGGGCAGTTGC
Organism: Ranitomeya imitator; assembly: GCF_032444005.1. Taxonomy (NCBI): domain Eukaryota; kingdom Metazoa; phylum Chordata; class Amphibia; order Anura; family Dendrobatidae; genus Ranitomeya; species Ranitomeya imitator. Next base: position 248,996,605 of record NC_091286.1, on the reverse strand, counting down.
AGGCAAATCTACGTCACTTGTGTCCCTCAAAAAACCAGAACCCGGCCTTGCCACGCCACCAATTTCCCGTGCCCCCGGGAAAGCTTCCTCATTAAAAATATACTCATCCCCATCATCCTCCTCATCCTCCACCTCCTCTTCGCCCGGTACCTCGTCATGTACACTGCCCTGACCAGACAATCGCTGACTGTCATCAAGGCTTTCCTCTTCCTCTGGTGCAGACGCCTGATCCTTTATGTGCGTCAAACTTTGCATCAGCAGACGCATTAGGGGGATGCTCATGCTTATTATGGCGTTGTCTGCACTAACCAGCCGTGTGCATTCCTCAAAACACTGAAGGACTTGACACATGTCTTGAATCTTCGACCACTGCACACCTGACAACTCCATGTCTGCCATCCTACTGCCTGCCCGTGTATGTGTATCCTCCCACAAAAACATAACAGCCCGCCTCTGTTCGCACAGTCTCTGAAGCATGTGCAGTGTTGAGTTCCACCTTGTTGCAACGTCTATGATTAGGCGATGCTGGGGAAGGTTCAAAGAACGCTGATAGGTCTGCATACGGCTGGAGTGTACAGGCGAACGGCGGATATGTGCGCAAAGTCCACGCACTTTGAGGAGCAGGTCGGATAACCCCGGATAACTTTTCAGGAAGCACTGCACCACCAGGTTTAAGGTGTGAGCCAGGCAAGGAATGTGTTTCAGTTGGGAAAGGGAGATGGCAGCCATGAAATTCCTTCCGTTATCACTCACTACCTTGCCTGCCTCAAGATCTACAGTGCCCAGCCACGACTGCGTTTCTTGCTGCAAGAACTCGGACAGAACTTCCGCGGTGTGTCTATTGTCGCCCAAACACTTCATAGCCAATACAGCCTGCTGACGTATGCCAGTAGCTGCCCCATAATGGGAGACCTGGTGTGCAACAGTGGCAGGTGCGGATGGAGTGTTTGTGCGACTGCGGTCTGTGGACGAGCTCTTGCTTCTGCAGGAGGACGAGGAGGAGGAGGAGGAGGAGGGGGTGCGAACGGCTACAGACAACTGTTTACTAGACCGTGGGCTAGGCAGAACTGTCCCAAACTTGCTGTCCCCTGTGGACCCTGAATCCACCACATTTACCCAGTGTGCCGTGATGGACACGTAACGTCCCTGGCCATGCCTACTGGTCCATGCATCTGTTGTCAGGTGCACCTTTGTGCTCACAGATTGCCTGAGTGCATGGACGATGCGCTCTTTAACATGCTGGTGGAGGGCTGGGATGGCTTTTCTGGAAAAAAAGTGTCGACTGGGTAGCTCGTAGCGTGGTACAGCGTAGTCCATCAGGTCTTTGAAAGCTTCGCTTTCAACTAACCGGTAGGGCATCATCTCTAACGAGATTAGTCTAGCTATGTGGGCGTTCAAACCCTGTGTACGCGGATGCGAGGCTAAGTACTTCCTTTTTCTAACCATAGTCTCATGTAGGGTGAGCTGGACTGGAGAGATGGAGATCGTGGAACTAGCGGGGGTGCCGGTGGACATGGCAGACTGAGAGACGGTGGGAGATGGTATTGTTGCCGCCGGTGCCCTAGATGCAGTGTTTCCTACTACGAAACTGGTGATTCCCTGACCCTGACTGCTTTGGCCTGGCAAAGATACCTGCACAGATACAGCAGGTGGTGCGCTAAATGGTGGTCCTACACTGCCGGAAGGGATGTTGCGTTGATGACTAGCTTCATTGGCCGAGGGTGCAACAACCTTAAGGGACGTTTGGTAGTTAGTCCAAGCTTTCAAATGCATGGTGGTTAAATGTCTATGCATGCAACTAGTATTGAGACTTTTCAGATTCTGACCTCTGCTTAAGGAAGTAGAACATTTTTGACAGATGACTTTGCGCTGATCAATTGGATGTTGTTTAAAAAAATGCCAGACTGCACTCTTTCTAGCATCGGATACCTTTTCAGGCATTGCAGACTGAGCTTTAACCGGATGGCCACGCTGTCCTCCACCAGGTTTTGGCTTTGCCACGCGTTTTGGGCAAGATACGGGCCCGGCAGATGGAACCTGTGGCGATGTTGATGCCTGCTGCGGCCCCTCCTCCTCCTCTGCTTCAGAACTGCTGCCGCCTGCACCCTGTTCCCCCAATGGCTGCCAATCGGGGTCAAGAACTGGGTCATCTAATAACTCTTCTTGTACCTCCTGCGCAACTTCGTCTGTGTCACCGTGTCGTTCGGTGGTATAGCGTTCGTGATGGGGCAACATAGTCTCATCAGGGTCTGATTCTTGATCAGCACCCTGCGAGGGCAATGTTGTGGTCTGAGTCAAAGGACCAGCATAGTAGTCTGGCTGTGGCTGTGCGTCACTGCACTCCATGTCAGATTCAATTTGTAATGGGCATGGACTGTTAACTGCTTCACTTTCTAAGCCAGGGACGGTATGTGTAAAGAGCTCCATGGAGTAACCCGTTGTGTCGCCTGCTGCATTCTTCTCTGTTGTTGTTTTTGCTGAAGAGGACAAGGAAGTGACTTGTCCCTGACCGTGAACATCCACTAACGACGCGCTGCTTTTACTTTTACCAGTTTCACGAGAGGAGGCAAAAGAGCTAGAGGCTGAGTCAGCAAGATAAGCCAAAACTTGCTCTTGCTGCTCCGGCTTTAAAAGCGGTTTTCCTAATCCCAGAAAAGGGAGCGTTCGAGGCCTTGTGTAGCCGGACGACGAACCTGGCTCCACAGCTCCAGACTTAGGTGCAATATTTTTTTCCCCACGACCACCTGATGCTCCACCACTACCACTACCCTCATTACCAGCTGACAATGAACGCCCCCGGCCACGACCTCTTCCACTAGACTTCCTCATTGTTTTAAAAACGTAACCAAACTAACGTTATTTGTTGCAGTCACACAACTTACACGGTGAGCTATAACTTCAGTATGATTTAGCTACCCCTTTACAGGTTGGTGAGACCACCGCGAAAATCAGGCACAATGTTACACACTCTTTTTTTGGTGGCTGCAAATTAGAGAGATGCCCCACACGCAGGACTGTCACTGAAGCACAAATGTTAATATTAATGTCACACTATTATTTGTTTTTTATTTTTATTTTTTTCAGGAACACTTTAGAAACCCCCCCAAAAAAAAAAAAATTTGATTTTTGCAGGGAGAATTTAGAAAACAAATGTAACAAACTATATGCTTTCTATGGGCCACTGAGTGAGAGATGACGCACACAGGAATCAGGAGTGGCACACAAGCCCAGAGGCCAATATTTTTCTACCAATGATTGATGGAGTTATTTTCTCTGGTAGATTTTGGAACCCAAATCAAGGAAAAAAAATATAGGCTTTCTATGGACCACAATTGGAGAGAGAGAGAGAGAGAGAGAGAGAGAGAGAGAGAGAGAGAGATGGCACACCCAGGAGTCAAGACTGGCACACAAGCAGAAAGGCCAATATTAATCTCCCACTGTTTTTTTTTTTTTTTTTTTTTTTTTCAGGGAGACTTTAGAAAAAAAAATAATAAAAAAAATATGATTTTATCAGGAAGAATTTAGAAACCAAATAAAATAAAATGATTTTTTCAGGGAGAATTTATAAAACAAATAAAAACAAAAATAGGCGTTCTATGGCCCACTGACTGAGAGATGACGCACACAGGAATCAGGAGTGGCACACAAGCCCAGAGGCCAATATTTTTCTACCAATGATTGATGTAGTTATTTTCTCTGGTAGATTTTGGAACCCAAATCAAGGAAAAAAAATATAGGCTTTCTATGGACCACAATTGGAGAGAGAGAGAGAGAGAGAGAGAGAGAGAGAGAGAGAGAGATGGCACACCCAGGAGTCAAGACTGGCACACAAGCAGAAAGGCCAATATTAATCTCCCACTGTTTTTTTTGGTTGTTTTTTTTTTTTTTTTCAGGGAGACTTTAGAAAAAAAAATAATAAAAAAAATATGATTTTATCAGGAAGAATTTAGAAACCAAATAAAATAAAATGATTTTTTCAGGGAGAATTTAGAAAACAAATAAAACCAAAAATAGGCGTTCTATGGCCCACTGACTGAGAGATGACGCACCCAGGAGTCAAGACTGGCACACAAGCAGAAAGGCCAATATTAATCTCCCACTGTTTTTTTTTTTTTTTTTTCAGGGAGACTTTAGAAAAAAAAATAATAAAAAAAATATGATTTTATCAGGAAGAATTTAGAAACCAAATAAAATAAAATGATTTTTTCAGGGAGAATTTATAAAACAAATAAAAACAAAAATAGGCGTTCTATGGCCCACTGACTGAGAGATGACGCACACAGGAATCAGAAGTGGCACACAAGCCCAGAGGCCAATATTTTTCTACCAATGATTGATGTAGTTATTTTCTCTGGTAGATTTTGGAACCCAAATCAAGGAAAAAAAATATAGGCTTTCTATGGACCACAATTGGAGAGAGAGAGAGAGAGAGAGAGAGAGAGAGAGAGATGGCACACCCAGGAGTCAAGACTGGCACACAAGCAGAAAGGCCAATATTAATCTCCCACTGTTTTTTTTGGTTGTTTTTTTTTTTTTTTTCAGGGAGACTTTAGAAAAAAAAATAATAAAAAAAATATGATTTTATCAGGAAGAATTTAGAAACCAAATAAAATAAAATGATTTTTTCAGGGAGAATTTAGAAAACAAATAAAACCAAAAATAGGCGTTCTATGGCCCACTGACTGAGAGATGACGCACCCAGGAGTCAAGACTGGCACACAAGCAGAAAGGCCAATATTAATCTCCCACTGTTTTTTTTTTTTTTTTTTCAGGGAGACTTTAGAAAAAAAAATAATAAAAAAAATATGATTTTATCAGGAAGAATTTAGAAACCAAATAAAATAAAATGATTTTTTCAGGGAGAATTTATAAAACAAATAAAAACAAAAATAGGCGTTCTATGGCCCACTGACTGAGAGATGACGCACACAGGAATCAGAAGTGGCACACAAGCCCAGAGGCCAATATTTTTCTACCAATGATTGATGTAGTTATTTTCTCTGGTAGATTTTGGAACCCAAATCAAGGAAAAAAAATATAGGCTTTCTATGGACCACAATTGGAGAGAGAGAGAGAGAGAGAGAGAGAGAGAGAGAGATGGCACACCCAGGAGTCAAGACTGGCACACAAGCAGAAAGGCCAATATTAATCTCCCACTGTTTTTTTTGGTTGTTTTTTTTTTTTTTTTTCAGGGAGACTTTAGAAAAAAAAATAATAAAAAAAATATGATTTTATCAGGAAGAATTTAGAAACCAAATAAAATAAAATGATTTTTTCAGGGAGAATTTAGAAAACAAATAAAACCAAAAATAGGCGTTCTATGGCCCACTGACTGAGAGATGACGCACCCAGGAGTCAAGACTGGCACACAAGCAGAAAGGCCAATATTAATCTCCCACTGTTTTTTTTTTTTTTTTTTTTTTTTTCAGGGAGACTTTAGAAAAAAAAATAATAAAAAAAATATGATTTTATCAGGAAGAATTTAGAAACCAAATAAAATAAAATGATTTTTTCAGGGAGAATTTAGAAAACAAATAAAACCAAAAATAGGCGTTCTATGGCCCACTGACTAAGAGAGAGAGAGAGAGATGGAACGCTTAGTACTGGCACACAAGCCCAAAGGGCAATATTAATCTCCCTTTTTTTTTCCAGGGAGAATTTCTAAAACCCCCCCCCAAAAAAAAATAGGCTTTCTATGGCCCACTATTTGTGAGAGAGATGGGACGCTCAGGACTGGCACAGATGGCACGCTCAGGACTGGCACAGAAGCCCAGAGGCCAATATTAATCTCCCTTTTTTTCTGGGAGAATTTATAAAACCAAAAAAATATTTAAATAGGCTTTCTATGGCCCACTATTTGTGAGAGAGATGGCACGCTCAGGACTGGCACAGATGGCACGCTCACAACTGGCACACAAGCCCAGAGGCCAATATTAATCTCCCTTTTTTCAGGGAAAATTTATAAAACCAAAAAAAAAATTAAATAGGCTTTCTATGGCCCACTATTTGTGAGAGAGATGGGACGCTCAGGACTGGCACAGATGGCACGCTCAGGACTGGCACAGAAGCCCAGAGGCCAATATTAATCTCCCTTTTTTTCTGGGAGAATTTATAAAACCAAAAAAAAAATTAAATAGGCTTTCTATGGCCCACTATTTGTGAGAGAGATGGGACGCTCAGGACTGGCACAGATGGCACGCTCAGGACTGGCACAGAAGCCCAGAGGCCAATATTAATCTCCCTTTTTTTCTGGGAGAATTTATAAAACCAAAAAAATATTTAAATAGGCTTTCTATGGCCCACTATTTGTGAGAGAGATGGCACGCTCAGGACTGGCACAGATGGCACGCTCACAACTGGCACACAAGCCCAGAGGCCAATATTAATCTCCCTTTTTTTCTGGGAGAATTTATAAAACCAAAAAAAAAATTAAATAGGCTTTCTATGGCCCACTATTTGTGAGAGAGATGGGACGCTCAGGACTGGCACAGATGGCACGCTCAGGACTGGCACAGAAGCCCAGAGGCCAATATTAATCTCCCTTTTTTTCTGGGAGAATTTATAAAACCAAAAAAATATTTAAATAGGCTTTCTATGGCCCACTATTTGTGAGAGAGATGGCACGCTCAGGACTGGCACAGATGGCACGCTCACAACTGGCACACAAGCCCAGAGGCCAATATTAATCTCCCTTTTTTCAGGGAAAATTTATAAAACCAAAAAAAAAATTAAATAGGCTTTCTATGGCCCACTATTTGTGAGAGAGATGGCACACTCAGGACTGGCACACAAGCCCAAAGGCCAATATTAATCTCCCACTGTATTTTTATCAGGGAGAATTTATACACCCCACAAAAAAAAATACAGAAAAATGAAAAGGCTTTCTATGGCCCACTATGTGAGAGAGATGGCACACACAGGGATGGCACTCTAGCAGAAATGCCAAATTGCCAATCTTAATCTCCCACCAAAAAAAAAAAAAAAAAAAAAACAGGGAATGTCCTACAATTACTATCTCCCTGCCTGCAGTAATCTCAGCCAGGTATGGCAGGCAGCTACTATCTCCCTGCCTGCAGTAATCTCAGCCAGGTATGGCAGGCAGCAATAAGGAGTGGACTGATGCACAAATGAAATAAAAAGTGTGGACAAACAAAAAAGATAGCTGTGCAGAAAGGAAGGAACAAGAGGATTTGTGCTTTGAAAAAAGCAGTTGGTTTGCACAGCGGCGTACACACAGCAATGCAGCTATCAGGGAGCCTTCTAGGGCAGCCCAATGAGCTACAGCGCTGAGGGGAAAAAAAAAAACTTCCACTGTCCCTGCACACCGAGGGTGGTGTTGGACAGTGCAAATCGCTGCAGCACAAGCGGTTTTGTGGTTAATGGACCCTGCCTAACGCTATCCCTGCTTCTGACAAAGCGGCAGCAACCTCTCCCTAAGCTCAGATCAGCAGCAGTAAGATGGCGGTCGGCGGGAACGCCTCTTTATAGCCCCTGTGACGTCGCAGACAGCAAGCCAATCACTGCAATGCCCTTCTCTAAGATGGTGGGGACCAGGACCTATGTCATCACGCTGCCCACACTCTGCGTTTACCTTCATTGGCTGAGAAATGGCGCTTTTCGCGTCATTGAAACGCGACTTTGGCGCGAAAGTCGCGTACCGCATGGCCGACCACGCACAGGGGTCGGATCGGGTTTCATGAAACCCCGACTTAGCCAAAAGTCGGCGACTTTTGAAAATGTTCGACCCGTTTCGCTCAACCCTACTCACCACACATCTAGATACGTTCCTTATGGGGTCTACTTTCCAAAATGGTGTCACTTGTGTGGGAGTTTAACTGTTCAGGCACATCAGGGGCTCTCCAAACGCAACATGCATCCGATCTTAATTCCTGCCAATTTTGCATTGAAAAGTCAAACGGCGCTCCTTCCCTTCCGAGCTCTGCCATGTACCCAAACAGTGGTTTACCCCCACATATGGGGTATCAGCGTGCTCAGGAGTCAGGACAAATTGTACAACAATTTTTGGTGTCCAATTTCTCCTGTTACCCTTAGAAAAATAAAACAAATTGGATCTGAAATAATTGTTTTGTGAAAAAAAGTTAAATGTTCATTTTTTTAAAATCATTTCCAAAATTCCTGAAGGGTTAATAAACTTCTTGAGTTTGGTTTTGAGTACCTTGAGGGGTGCAATTTTTAGAATGGTGTCACTGTTTGGCATTTTCTGTCATATAGGTCCCTCAAAGTCACTTTAAGTGTGGTGTGGTCCCTAAAATAATGGTTTTGCAAATTTTGTTGTAAAAGTGAGAAATCGCTGGTCAAATTTTAACCTTTATAACTTCCTAACAAAAAAAAATATGTTTCCTTCCAAAATTGTGCTGATGTAAAGTAGACATGTGGGAAATGTTATTTATTAACTATTTTGTGTGTCATATTTCTCTGATTTAAGGACATAAAAACTAAAGTTTTGAAAGTTACGAAATTTTTGCCAAATTTCTGGGTTTTTTTCACAAATAAACGTAAGCCATAGCGAATAAATTTTACTAGTAACATAAAATACAATATGTCATGAGAAAACAACCTCAGAGTCACTGGGATCCATTGAAGTGTTTCAGAGCTATAACCTCAAAAAGTGACAGTGGTCAGAGTTGAAAAAATGGCTCTGTCAGGAAGTTCAAAACAGGCTTTGGGGTGAAGGGGTTAAAGAATCAATGCATTTTAATATGGATAAATGTTTTCTTTATATTCCCAGCCACATATTTTCTTCTCTAAACCTGGAAACTGAATAATTTAATCTTCTTTTTTGTTTAAAATATTTATTCTATTAATCTGGTTTACTCAGAATCTGTTAAAATAATATATTGAAGCACATACATTTTTATACATTTTTAGTCCATTTTTGTCCAGATGTTCCAGTTATATTAATTCTAATATCTTTTATGGAATCATATTTTCAACAATATGGTGAGAAGTAAAACAAAGCCTAAAATTATGGCAAATGAGGACACTCTTGGCATATGTCAGGTCCACTAAAGACATGCCTGATGTATACAGTGAATATTACAAATGTGAAGTGACCATGCCAATTATAAAACCAATGCAAAGCCACAAACTTGGTTTTCTACTGTTTTCTAACCAAATGAACATTTCTTTGTACATTTATACTATATAATAAATATCAATATCCGAAGTTAGATAATGGCAAATACACTTTTAGCTTTCACTTTTGTCTGTAGTTAGTGATTTTCTCAGGACAACAACCCTTGTTCACATGCTGTAAGAGGGCTACACTGAGCCATAATTAAAAAAAGCTACTGCCTTCTGAAGTCCATACATTTATCTTGATGGCCATTGTGAAAAAAAACATTAACACTGCACTAGTCATGGCAATTATGCAAGTAATAGCTAAAAGGGCTGTTTCTTAACTATTACTGCATTTACAGATGTAGCAGTTAATAACGTGACTGATGGTATGCTATGTTAATAACGTTACGAAAGATAGTGCATCCTCTGTAATATTTCATACATTTTTACTTATAGTACAAAGCCGTGCAGCCCACAATAAGTGGTTGCTCCATCTTTAACAGCAATTAATGCAACCATGCACTTCCCGTACAACATAATTTTACATCAACATTGAGGAATTTTACCAAATTTTCTTTGCAGAACTGCATTACTTCAGCAATAAAAATGTAACACTTTTTTCAGCACTGAATTAAATATTAATCTTTACCTTCATTTCATAACTAAACTTTAACTTCCAAATAACAAGGTGAAATAGGTAGTTAAGAAATAGCTGACAGAATTTGTTTTGAACAGATGAAGGGGGTCTGTACCATCAGCTATGTTTAAAGGGACTCTGTCACCTGAATTTGGAGGGAACAATCTTCAGCCATAGGGGCAGGGTTTTCAGGTGTTTTATTCACCCGAAAGGCAAGATTGCCTTGCGCAGGCGTGTACTACGGAAGACAGAGAATGAACTTCAATCCAATATTGCAGCCAGCATGCAGCCAGCGGGTAAGGAAAGGGTGAATCAAACACGCGAAAATGCCGCCCCTATGGCTGAAGATTGTTCCCTCCAAATTCAGGTGACAGAGTCCCTTTAAATTTTTTTAAATTCAGCGCTGAATTGGTGGTACTAATCTAAGTTCCCAAACCATAGCATAATATTTAAAAGTTGCTGTCTTCATCTGTCCTGATGCTGCTCAAGTCCTGCACAGCCATCTTGTGACCACAACTTCTGATTGACCACAAGCCAGAGGTAACAGTCACAAACTCTTCATCTAAATCTATGAGACCCTCGTTCTGGCTTATTTGTCAAAAAACCTATATTAAGTTATGACTTCTGCATCACCTATCAAGCACTGGAGTGAACTGGCAGGTCATAACTTGCACTGGAGCGAACTGGCAGGTCATAACTTACACGGGAGCTCAACGGCAGGTCATAACTTTCACTGGAGCTCACCGACAGGTCATAACTTGCAGAAGTCCAACCGGAGTAGAACAAATAAAAGATTAAGTCTGCAGCTGGCATGAGACTAAGTGCAGGAAACTTAGATGAGTGGCGCCACTCCAGCACTGCAATGAAAGTAATGATGAACTGGTACCTTAAAAATGCCTTAAAGAAACACTCCCATTAAATTTTTTATTCTCTTAATATATTGCAATTATAAAATTATATAGCACTGTGTACTTACAATTGCTTATTTTGCCTTTCTACCCAGCTAGTTCTTTTCTTTTCAGTTGTCTTTGTAGCAGCTTCTCTGCTTCTGGCCCCTGCCATAGCCTTTTGCAGTGATTCATGACTTGTGCATAGAAAACTGACTTTCTGTTTCTACATAGAGTGTAGGAGGATTCAGCTAGTCAGTTTTTAATCTTGTGATTTCATAGATTTAATGGGAAACAAAAGAATTAGCTTGGTAGAAAGGTAAAATGAGCAATTGTAAGTACACAGTGCTATAAAATATTATGACTGCAATATATTAAAAGGATAAAAGCTTCTGTAAACATGTGCATGTATATGCGCTTATTGTATGACTGCTCCAGGCATTCAGGTAGAATTTGACTATGAGACAAGGAAAGATTCATCACTGGATTATTGTGACTAGTCCAAAAAGGCTTTGCTTAAAGGCAACCTGCCACGTAAAAAAACATTAATATCCTGCAGATATGGGTTTAATCTGTAGGTTAATTGTGTACTGAACCTGCCCAATGCCAGCACTTACATTTATTCCTCCTGGCAGTGTTTGGGCTTTAGTCATTGGCGTGGTGCCGATTCAGTAACCACTCTGTGTGTAGAGAGTGGTGGTTGTAAGCGCTCCACTGACACTGACTGACAGCTGGCTATAATGCTGAACCTGCTGTCAGTCAGTGCGGGGGGCCAGCGTCACCCACATGACTGAAACCCAAATGCTACTAGGAGAAATAAAGTTAATTTCTTCTAAGGGCCAGGGATGGGCTTTTCCAGAATGTTATTAACCTGCAGACTATCCCCCATGTCTGCAGTTTAATAGTGTTTGTTCATGTGACAGGTTCCCTTTAACTTCAGGACAATTTAGACTTGTGCCTTCAATTATAGAAGAATGCCTAGGCTCCCAGTTATCAAAATATCCCAACATTATCATATTATAAGCATCAAATTTGAGCATTCTGGACATTTTTATAAATTCTATATTTGCTTTATATCAATGATGAGCGAACGTGCTCGCCACTACTCGGTACTCACCGAAGTATCACTATGCTCGGTGTACTCGGTAAGCACCGAGTATTTTTGGGATTATTCGGCGGTAGCCTGGGTCTCCGCCCTGCAATTCTGGTGCTCTTTAGAGCGCCAATGACAGTGCAGGGATTGTCATCCATGCATTGCAATGCTGCAGCCATCTTTGCTGTGGTATTACAGTGACTGGCTGGCCGTACAGCATCACCAGGTCTATAAGAGACCTGTCGCAGCCTTGCTTGCCGCATTCTGCTCCGGACTTAGCGAGTGTAGAGCTGCTGCCGAGATACCAACACTTGAGAAACCAACAGTCCTTTTTAGAGCTAATTCAGGGGTCCAGAGATTGCAGTGCTAGGTAAGCAGGGGAGTCTATGTGCACATATCCACATCAGTGCAAGGTCTGCAGGCACTGTATGTGAGTACATAGCTCTCACTGCATACCTCCAAAAGCTCCATTACTGTCATGTCTTTCACTTGTTCATTGTATTGGTTCTTATAGTAGTCCACATAGCTGATCTCGCTTCCGTCAGCGTTCTTGAAGGTGGACGCTGTAGTCATGTTCCAGGCGATCTCACCTATACGGTAGGTTATGTGTTGGACTTGGTGAGGACGATCTGTCCGATTAGCTCCTTGCAGCAGGTGTCCTGGAACCTCTGAGGGCCACACGAGGAGTAGAGGCTGCTCATGATGTTGTGCACAGTCTCGTTCCTGAGGACTTTATCGCTGACATCAATGCTCAACATGATGCTGGACTTGTACTGGAGGATGGAGGTGGAAAACCCCAGGCAGATGGCGAGTCGCTGGGCTCTGACTTCGGTGGCATCGCTCGGGTTGTAATAGTTGCGTCCTATCCGCTTCATATCCATTATCTTCAGGAGTCTTTGGAAAATGATGTTACAGAAATGGAAGCAGGTGAGCGAGGTCGGTGGAAGCTCGTTGGTCAGGGTGATTGTTATCCGCACGTTTTCTCCATTTCGAGTTTGGCTGAACACCTTGGTGACCTTATTCAGTCTTATTGCTAAAAACAACACTGTTCCATCAAACGCCCGCGCCTTCCTGATGGTTTCTTCATGCTGGTACAGGAGGCCCTACCGCAAATGCTTGGACTCCATGGCGGGGTTGAAGTCAACGTGATACTGGTACAGGGCCCACAGTGGTCGGGACACCAGCTTGATGTGGTTGGTCACAAGAGCAATCTTTTTTGGACGTGTTCGATAGTCTGCCGGGTGTTCACCCCGACGTCATGAAAGTCACACCTACAACCACCTCATTCTCCGATAGACACTTCTGCAAGTTCATCTGGCACCTGCAGAACCTCGGGTGATGGTCTGTCTGCTGCCGCTGCCGGCAGCCCTCTCTAGCACCCTCTTCCAATGAGCAAAGGCTCAGGGGCTGTCTGCTGAGATCTGACTGCTGGCCGGAGTCCTTGGGGCTGCTGTAACTGTCCAGGTGGTCTTTATGGGGCCTGCTCCCGCACACGAGCTTGGCCGCAGAGTGGGATCTTGCTCGTCAGCTCACCTTTTACTTCGTACACAAACCACGCACTAGTGTGTATTGTGCCTAGTTTTAATGAGGCCTTCATCAATGTTTCCTCATTCTCTACCACTAGATCACCATGGTGAACATGTTGTATATATGTATGTTGCTACAGACATTCAATTTTTCTGGGAAGAATGTCTGTGATACCCATTAAATATTTTTTTTAAATGTATCCCCATGGAAAAATGTTTGTCAGCCCATATACTTAGTGACTGGGCATTACAAGTTTAGGAGACCAGTTTCTTTAAATTGGGCCTAGTTTTTAATGAGGCCTTCCTCCACATCTCATCATTTTCCACCACTAGATCACCAGGGATCATGTGTTCCTTGCTTCTACACACAGTCAATTTTTTGGTAAGGGTGTCTGTGATCCCAATTAAATATTTTCAAAACATTTACCTCCCATTTGGAAATGTTTGTTAGCCCATACACTTAGTGTATGGGCATTATGAATCTAGGAGACCTGCTCCTTTGTAATGGGACAGTTTTTTGAGGCCCTCCTCCATGTTTCTTCCAAGAGGGGATTGGGGTGCGTGCAAATTTGGGTCAAGGCAGCCCTTGCATTCAATGCATAATGAAACAGTATGGCAGGACCAACTGAAGAATGTGAAGTGGGTTTTCCTGTGGATATCCAGTACCTGGGTTCAAAGGCTTATTGGGGTGCATATTAATGCACGAGTTTTCCTGAGCACGCTCGGGTGATCTCCGAGTATTTGTTAGTGTTCGGAGATTTTGTTTTTGTTGATTCAGCTGCTTGATTTACAGCTATTAGCCAGCCTAAGTACATGGGGGTTTGCCTGGTTGCTAGCGAATCCCCACATGTAATCAAGCTGTCTAGTAATCGCAAATCATCTAGCTGCAGCAAGGAAAACTAAATCTCTGAACACTAACAAATACTCGGAGACCACCCGAGCGTGGTCGGAAAAAACCAAGGAACGAGTATATTCACTCATCACTAGTGCATATGACTTGGTAGCAGGGCAGGCCTTGCAGTTAATGCATAAGAAAACAGTATGACAGGACCAGCTGAAGAATGTGAAGTGGGTTTTCCTGTGCTCATCCAGTACCTGGGTTCAAAGGCTTATTGGGGTGCATATGACTTGGTAGCAGGGCAGGCATTGCAGTCAATACATAGGAAAACAGTATGGCAGGACCAACTGAAGAATGTGAAGTGGGTTTTCCTGTGCTCATCCAGTACCTGGGTTCAAAGGCTTATTGGGGTGCATATGACTTGGTAGCAGGGCAGGCCTTGCATTCAATGCAACATTTTTTCAGGAAGCCCTACTGTACCTCTTGTGAAAGGGGTTTTGGGGTGCGTTGCCATTCTTGGCAGCCCAGCCACTCACTGAATAGGCAATAACAGCTTAGGAGACCCACTGTTTAATAATGGCCCTTTAAGAATATTAATGCCACCTGATGCCCCTCTAAAAATAGGCTTTGTGAATTTAAGAGTCCCTCCTTCATAAATGAATCAAGATATGTCTCCTTATGTGTCACACACCACATGGCCAGCTAGGGTTGCTAAATGTTGCAATAACATTTCCCAGTGAATGCATTTGTATTGGTTGAAAGCAATGTCAAGGTTGAAAAATGCATCAAAAACACTGCATGTGAACATAGCCCAAGTGGTGGAGGAACATTTTGGTCTGGGGTTAATTATTTTGCCTTATATGCAAGTCATTACCATGGAAAGGATGTACCTTAACATTTCCCAGCAAAATCCATTTTGATTTTGTTTTTGTATGTTTTTTGGTGCATCGGTAAAAATGGTGTGACACTCTGACAACATTGCTTAGAGCTGTGACCTTGGAGTCAGAAATGCTTCCAGGGGCGATCCCCATGATATTCACATATCATTTGAGCAGTGTTTCCATCATGTTCAGATGTTTTTAGACCTTAAAAGGACCTCTGGGGGCGATCGCGTTAAAAATACTAAGGTTTCCCATAGACATACATTGGGCTCGCTGCTCAGGTCGAGTACCTGAGAATTCCAATTTGCTTGACCCGAGCAACAAGCACCTGATCATTTTAGTGCTCGCTCATCACTACTTTGTATCAGTTATTTTGGCTGGTTGGAGTACTCTCACTTTGCTGAATTACTCAATAGGCGCACCAGGATGTGGAGACAATAAATTTAGTTGCTGTAATAGTTAAAATAATTATCATTCCCTTCCTATGCCGCTTTCCACACTCTTTGAAGTGCATATCTTATCTCTTAATAAAAAATTTCTGGTTATTTTTACACTAATTAAAAACTCATGCTACAATGGGGTCTCCTTTGGGAACATAATGGGCTACTAATGCTTTGCTACGTAAACCTATCATTAGATGCATGCTGGCCAGAATTCGGGCAGTATGAAACAGCATGAATCACAGAATATCTGCGTGATTGCCAACTGGTATAGGTATCTCTGAAAAGCTGTGGAATTTCAAAGAAAACAGTTTGAACATGCTGCTGAGGATTTTAGATAGTCATGTGTTAAGTCCAGTTTGACCTCTGGACAGCTTCTCACTGCACCATGCCAGTTAAGCGACAAATCTCTCCCTAGGTTCAAACATTGGAGAGATCATCAATCAACTGGAGCAGGATGGTGAGAAACCACATAAGGCCGGCTAAGTCTCACCCTATGGTCCCTGGCTAGCCTTTCGAACTAAGTTTTCTCTGGAATACTGCAGCGTACATAGATGCAATTGTGGAGTCAAGCACCAATTCATGCTGCCAGTAATTGGGTACCATAAATTTAATTAGTTCCCTTTAATACCCCCATTCATATTGGATCAAAGCTGGCAAAAGTTGCCAATATCAGCTAGACATCCTCACTATTTCCCTAAAAGATGATGTCATGCACTGTTAAGTCAAATGCCTGATATAGCGGTTCTGGCGAAGATTAACTTATGATAGAGCTGGCAGTAGCTTTCTCCACTGTCCCTATTACAAGCATATAAATGCTAACCATTCAGTTGTATTTTGCTATTGGGAGACCAGTTGTATTGGGGTGTGAAGTAAGATAGTTATCTGCCAGATGAGCGCTAGCTTGATGTCTAACGCTATCTATCTATCTTCTAACGCTTATATTTATGTACACATACACATGGTGGCTCAGTGGTTAACACTGCAGCTTTGCAGCTCTGGGTTCCTGGGTTGAAATCCCACCAAGGACAACATCTGCAAAGGGTTTGTATGTTCTCCTTGTGTTTGTGTGGGTTTCCTCCCACACTCCAAAGACATACTGATAGGGGATCTAGATTGTGACCCCAATGGGGAAAATGCCGATAATGTCTGTAAAGTGCTGTGGAATTAATGGCGCTATATAAGTGAGTGAAATAAGTAAATACTGTATGGCCAGTTAAAGAGCAGTACTGAGTGCATCCGAAGGCACAAATAGGCAACTTTAGGCAAAAACAGTCTGCTGAAGGGACACTTTACAGGTTAATATTTTGAACTTTGAACTTCTTATCATGTAAATGCCCTAAACATACATATTAATATGCTGTTTATATAACTACATCTAGTAAGAACCAAGTTCAGTTCTCTCCTGTGTTTCCATTCTGCATACTCACAATCTACGAGCAGTGGAATCTCCAAGAAGCAGGAAATGTCAAACAGCTGTCAAATATTGAGACAGCAGAGCGCACAAACTTCACGAGACTTAATGATAATCGCAAAATTAGACAGGTTTTTTTTAGTTTTACTAATTCTGTATGTTGGAGAAAGGTTCAATATTTTCGTCTTATATTATAGTATGACATTTTACAGGAAAATTTCCTTTTTAAACAGTACTGTAGTTTCCTGGCTCAGATGTTACCACGTTTTGAATCATCGCACCAAATTTCTTATTTAGCAGTTCTGTGGAACAGAAACTCTAATCTCTGCAGAAACAAAGTATGCGTTGATTTATGGGTGTCTACAAAATTTCTTCTCAAGAGCAAAGTAGTAGATTTTTGACGATTGCACTGAAAATTGAATTTTCAACTTATACATATATAATGTTATACTAAATTTGCAAACTGAGTCTTTGATTCATCAAGACTGGCATTTTATACACCAATATTGATGAACGGTGCGCTGGAGTAAGATGTGAAAAATTTATTAAGTTTTGAGCGTCTTGCAGCTGCTATTTTTCACCGCAAGAAAAGTACTTTAATCAGGGACAGAAGCTCATTACTGTTGAGATTTAGGGTTCTCTTTCTTGTAAATCGTGTTCCATTTGCAGGCCGAGCTTCTCCAAGCCATGCTTCCTCCCATTAAAGATCTACCCACTTTTCAAACAGTTGTCAGAGCTTGGATGGTATAAAACTGGCAAAATGTGTTACTTTTGTGCATCTGTGAGTTACACAAAAACTTTGTGATATTTCTGTTTTATGCTATAGTCTAGCAAAAACGGTTTGAGGAATCGTGATCTAAGTGTTCTGATTTTTTGTGTACTACAGTTACAGATGCTGGAGATAAAGTTAAGCAGCTTGAAAAAGAGGCTGATCGTTTATTGGATAAACTGAAACCTATCAAGGAACTTCAGGAGAACTTGGGCAAAAATATCTCTCAGATCAAGGAGCTGATAAATCAAGCACGCAAACAGGCTAATTCTGTAAGTCTAATTTTATGTAGCATTCACTGTTGAAGAACTTATATATTGTTTTTTACCACTTAACTAATTACAGATTGACAACTACTGAGATGGTGTGAACATAGAATTACAGTATATATCAATAAGACAGAGTGTTTTCAGCCACTGATGGAACAAATCATGACAGATGAAACTACATATGTCAAAATTATGAAGCTTCTTAGAGGTTCTTCAGGGAAGTGGAGGTAGATGTCTAATCTTGGCTAACCAGTTTTTTTGAGGTTGGCAGAAAAATAAGAAAGTTGTTCCTTAAAAGAAGCTAAATATTCTTCCTTGGCTAATTTGCTGAAATTCCATGTAAATCTCTTAAAAGTAAATTACGGAACCTTTGAAAATTATTCTTTACAACTATTACACAGATCTAGTGTATGTTTCTCCATGGTAATAGACAACAAACCAGTTATACTTCCTTCCATTGGTCCCGTTCTTCTTAACATTCATTTGATATACCAAAAAGAAATTGGTGACAGAAGGGCACATTATTGTCTATTATATTGGACACACGTAGGCCTGCAAAGCAAGTCTCGAAACAAAATGAGAGCACATTTTTAGTAAAGACTCTTTTTCATGTTACTGTAGATGCATTGGGGAAACACAAATTTACAAGATTTACATAGCCTTTGTGGAGTTAAATTGAATTTGCAATATAAGGTTATGGGTATGTGCACACATATTCTTGGCCACTGCGGATTTTTCCGCAGCAGATTTGATAAATCTGCAGGGCAAAAACGCTGCGTTTTTGCTGTAGATTTATCGTGGATTTACCGCGGATTTACTGCGGTTTTTCTGCAGTTTTCACTGAGGTTTTACAACTGCGGTTTTCCATAGGGGCAGCTGTAAAATTGCTGTGGAATCCACAGAAAGAAGTGACATGCTGTGGAATGTAAACTGCTTCATTTCCGCGGATTTTTTTCCGCAGCATGTGCACAGCGTTTTTGGTTTCCCATAGGTTTACATTGAACTGTAAACTCATGGGAAACTGCTGCGGACCCACAGCTGTGGAAACGCAGCAAAATCCACATCATGTGCACATACCCTAATTGTGTGCCATGCAGTGGCAGAGTAGATAGATAGCTTTTTTGTAGTATGCTATTGTAGGCGATGTCAGCCTCCGTATTTGGCTGATAAGTTCTCCCATCAGCCTAAAGCTGTTCTTATTTTGGGCTGAATGCTAAACACCATTTCCATTTGTAGTCTTTCAGCTCAGGAGAGTCATGTTTGAAAAATGTTTGGTTAGGGTCCTATCAAACAAAGGTTCACCTTGTCATAGCTGATGGTCCCACATGAAATGGGCAATTTATTAGCTAAGTAACTTCATTTTGTAAAGTTTATTTTACATATCATTCTACAATCCAATTTTCATATTTTCAATGTTTGCACACATCTTTGTGCTTACAGTTAGGGCCAGAAATATTTGGACAGTGACACAAGTTTTGTTATTTTAGCTGTTTACAAAAACATGTTCAGAAATACAATTATATATATAATATGGGCTGAAAGTGCACACTCCCAGCTGCAATATGATAGTTTCCACATCCAAATCGGAGAAAGGGTTTAGGAATCATAGCTCTGTAATGCATAGCATCCTCTTTTTCAAGGGACCAAAAGTAATTGGACAATGGACTCTAAGGGCTGCAATTAACTCTGAAGGCGTCTCCCTCGTTAACCTGTAATCAATGAAGTAGTTAAAAGGTCAGGGGTGGATTCCAGGTGTGTGGTTTTGCATTTGGAAGCTGTTGCTGTGAGCAGACAACATGCGGTCAAAGGAACTCTCAATTGAGGTGAAGCAGAACATCCTGAGGCTGAAAAAAAAGAAAAAATCCATCAGAGAGATAGCAGACATGCTTGGAGTAGCAAAATCAACAGTTGGGTACATTCTGAGAAAAAAGGAATTGACTGGTGAGCTTGGGAACCCAAAAAGGCATGGGCGTCCACGGATGACAACAGTGGTGGATGATCGCCGCATACTTAATTTGGTGAAGAAGAACCCGTTCACAACATCAACTGAAGTCCAGAACACTCTCAGTGAAGTAGGTGTATCTGTCTCTAAGTCAACAGTAAAGAGAAGACTCCATGACAGTAAATACAAAGGGTTCACATCTAGATGCAAACCATTCATCAATACCAAAAATAGACAGGCCAGAGTTAAATTTGCAGAAAAACACCTCAAGAAGCCAGCTCAGTTCTGGACAAGTATTCTATGGACAGATGAGACAAAGATCAACCTGTACCAGAATGATGGGAAGAAAAAAGTTTGGAGAAGAAAGGGAACGGCACATGATCCAAGGCACACCACATCCTCTGTAAAACATGGTGGAGGCAACGTGATGGCATGGGCATGCATGGCTTTCAATGGCACTGGGTCACTTGTGTTTATTGATGACATAAGAGCAGACAAGAGTAGCCGGATGAATTCTGAAGTGTACCGGGATATACTTTCAGCCCAGATTCAGCCAAATGCTGCAAAGTTGATTGGACGGCGCTTCATAGTACAGATGGACAATGACCCCAAGCATACAGCCAAAGCTACCCAGGAGTTCATGAGTGCCAAAAAGTGGAACATTCTGCAATGGCCAAGTCAATCTCCAGATCTAAACCCAATTAAGCATGCATTTCACTTGCTCAAATCCAGACTTAAGACGGAACGACCCACAAACAAGCAAGACCTGAAGGCTGCGGCTGTAAAGGCCTGGCAAAGCATTAAGAAGGAGGAAACCCAGCGTTTGGTGATGTCCATAGGTTCCAGACTTAAGGCAGTGATTGCCTCCAAAGGATTTGCAACAAAATATTGAAAATAAAAATATTTTGTTTGGGTTATGTTTATTTGTCCAATTACTTTTGACCTCCTAAAATGTGGAGTGTTTGTAAAGAAATGTGTACAATTCCTACATTTTCTATCAGATATTTTTGTTCAACCCTTCAAATTAAACGTTACAATCTGCACTTGAATTCTGTTGTAGAGGTTTAATTTCAAATCCAATGTGGTGGCATGCAGAGCCCAAATCGCGAAAATTGTGTCACTGTCCAAATATTTCTGGCCCTAACTGTATGTAGTGCTGCTGTATTCTTTAGTTTAGACAGAGATAGATAGATAGATAGATACAGTGGGGAAAAAAGTATTTAGTCAGCCACCAATTGTTCAAGTTCTCCCACTTAAAAATACGTGAAAGGCCTGTAATTGACTTCACAGGTAGACCACCACTATGAGAGTCAAAATGAGAAAACAAATCCAGAATTTCACCTTGTCTGATTTTGCAAAATTTATTTTGCAAATTTTGGTGGAAAATAAGAATTTGGTCATTAACAAAATCCCGGACATGTACTGGCTTAAGCAGGCGGACACGTCTGGCACTGCAGGATCTGAGTCCCTGATGTCATAGTGTGTTACTGATGGCAGCCTTTGTTACGGTGGCCCCAGCTCTATGCAGGTCATTCACTAGGTCCCCCGTGTGGTTCTGGGATTTTTGCTCACCGTTCTTGTGATCAATTTTACCCCACGGGGTGAGATCTTGCATGGATCCCCAGATCGAGGGAGATTATCAGTGGTGTTGTATGTCTTCAATTTTCTTATTATTGCTCCCACATGTGATTTCATTACACCAAGCTGCTTGCCTATTGCAGATTCAGTCTTCCCAGCCTGGTGCAGGGCTACAATTTTGTTTCTGGTGTCTTTGGTCTTCACCATAGTGGAGTTTGGAGTGTGACTGTTTGAGGTTGTGGACAGGTGTCTTATACTGATAAGTTCAAGCAGGTGCCATTACTACAGGCAATGAGTGGAGGACAGAGGAGCCTCTTAAAGAAGAAGTTACAGGTCTGTGAGAGCCAGAAATCTTGCATGTTTTTAGGTGACTAAATACTTATTTTCCACTATAATTTGCAAAATAAATCTAACCAAATTAGACAAGGTGATTTTCTGGATTTGTTTTCTAATTTTGACACTCATAATTGTGATCTACCTATGATGTCAATTACAGGCCTCTCTCATCTAATTTAATGGGAGAACTGTTATGGACCTGGTGGTTAGGAGCACCCGGAATGACCTGATGGTTAAACTAACACAGGACAAGCTCTGGGAAGTGGGAGCTCTGCTGACCGCAACCCCTAATCCTATCACACACACTAGAAATAGCCGTGGAGCGTACCTAACTCTGCCTAGACGCCTCTTCACAGCCTAAGAGCTAACTACCCCAAGAGATAGGAAATAAAGCCTACCTTGCCTCAGAGATATTCCCCAAAGAAAAAGGCAGCCCCCCACAAATATTGACTGTGAGTTAAGATGAAAGTCACAAACACAGGAATGAAACAAGTTTCAGCAAAGGGAGGCCAGACTTACTAAACAGACTGAGGATAGAAAAGACAACTTTGCGGTCAGCACAAAAAGCTACAAAAAGACCACGCAGAGTGTGCAAAAATACCCCCGCCACTCTGCATCCCAGAGCTTCCAGCTAGCAAGGCAAAATCATGATAGCAAGCTGGACAAGAAAACAAAGAACAACAAATAAACTAGCAGGGACTTAGCTTCTGCTGGAGTAGACAGGTCACCAGAAAGATCCAAGAGCGAACTGAACCAGTACTAGAACATTGACAGCTGGCATGGAGTAACGATCTGAGTGGAGTTAAATAGAGCAGCCAGCCAAAGAATAAACTAGGTCACCTGTGGAAGGAACCTCAGAACCAGCAGCTCAACTCACAGCCACCAGAGGGAGTCCATGGACAGAACTCGCCGAAGTACCATTCAGGACGAGCCAAATGAAAGGCACGAACCAGATCGGCAGCATGAACATCAGAGGCAACAACCCAGGAATTATCTTCCTGACCATAACCCTTCCACTTGACCAGGTACTGGAGTTTCAGTCTCGAAATACGAGAATCTAAAATCTTCTCCACCACATACTCCAACTCCCCCTCAACCAACACCGGGGCAGGAGGGTCAACGGAGGGAACCATAGGCACCACGTATCTCTGCAATAACGACCTATGGAACACATTATGGATGGCAAAAGAAGCTGGAAGGGCCAAACGAAATGACACAGGATTGAGAACTTCAGAAATCTTATAAGGACCAATGAAACGAGGCTTAAACTTAGGAGAGGAAACCTTCATAGAAACATAACGAGACGACAACCAAACCAAATCCCCAACACGAAGTTGGGGACCAACACAGCGATGGCGGTTAGCGAAACGTTGAGCCTTCTCCTGGGACAATGTCAAATTGACCACTATGTGAGTCCAAATTTGCTGCAATCTGTCCACCACAGAATCCACACCAGGACAGTCCGAAGGCTCAACCTGCCCTGAAGAAAAACGAGGATGGAAACCAGAATTACAGAAAAAAGGCGAAACCAAAGTAGCCGAGCTGGCCCGATTATTAAGGGCGAACTCAGCCAAAGGCAAGAAGGACACCCAATCATCCTGATCAGCAGAAACAAAGCATCTCAGATATGTCTCCAAAGTCTGATTGGTTCGTTCGGTTTGGCCATTTGTCTGAGGATGGAAAGCCGAAGAAAAAGACAAATCAATGCCCATCTTAGCACAAAAGGACTGCCAAAACCTCGAAACAAACTGGGAACCTCTGTCCGAGACGATGTTCTCCGGAATGCCATGCAAACGAACCACATGCTGGAAAAACAATGGCACCAAATCAGAGGAGGAAGGCAATTTAGACAAGGGTACCAAATGGACCATCTTAGAGAAGCGATCACAAACCACCCAGATGACCGACATCCTTTGAGAGACAGGGAGATCTGAAATAAAATCCATGGAAATATGCGTCCAGGGCCTCTTCGGGACCGGCAAGGGCAAAAGCAACCCACTGGCACGAGAACAGCAGGGCTTAGCCCGATCACAAGTCCCACAGGACTGCACAAAAGAACGCACATCCCGTGACAAGGAAGGCCACCAAAAGGATCTAGCCACCAAATCTTTGGTACCAAAGATTCCAGGATGACCAGCTAACACCGAACAATGAACCTCAGAGATAACTCTACTAGTCCATCTATCAGGGACAAACAGTTTCTCCGCTGGACAACGGTCAGGTCTATCAGCCTGAAATTTCTGCAGCACCCGCCGCAAATCAGGGGAGATGGCAGACAAAATTACCCCCTCTTTGAGAATACCAACCGGCTCAGGAACACCTGGAGAGTCAGGCACAAAACTCCTTGAAAGGGCATCAGCCTTCACATTCTTAGAGCCCGGAAGGTATGAAACCACAAAATCGAAACGGGAGAAAAACAGCGACCATCGAGCCTGTCTAGGATTCAACCGTTTGGCAGACTCGAGATAAGTCAAATACTTGTGATCCGTCAAGACCACCAGGCGATGCTTGGCTCCTTCAAGCCAATGTCGCCACTCCTCGAATGCCCACTTCATAGCCAACAACTCTCGATTGACAACATCATAATTGCGCTCAGCAGGCGAGAACTTTCTAGAAAAGAAAGCACATGGTTTCATCACCGAGCCATCAGAACTTCTTTGAGACAAAACAGCCCCTGCTCCAATCTCAGAAGCATAAACCTCGACCTGAAACGGGAGCGAAACATCTGGCTGGCACAACACAGGGGCAGAAGAAAAACGACGCTTCAACTCCTGAAAAGCCTCAACGGCCGCAGAGGACCAATTGACCACATCAGCACCTTTCTTGGTCAAATCAGTCAACGGTTTAACAACACTAGAAAAATTAGCGATGAAGCGACGGTAAAAATTAGCAAAGCCCAGGAACTTCTGCAGGCTCTTCACAGATGTAGGCTGAGTCCAATCATAAATGGCCTGAACCTTAACAGGGTCCATCTCGATAGTAGAAGGGGAAAAAATGAAACCCAAAAATGAAACCTTCTGAACTCCAAAGAGACACTTAGACCCCTTCACAAACAAGGAATTCGCACGAAGGACCTGGAACACCATTCTGACCTGCCTCACATGAGACTCCCAATCATCCGAAAAGACCAAAATATCATCCAAATATACAATCATAAATCTATCCAGGTACTTTCGGAAGATGTCATGCATAAAGGATTGAAACACAGATGGAGCATTAGAAAGCCCGAATGGCATCACCAGGTACTCAAAATGGCCCTCGGGCGTATTAAATGCTGTTTTCCATTCATCGCCCTGTTTAAGACGCACAAGATTATACGCCCCTCGAAGATCTATCTTGGTGAACCAACTAGCCCCCTTAATCCTAGCAAACAAATCAGACAGTAGCGGCAAAGGGTACTGAAATTTGACCGTGATCTTATTAAGAAGGCAGTAATCAATACAAGGTCTCAAAGAACCATCCTTCTTGGCCACAAAAAAGAACCCTGCTCCCAACGGTGATGACGACGGGCAAATATGCCCTTTCTCCAAGGACTCCTTTATATAACTCCACATAGCGGCGTGTTCTGGCACAGATAAATTGAACAGTTGGCCCTTAGGAAACTTATTACCAGGAATCAAATTAATAGCACAATCGCAATCCCTATGAGGAGGTAGGGCACTGGATTTGGGCTCATCAAATACATCCCGGTAATCCGTCAAAAACTCAGGGACTTCAGAAAGAGTGGAAGACGAAATTGACAGCAATGGAACATCACCATGTACCCCTTGACAACCCCAGCTGGACACAGACATTGATTTCCAATCCAACACTGGATTATGGACCTGTAGCCAATGCAACCCCAAAATGACCACATCATGCAGATTATGCAACACCAAAAAGCGAATATCCTCCTGATGTGCAGGAGCCATGAACATGGTCAATTGAGTCCAGTACTGAGGCTTATTCTTGGCCAAAGGCGTAGCATCAATTCCTCTCAATGGAATAGGATACTGCAAGGGTTCCAAGAAAAAACCACAGTGCCTGGCAAACTCTAAGTCCATCAAATTCAGGGCAGCGCCTGAATCCACAAATGCCATAACAGAATAGGACGACAAAGAGCAAATCAGAGTAACGGACAAAAGAAATTTAGACTGTACCGTACCAATGGTGGCAGACCTAGCGAACCGCTTAGTGCGCTTAGGACAATCGGAGAAAGCATGAGTGGAGTCACCACAGTAAAAACACAGCCCATTCTGACGTCTGTGTTCTTGCCGTTTAGCTCTGGTCAAAGTCCTATCACATTGCATAGGCTCAGGCCTCTGCTCAGAGAATACTGCCAAATGGTGCACAGCTTTGCGCTCACGCAAGCGCCGATTGATCTGAATGGCCAAGGACATAGACTCATTCAGACCAGCAGGCGTGGGAAATCCCACCATAACATCCTTAAGGGCTTCAGAAAGACCCTTTCTGAAAATTGCCGCCAGGGCACGCTCATTCCACTGAGTAAGCACAGACCACTTTCTAAACGTCTGACAATATACCTCCGCTTCATCCTGACCCTGACACAAAGCCAGCAAGATTTTCTCTGCTTGATCCACTGAATTTGGTTCATCATAAAGCAATCCAAGCGCCAGAAAAAACGCATCTACATCACGCAATGCAGGATCTCCTGGCGCAAGGGAAAATGCCCAGTCTTGAGGGTCGCCACGCAACAAAGAAATAATGATTTTTACTTGCCGAACGGGGTCACCAGAGGAGCGGGGTTTCAAAGCAAGAAACAGTTTACAATTATTTTTGAAATTCAGGAATTTAGATCTATCCCCAGAAAACAAATCAGGAATTGGAATCCTAGGCTCTAACATCGGATTCTGAACTACAAAATCTTGAATGCTTTGTACCCTTGCAGTGAGATGATCCACAGAAGAGGACAGACCTTGAAAGTCCATATCTACACCTGTGTCCTGAACCACCCAGAGGTTAAGGGGAAAAGAAAGACAAAACACACTGCAGAGAAAAAAAAATGGTCTCAGAACTTCCCTTATCCCTCTATTGAGATGCATTAACACTTTGGGCCAGCTGTACTGTTATGGACCTGGTGGTTAGGAGCACCCGGAATGACCTGATGGTTAAACTAACACAGGACAAGCTCTGGGAAGTGGGAGCTCTGCTGACCGCAACCCCTAATCCTATCACACACACTAGAAATAGCCGTGGAGCGTACCTAACTCTGCCTAGACACCTCTTCACAGCCTAAGAGCTAACTACCCCAAGAGATAGGAAATAAAGCCTACCTTGCCTCAGAGAAATTCCCCAAAGAAAAAGGCAGCCCCCCACAAATATTGACTGTGAGTTAAGATGAAAGTCACAAACACAGGAATGAAACAAGTTTCAGCAAAGGGAGGCCAGACTTACTAAACAGACTGAGGATAGAAAAGGTAACTTTGCGGTCAGCACAAAAAGCTACAAAAAGACCACGCAGAGTGTGCAAAAATACCCCCGCACCGACTCACGGTGCGGAGGTGCCACTCTGCATCCCAGAGCTTCCAGCTAGCAAGGCAAAATCATGATAGCAAGCTGGACAAGAAAACAAAGAACAACAAATAAACTAGCAGGGACTTAGCTTCTGCTGGAGTAGACAGGTCACCAGAAAGATCCAAGAGCGAACTGAACCAGTACTAGAACATTGACAGCTGGCATGGAGTAACGATCTGAGTGGAGTTAAATAGAGCAGCCAGCCAAAGAATAAACTAGGTCACCTGTGGAAGGAACCTCAGAACCAGCAGCTCCACTCACAGCCACCAGAGGGAGTCCATGGACAGAACTCGCCGAAGTACCATTCATGACCACAGGAGGGAGTTCGATAACAGAATTCACAACAGAGAACTTGTACAATTGGTGGCTGACTAAATCCTTTTTCCCCCACGATAGATAGATAGATAGATAGATAGATAGATAGATAGATAGATATTCTACCTCTTTTTCATTTTTTTCAATCTATTTTGTGACTGGATATTTACTTGAGGTACCCTGCACCTTCTTTTTTCTACAAATCATTGGTGATGTTCCGATTGTTTTCTATAGATAAATAGGTTGATAGATAGTTTGATTGATTTAATATCAACATAAGCCTGTGTATTTAGCACGCTTTCATTTTCAGTACTATTATGCTTTGGCAATAAAGGTGTTAATAATTATGTTTTGTATAATGAATCATAAATGACTCATGAAACAAATTATTCCAAATTATTTTTTTTCCCAAGGGCATTTTACTGTGTCTGAAGTAATGGAGCCTCATTTCTCATGGTTTAGAATGTCAGACAGTCAATGTAAATTATATTATTTCCAGATACAGTATTTATATCTTCGCCTCTCATAGCCAATGTGCAGGTTACAATTTATCCTAGGAGATTTTTTATTTTCCTTATTTTCAATTTAGTAGGTATTAGTTTCTAATCACTCTGATCAGTTTCAAACATGTGATTTTTCACATCAGTCCTCTTAGTTATAATTTCCTATGTCAGCCATTCTAACCGATTTATACGTATTAGTATATTTTTCTTACATTACCGACTGCAACATAATTCTGACTTTATTGAAGAGCATCTCATATTAAATACACATCATTTAGAGGGGTATTATCATGTTAGACATTTCTGTCAAAGAAACAGTTTATACTTAAAAATGTCTGATAGATATGGGTCCCACTTTTGGAAAATACAGCTATGTCTGTAATGGGGGCCAATCTTATGCCGACAGTAATTTATAGGCGATTCTCTGCATTTACTTCTATGAGAGTTCTAAGAATATTAGCACAAACCCAATATATTTGCAGGTAATAACAGTCTGCTGTAGTCAAGAGTGTGCTGCTCTTCTCCAGTGATTGATGAATGCTAACGTGTATTCCAGTATACAAAATGCCATTAATCATTGATGATGGGTAGAAAGAGGTGGAAATACAATAAATGTGCAAGAAGCAATCTTATCATTAATAGGGCAGAATGATTATGTCTTTCTTTGCATCTTTTAACTAAATATCTAAGTACATTTGGTATATTTACAAAGCGGGCAATTACAATAGAGCAGGGACTTCAACAGTGCCAGCTCCAGGTTTTCATGGGCCCCGGGCGAAAGAGTCTCAGTTGTCCCTTTA
Source organism: Ranitomeya imitator (assembly GCF_032444005.1). Classification (NCBI taxonomy): domain Eukaryota; kingdom Metazoa; phylum Chordata; class Amphibia; order Anura; family Dendrobatidae; genus Ranitomeya; species Ranitomeya imitator. Next base: position 248,967,782 of record NC_091286.1, on the reverse strand, counting down.
ACACGTGTCACGATTCATCATACAAAGATAAGGCAGAGAAATATAGGTATAGTACAATGCCAAAGATTTCACTTCTTACATTACATGAGTGATATCTATTGTAAATTCTACAATAGCTCAGAAACCGGTGAATCCTCGCGTGCACAGCACATAGAGTGACTGCAGATTTATCATTTTAGGCCCGACGGTGTAGTCCTCCATACAGTATTATGGGCACCACATAGTCATCCATACAGTATTATGAGCACCACATAGTCCTCCATACAGTATTATGGGCACCATATATTGCTCTATACAATGTTATGGGCCCCAAATATTGCTCCACACAGTATAAAGGACCCAATGTAATGCTCCATACAGTATAATGGGCCACATATAATGCTTCATACAGTATATAATGGCCCCATATATTGCTCCAGATAGTAAATAATGGCCTCAAATATTGCTCCATACAGTATATAGTGGCGCAATATAATGTTCCATACAGTATAATGGGCCCCATATAATGCTCCATACTGTATACTAGCCCCATATATTGCTCCATACAGAATAATGGCCCCATATAGTGCTCTGTATAGTATCATGGCCCCATATATTGCTCCACATCTATATATATAATTGCCTAAGGGTTTTTCCGTCTGTCTGTCTGTCTGTCCTGGAAATCCCGCGTCTCTGATTGGTCGAGGCCGCCAGGCCTCGACCAATCAGCGACGGGCACAGTATCAACGTAGAAATCCCGTGTCTCTGATTGGTCGAGGCCGCCAGGCCTCGACCAATCAGCGACCGGCACAGCGACGATGATGTCATAAAGGACGTAGACATCCCGCGTCTCTGATTGGTCGAGGCCGCCAGGCCGCTGTGTCGGGCGGCACAGCGACGATGATGTCATAAAGGACGTAGAAATCCCACGTTTCTGATTCAGCGACGGGCACAGTATCGACGTAGATGTCATAATGGTTGCCATGGCGACGATGATGTCATAAAGGTTGCCTCGAGCGACGGACACAATCTGCCGCGAATTCTGGAATCATCATTGTCCATATACTATGGGGACATGCATATTCTAGAATACCCGATGCGTTAGAGTCGGGCCACAATCTAGTAGTATAATAAGCTCCATACATTGATCAATATAGTATCTAATTTAGTGCTCCATACAAAATATAATGGCATCATATATTGTTCCATTCAGTATAATGGCCCCATATAGTGCTCCATACAGTATAATTGGCCTTATCATAAGTACGTAATTAAAAAAATAAATAATCAAATGCTTAACCCTCCTCGTTCCCCGCTAATGCGGTTGCCTCAGTGTCTTTTCACTCTATGTACTGGTCAGCAGAGGGTACGCTGTAGTGATGTCATCACACCCTCTGCCCTGAGACATCACAGAGAACAGAAGACACTGAAGTGACCGAAGCAGCATAGAACGGGGAGAGGTGAGTATTTGACTCATGGGTTCCATCACGTGTCAATGCCCCCAATGGGTGAACTTGCCAGGGTGGTGATGCCGACCCTTGATGTCCAAAATCAAATACACGGAGCGACAAAGTTAAAAAGTTGGGCAAAGTTGCTGGCTAATGTTAATATTTATTAAAATGAAATATCTACAAGTGAGGAAGTTTTTCCTTATAATCAAATATACAGTGGGAACAGAAAGTATTGAGACCCCTTTAAATATTTCACTCTTTGTTTCATTGCAGCCATTTGGTAAATTCAAAAAAGTTCCATTTTTTTTCTCATTAATATACACTCTGCACCCCATCTTGACTGAAAAAACAGAAAAGTAGAAATTTTTGCATATTTATTAAAAAAGAAAACTGAAATATCACATAGTCATAAGCATTCAGACCCTTTGCTCAGACAATCCTATTTAAGTCACATGCTGTCCATTTCCTTCTGATTCACCTTGAGATGGTTCTACTCCTTCATTGGAGTCCAGCTGTGTTTAATTAAACTGATAGGACTTGATTTGGAAAGGCACACACCTGTCTATATAAGTGCTAGAATCTGTTTTGTTTTTGACCATCTGCCATCTTGTTGTGGTTTCTGGCTGCTGGTCTTTTTCCCCTGGTGCTGGGTTGTCTTAGGTCAGGTGATTGTATCACCTTTTATTACCCAGCACCTGCCTCCCAGTCCTTGTGGGACAACAGTGTTAATCCGCTAGACTTCTGGCTAGGTGCTTTGAGAGCTTTCTGTCTTTGATATTGTGCAGCTCTGGGACCTCCAGTTCTGCTATCCTTAGTTTCTGTTTTCTGTTGGTTTCTGCAGCCTTCTCTGTATTTTCTATTAGGAGGTGACCTGTTTTTATACCCAGTCTTTAGATCTTTTAGGGACCTCCTTCCCCCTATTTGTAGGTCTTTGCTTGAGATTACCTAGGATCGTGGGTCTATTCGCAAGGAATGGATCACCCACTCCATCGTAGGGTATCAGCCTAGTCTTAGTGCAGTGTCAGTTTTCCCCCTTCTGTCCTAGTTCTGTGTTGCAGTTGTGTAACAATAAGACCTCACAGCTCACAGTGCATGTCAGACCAAATGAGAATCATCAGGTCAAATGAACTGGCCAAGATGATAAGATACAGTATTGTGGCAAGGCACAGATCTTGCCAAGGTTACAAAAGAATTTCTGCAGTACTCAAGGTTCCTAAGAACACAGTGGCCTCTATAGTCCTTAAATGGAAGAAGTTTGGGAACACCAGAAGTCTTCCTAGACCTGTCTGTCCAGCCAAAGTGAGCAATAGTGGGAGAGGAGCCTTGGTGAGAGAGGTAAAGAAGAACCCTAAGATCACAGTGGCTGAGCTCGAGAGATGCAGTAGAGAGATGGGAGAAAGTTCCACAAAGTCAACTATCACTGCAGCTCTCCACCATTTGGGCCTTTATGATAGAGTGGCCCGACAGAAACCTCTCCTACGTGCAAGACATATGAAAGTCTACATAGAGTTTGCTAAAAAACACATGAAGGACTGCCCAATACAGTCCCAACAGTGAAGCATGGTGGTGGCAGCATCATGCTATGTGAGTGATTTTCAGCTGCATGGACAGGTGCTCTGGACCTCAGATTTGGCAGAAGATTCACATTCCAACAAGACAATGACCCTAAGCACACAGCTAAAATAACAAAGGCGTGGCTTCAGAACAACACTGTGACCATTTTCAACTGGTCCAGCCAGGGTCCTGACCTAAAACCTATTGAGCATCTCTGGAGAGACCTGAAAATCGCTGTTCACCAATGTTCACCATCTAACTTGATGGAACTGGAGAGGATCTGCAAGAAAGAATAGCAGAGGGCCCCCAAATCCAGGTGTGAAAACTTGTTGCATCATTCCCAAGAAGACTCATGGCTGTACTAGCTCAAAAAAATGCTTCTACTCAATACTGAGCAAAGTGTCTGAATACTTCTGACCATGTGATATTTCAGTTTTTGTTTTTCACTAAATTTGCAAAAATGTCTATATTTATGTTTTTTTAGTCAAGATGGGATGCACAGTGTACATTAATGAGAAAAAATGAACTTTTTTGAATTTATCAAATGGCTGCAATGAAACAGAGTAAAAAATTTAAAGGGGTCTGAATACTTTCCATACCCACTGTATTGTAACAATGAACCTTTTCATATAGAAACAAACATAAGGCCCTTGAAGCACAATATTTGCTGAAGTTGAGGGTTTGAAAGTGATTAGGTGCGCGCCCACTCGCTCGTCCATGCACTTTTCTGACCTCCCATTCCCCCATCAGACCTCCATTTTGCCCATCTGCTGGCCCACGCACTCGCTACTCTTCTTGTGCCCCACTCTCTGCTTGAGCAGTGTGACGTTGGAGGCCATCTCTGCCTGCTGCCTGCCTGCAAACTACTAAGTACTACTAAGTTCAACCCTACTGACTGCTGCCTGTCTGCCTGCCTGCAATAAGGTACCATTACCTGTCTTAAAGGGGATATTCTGGTAAGCCAATACTTATCCCCTATACACAACAAATGGGACAATTATTGGGGCCTTTTCACATGATGGATCTTCAAGCAGAAGTTTGGTGTGGACAGCAATGACAACATTCTGCTGAATATCCACAGTGGTCGCTTCCTTCTTGCCTCCCATTCATCTGAATGGGAGACAGCTATGAGCATTGCAGAACAGTGGGTTTCAGCCACAGCCATGAGGAAAAAGGACCTGTGTGCAACAACATTCTGCTTGAATATCTGCGTTTTGAGCTGACCCTTACAATGAAACATCTGCACGCATGCCCAATAAGCTGCTTCACTCATTTCAGGAGGCGACGAGATTTATAGGGGCCCTATTCTGTCAATATCTCCAAACAGGCAAGAGAGCAGCAACCAAAAGGGTACAGATAACAGAACACAATAATCCGGAATCAGAAATACAGATTATATGAAAAAAAATGGTTTCAATTAGTTTATGTGACTCATCTCCTTAAATAAAAAATAAATAATTTTTAATAGGTTTGAGTAGAGTAGGGCTCTGCCAAAAGAATCTACCTTGCCGAAATGGCAAGCTTAAATAGTCTTTGGGCAAAACAAATTCTGATGGTTATGTATGTGATATGGTGTTTGATGGGAATTATTAATGTGTGATTGATGAGAATGTGGTGCAGAAGTGGAGTTTTTCCAAGAGTGGGCGGTGGGACTGTGGAAGGTTCAACATATGGAGGCAAAGCCGGAGTGGAGCCTGGGTGGAATGTCAAAGGGGTCCGAAAATTTTGTCAGTATGAGGCCCTGAAATTCTTGATGACAGCCTTGAGTATTTTTTCTTAAAAATATAATGGAATCCAATATAGCCATTTTGAAGTAAATATTAAATAACTGTGTATTATATGATTCAGAATATTTACTAAATGTATACACTGTCAATGTGACTGAGGAAATCACACATATATACATTTTCAGACTACATTTATATAGGTTTGCTGCATTTTCTATACATGTCTGATAGATTGTTTAGATGTTTTCAAGCACTTCACCATAAAAAAAAGTGTGTATTTATATCCATTTTCAAATTGTCAGGATTTCTTTTAAGGTTGGCTGTTGTTTGTCTTGTTAATTACATGAATTTTTCTGCATACATAGCGAAAAGCAGGATAGGCACATTTACTTGTATAAATCTCTGTTGGGTGCCACTTCAAAACACCTTTCAGGCATCGGAATATGATTTAAATGAGAAACTTTTATACATTTTACTAATCCTTAGAAAAAATACTGAAAATGCGTTACTTTGATCAAGATTCTTACACCTAAAGGATACATGTACAAAGATTCCCCAGGTGTGTGTTACAATTAACTTTGTTTGTCAATTTTGTACTAAATTTTGAAATAAAGATACAGAGCATGTCACATGAAAGCTTCACGTCAATGTCACTTAGTTTGTAATGTTCATGTTGTTTCTTATGCTTGCAGATCAAAGTTTCAGTATCATCTGGAGGTGACTGCATACGCACTTATAAGCCTGATATTAAGAAAGGCAGATACAACACCATTACTTTAAATGTAAAAACAAGTACTCCCGATAATCTTCTCTTCTATCTTGGGAGCAACAAATTTGTAAGTAAACATAGTGTTCTTAAATATATTTTTATATGTATAAGGAATTCGGCAGGGAGGTTGTTCCAAACATTTTGAAGAAATAACCACAGATCTTCTATTGATGATGTCACTTCTGCACATTTTACAATTTCAAAAAAGTAAGTATAAATCTTTCATCTTCTGCAACAAGTTTTCTTGGCCATCAACTGTATCTACAGTCCTCAACATTGCAATTTCTTGATGTAACTCAATACTTAAGAAATGTAGTGTGTAGAGTGGAACAGGCTGCCAGGAGAGGTGGTGAGTTCTCCTTCCAAGGAAGTCTTCAAACAAAGGCTGGATAGATGCTGGGATGGGATGATTTAGTGAATCCTGCTTTGAGCAGGGGGTTGGACCAGATGACCCAGGAGGTCCCTTCCAACTCTACCATTCTATGATTCTATGACTCTATGAAATACATGCAGATACTTATCCATCATGCCATAACAAATTTATTCTTCAGCAAGAAATTATTCCAAACATACAGCCAATGTCGTTAAGTACTATTTTCATCATAATAAAGAACAATGAGTCCTTAAAGTAATGTCATGGTAGCCACAAATGCTTGATCCCAAGATCATCAAATCTATCTGGGATTAAATGAAGATGTGCTGGAGTGGAGAAAAGAAGAGCACAAATAAGGTGATATCCCAAAGGGAGAAAACAGAAATACATATGGTTACATTAACCTAAGGTTGTTGTGTCAAGGCAGAACTCCTATGAAAGTGTTTAAACCAGCTGTTGCCACAGCTTGGGGAAAAATATCATCCAGAAATTATTGCAGAAATGGATAAAACATGGGTAAAAGAGCTATGCTGCTGGAATGAAGACTATTCAGGTGAAGTAACAGGAAGGATTTTCTTGTTTATACATTTTGGCACTGGACTGGCACCTTTTTCAAGACAAAACCATAAGTCATGGAACTTAAAAAATAACAAAAACATAAAAGGTCAAATCATACCCCTTCCCCCCCACTCAAAATAAAGAAATAAAAGTAAAATAAAAAATAAATTTATTTGGAATCACAAGGATCATGAAAGTCTGATATATCATTTTTAAATAAATTAACTTAATCAGTGAACAACATAACAAGAAAAAACATCCAAAGGCAGGCAATGTGTTTTTTTTTATCACTACTCACTACTTGTACTTGAAATAGTGCAATAAAAACAGATCACAATATTGTTTATAGCCAAAATAGATATCAGTAGCTCGTCATGCTGAAAAATAATCCCTCACCCTGCTCAATAAAAAAAATTATTGTGAAAATGACTAAACAATCCACTGGGATTTATTGTGAAAATGACTAAACAATCCACTGGGATCCAAGGAGTAATGTTTCTCCTTGTGGAGAGTGGCAAGCCATGCTTGACATGCCGTGGTGAGGAGACTTTTAAGCCGCAATGCTCCTCTGGGAAATTTGAAAATTGTCTCTTCAGAGCGGAAGAGGACTAGAACTCTAGTGCCACCTATAGGAAGTAGCAATCCTAAAAGTCAATATCGACTTTATAGGCTTTTATCCAAAGTCATGTGACATGTGACATGTGACAAGGCCTGATAGAGAGTCGATATTGACTTTTAGGATTGCTACTTCCTATAGGTGGCACTAGAGTTCTAGTCCTCTTCCTCTCTGAAGAGTCAATTTACACAAACCACCACATTCTTTTTAATAATTTGTTGTTTTTTTGTTATGAAAAATAAATCTATACAATTTTTGTACTACCATAATCAAACTAACCTGAAGAATCACACTTAAAAATAACTTTTACCATACAATGTGTTAGGTCTCGAGTTCCTGCCGCTGCACAGGGGGAATCTTGAACCACCTCCGCTGCGGTCCCCCATTCTTCTCCAGCCACAGTGGAGCCTGCTCAGTGGAGACGTTGGTCCCAGCGTCTGGCTCTGGTAGATATTTTGCACTTGGTTACTGCTGTCCTTCCAGGCTCAGCCATTGTAGCCAGTACTGGTCAGCGGCGAGCAGACACTTCTGGAACTAAGTCCTGCTTTTCTCCTTCTGAGCATGCCCAAGAGAAGACCTCTCATTGGAGGTCGGGGGTCACATGCTCAGGTCCTGTTGCAGCTCTTATTGGTCCACTAGCAAGGTCCTGAAGAAGCTACAACTATAAAAGGTTTGCATGGCCGCACGGCCATGATCTAGTGTCAATTGTGCTTGGCTTTTGCCAGTGGATACTCTACCACTCAGTCATATGTGGAGAGTCTGTTTAGCTTGGAGGCTGTACAATTAGGCAGGCAGCTAGCGTCAGTGGGGGCAATTAGCCTTGGCTTAGCATCTGTTTCCATCATGTGTGCGGTTAGCAAAGAAGAGTTCCAGAGCAAGCACAACCCTAGTTAGGGTAATAGTTTTCTTTGTACAGTGCGACTCTGTGAAGCAACAGAGGTCGCTTACATTTCACACGGGGAGAGGTTAACCCACGTGTGAGCTCAGTGTCCATCCCCCATTACTTAGCAGCAGGTATCTCAGCACAGTGGACCCTGGCCTGTGAACGCACCTCGTATCTATCTCTCATTACTCGGTGCGTTCTGCTATCCCTAACACAATGTACACAGAAAAATAAAAAATCATTGTGGAATTGCATTTTTGCCCCAATTCCATTATACTGATTTTTTTTTCAAATTTTTCAGTGTATTGAATGGTAAAATGAATGACATAATTCAAAACTACAACTAAGCCATCAAACAGATGTGTAGATGGAAAAATAAAAAAGTTATATCTCTTTAGAGGAAAGAAAAAAAAACACAAAAAATGAAAATTGGCTATGGAGGGAAGGAATTATAGCATACAGAACTATAAAACATTATGGCCAGAAATTAAGTTATAGAAATACTGTATTTGTTGAGCATAGTAACGTTTTATTTTCAATATCATAATATGAGATGAACTGGATGTGATTGGATGCTATATTCAACAAATAGTGTTGTTTTTTAGACATTTTCATAAATCTCCATTCATGTCCTAAAATATAATTTTGAGGGTTGAAATTGCAAATATAAGTCATTTCAGCCCATAAATTTAAATACTGCAGTCCAGCAAACAAGATTCCTCATACTGTACTTATAAAACTTATAAAACTTTTCTTACCAAAAGAATCAGTGTTGACCAAAACAACCAATCAATTCAATTATTTTTCTTTCAATGCTACTTAAAAAAAAAATCAAAGCTGGATTTGATCTTCCATTATTGAAAATTCACCGTCTTTTGGGTAAAGTATTTAAAGGGACACTGTCACCTGGATTTGGAGGGAACAATCTTCAGCCATGGAGGCGGGGTTTTGGGGTTTTTGATTCACCCTTTCCTTACCCGCTGGCTGCATGCTGGCTGCAATATTGGATTGAAGTTCATTCTCTGTCCTCCATAGTACATGCATGCACAAGGCAATCTTTATTATTAATTTCCTTATCTTAATGCTTGTCTAATAAACTTTAAGTACCAGAAAATATATAACATATTTAATTCAAGTTATAGTTTTTCTTTTTTCCTTTTTTTTTAACAAGTGTGTTACTTTCAAACAATAAGAAATAATATTGCAATAGGGAATCCTGTGATCATATTGGCAATTCTGTACCTATAGTAGGGTGTATATGTATATGATGTATATTTTGATATTGTTTTCAATCATGCCTATGTATATTTTTTATAGTAATGTTGTTACTTTCTACTTTACCTTTTCAGTTACAAAACAATTAGTGGAAATGATAAAGCAGTCTAAATATCTTTTTGAATACAATCATAATATGGAGATTATTTGATGTACTGTATATGTCAGAATTCTTTAAAAACATAGCTTAAACTAAAAGTTTGTATTCTATGTCAAAATCATCAAAACGTACTTACCCATAAAAATATGAGAATCATTGTTATCAAAGCTCTTCAATTTCCTGATCTGTATGATTGAACTAATGTTTTGTGGTGTTGCTGTTTCTAGACTGATTTCCTAGCAGTAGAAATGAGAAAAGGAAAGGTGAACTTCTTATGGGACGTAGGATCAGGAGTTGGGCGAGTTGAATATCCCGACCTAAACATCAATGATGAATCTTGGTATAGAGTTGAAGCTTCACGGTACGTATTCCAAATAAAATACCAGCGCTATCCAATAATAGAACCAGTACTTTTTGATCTTTAACACACATGGAAAAACAGTGTTTCTTCTTCCACTTGGATTTGTACTGGTGGGGACACTGGGCTCAGAGAATAGAAGCTTTACCGGTCTGGAAGGTAAGTATACATTCTTTTAGTTGATGCAGCATATTGGTACAATTTTAAAGGGGTTTTCCAGTTGTTGAAAACCCTTTGAATGTTTTATAAAATACTTCCTAGATGCTGATTGATATTTTGATTGATGCGGCCCCATCTAGGAGCTTATCTGCTTTGGAGGATTTCCATTGTCATCAGTGGTGAGCTGACTGCATTGATTTTTCTACTAAAATACAAGTGTTCCTACAGTTCTTGTTCAAACCATTGAAAATATGTTTAAGTCATTGGTATTAGGAGTCGAGTTTCCTCTGCTGCACAGGGGGAATCTCGATCCGTCTCCGCTGCGGTCTCCCATTCTTCTCCAGCCGCAGTGGAGTCTGCTCAGCAGGGACGTCGATCCCAGCGTCTCGCTCAGTCTGACTCTGTGCGAAGAGTTACTGCTGCTTTTCCTGCTTCTGCCATTGAAGCCAGTGCTGGGCAGCGGCGAGTGGACGTTTCTGGATCTAAGTCCTGCTTTTCTCTGTCTGAGCATGCCCAGGGCAGGATCTCCCGTTGGAGATCGAGGGTCACATGCTCAGGTACTGCAGCACATCCCATTGGTCCTTTTGGCAGGTCCTGAAAGGGCAAAACTTCTGTAGCTGTTTCCTGTGCTGCAGCTATATAAACTGCGCATGACCGCACGGCCATGCGCTAGTATTGTCTTGTAAATATGTGTGTGTGTTGTGAGTGAAAGTCGCTCTTTAAATAACCCTCCCTATTGAATGATTGTTCGCGGAAGGTGTATGTTTGCTATCTAGCGCCCGACTTATCCAACAGCACGTAACACACATTACAGCTACCAATTGCTGTGTCCGCCTGTACGGCGCCGTGCGCTTGCTCTGTGCTTTCCTGACCCAAGCCTGGGTGGTTAGTGGCATCCGTCAGTGCGGCACCGCACGCACTCTTGTGCCTTTATATTATTATTTAGTTTCCTTACACACCCAGTTGCGGTGTTGTGCCAGCAAGTGTCTAATCGGACTTCAATCCTAGTTGGGGTTGAGTTCGCTGACTGCTTGCTCGCGCTCTATGTGCGGTACCGCGGTCCTGTGACGCAACAGGATTGCTTCCTTCACGCAGGGTGAAGTTAACTCGTGCGTGTATGCTTTAGTACCGCCATATAGTCCGTCTTACTAGCAGCAGGGTTTTTACCTGCACGGTGGACCTCGGACTGCGAACGCACCTGGTTCCATTTCATCTTGTACTTGGTGCGTTCCGCCAGTCCTTAACATAATACTAGCGCCAAGGTCTGGCTAGTAAATGATGGACGATCAGCGTTCACAGCGGTACATCCAGCAGCTGGAGGGAAGGTTGGCGGCTCTTGAGCGTTCAACCTCAGCTGTGGATGTCACTGCTGTTGCTGTTCAGGCTGCTAGTGTTGCTGCAGTCACCTTGTCCACTGCCGCTCCTGTCCCGACTCTAACTCACCTCTCGCTTCCAGAGAAATTCTCTGGTGACAGTAAGTCTTGTAGGGGTTTCGTGAGTCAGTGCTCTATCCATCTCGAGCTTCTGGCCTCTCGTTTCCCTACAGAGCGGGCTAAGGTGGGATTTATAGTGTCTCTTCTATCGGACAGGGCGTTGCAGTGGGCTACGCCGCTATGGGAGCGTAGCGATCATGTGGTGCAGAGTGCTCCGTTATTTCTGAGCACTCTGAAACAGGTCTTTTTAGGACCTCGTGTCACCCATGATACGGCGCTCCAATTGTTGGCATTGACTCAGGGTTCGTCCTTGGTCAGTCATTTTGCCGTCCACTTCCGCACCTTAGCATCTGAGCTGGAGTGGTCGGATAAAGCCCTCATTCCAATATTTTGGAGGGGGCTGGCTGACCACGTTAAGGACGCCCTGGCCACTAGGGAGATTCCCGCCACACTGGAGGAATTAATAACTCTATCCACTCGTATTGATCTCCGTTTTCACGAGAGGAGGTTAGAGCGAGCCCAGTGTAGGCAGAGGTTTCGGCAGGCTCCCACCTTCGCCAAACCTTTGGAATCTCCAGACCAGGCTCCTGAGCCCCATGAGCCTGTGGTAGAGTCACGAGCGGGATCTAAGTCCCGGACCGCTCGTGCACTCCAGATTTGTCATCTTTGCCAACAGTCAGGACATCTTGCCTCCAGATGTCTCCAGCGGTCGAGGAAACGTCAGCGTCTAGTGGTAGTTGGTGGAGGTGCACTAGACACGCCGACGTTTGCCTCCAAATTGTCCATTAAGGGGGCAATAACATTGGGCTCATCCTCTCACTCGGTAGAACTCTGCGTGGATTCTGGGGCGGAGGGCAATTTTATGTCTTCAGCCTTCGCCCAACGTCACGCAATTCCTCTGGTCATGCTATCTCAACCAGTAACGGTACGAGTGGTGAATGGGTCGACACTGCCCACACAGATTACACATCAAACTATCCCTTTTACTCTGTCCATGTCACCATCTCATCAGGAGATTATATCTCTACTCGTCATTCCTGAGGGAATTGATGAGGTTCTCTTGGGGATACCTTGGTTACGGTACCACTCTCCTCACATCAAGTGGTCCTCAGGCAGAATTCTGGGATGGGATGAATCTTGTGGGAACAGGTGTCATCGAGAGTGCGTTCAGGTTGCTACTACAGAGGTACCCGCAGATCTTTCCTCTCTCCCCAAGCAATATTGGTCTTATGCAGACGTGTTCTCCAAAAAGGCAGCGGAGACCCTTCCGCCCCATCGCCCCTATGACTGTCCTATTGATCTCTTGCCTGGTGCTGAGCCTCCCCGGGGTCGAGTCTATCCATTATCTTTCCCGGAAACGGAGGCAATGTCTCAGTACTTTCAAGAGAATCTGGCAAGAGGGTTCATCAGGAAGTCAGTGTCACCTGCTGGGGCAGGGTTCTTTTTCGTGCAGAAGAAGAATGGAGAACTACGTCCATGCATAGACTACAGAGGTCTTAATGCTATCACAGTTAAGAACAAGTACCCTTTGCCTTTGCTATCTGAGCTTTTCGATAGGCTTTGGGGAGCTAGAGTGTTTACTAAACTAGATCTGCGGGGTGCTTATAACCTGATACGCATCCGTGAGGGGGACGAATGGAAAACGGCATTTAACACCAGAGATGGGCACTATGAGTATCTGGTGATGCCTTTCGGGCTCTGTAACGCACCTGCCGTTTTCCAAGACTTTGTCAACGACATCTTCTGGGATATGCTTTCCACCTCGGTTGTAGTCTATCTGGATGATATTCTCATCTTTTCTCCAGATATTGACTCCCACCGGAGAGATGTTGGCAGAGTCTTCGACCTCCTACGGGCAAACTCTCTTTATGCGAAGTTGGAGAAGTGTGTGTTTGAGCAGGAGTCCTTACCTTTCCTGGGCTATATCATCTCCGCCCAGGGATTGGCTATGGATCCTGACAAACTACAGGCTGTGGTGGACTGGCAAGAACCCCATTCACTTAAAGCGGTGCAGCGCTTTATGGGGTTCATTAATTATTACCGCCAGTTCATTCCCCATTTCTCAACTTTGGTAGCTCCCTTGGTAGCCCTCACCAAGAGGGAGCAAATCCCAAAGTGTGGTCTGAAGAGGTCTCCAGGGCCTTTTCTTCTACTAAGTCTCATTTTGCTAGCGCTCCCATCCTACATTGTCCCGATGTCGATAAGCCGTTTATAATGGAGGTGGATGCCTCTTCCGTTGGTGCTGAAGCAGTCCTCTTCCAAAAGGATGCTCAAGGTCGGAAGCATCCGTGCTTCTTCTTCTCCAAGACCTTCACACCAGGGGAGAGGAATTATTCCATCGGGGACAGGGAGTTGCTAGCGATGAAATTGGCTTTCTCAGAGTGGAGACATCTCTTGGAGGGGGCTCGTTTTCCCTTTCAAGTTTTTACTGACCACAAAAATTTGCTATATTTGCAAACAGCCCAGCGGCTAAATTCTCGCCAGGCCAGATGGTCCTTATTCTTCTCCCGATTCCACTTCACCCTCCATTATCTCACTGGGGAGAAGAACATTCGAGCTGATGCTCTTTCTCGCTCTGTTGTGTCATCTGAGGAGGAGGAAGGAGAGTCTCTTGTTCCTTCTGAGAGCTTGAGAACCGTGGCTCCGATGTCGCTTGAGTCTGTGCCTCCGGGCAAGACTTTTGTGCCCATAAATTTGCGACCGGAGGTTCTCTCTTGGGCTCATTCCTCCAGGGTGGGTGGCACTTTGGGACAAAAAGGACATCTGAGCTGCTGGCGAGGACGTACTGGTGGCCGCATATGCTCCGAGATGTCAGAGATTACGTTCTGGCGTGTGTCTCATGCGCCAAAAATAAGTCTCCTCGACAACGGCCGTCTGGGTTACTCTTTTCCTTGCCGGTCGCAGACAGGCCCTGGGAGATGGTCGGGATGGACTTTGTGGTGGGTTTGCCCAAGTCTCGCGGCTGTACCATCATTTGGGTCGTTACCGATCATTTCTCGAAAATGGTGCATTTGGTGCCACTCCCACGGTTACCTTTTGCACGGGCCTTGGCAGCGTTGTTCATAAGACACGTCTTCCGCCTACACGGCATGCCAGACAAAATTGTCAGTGACCGGGGTCCCCAGTTTGCGTCTCGGTTTTGGAGAGAGCTTTGTTGTCTTCTCAGCATTGAGTTAAAACTCTCTTCCGCATATCATCCCGAGACGAATGGGTTGGTAGAGAGGGCCAATCAGACTCTGGTCACATATCTGCGACATTTTGTTTCTGCCAGGCAGGATGACTGGGCATCTTTATTACCATGGGCAGAGTTCGCCCTTAATAACGCTGTAGCTGACTCCACCGGTCAGACTCCTTTCATCCTTAATTACGGCCAGCATCCACGGGTTCCTGTGCCTATGCCCGTGTCCTCTGCTGACTCCAGGGTGGCAGACTGGGCAGTGGAGGCACGGGACATTTGGGACCGCACTCAGGATGCCATTCGGGCCTCGAAGGAGAGAATGAGGTCCTCCGCCGATGCACATCGGCGCCCTGCCCCGACCTTTGCTCCTGGCGATTTAGTGTGGCTCTCCGCCCGTAACATCAGGCTGCGTGTAGAGTCCACTAAGTTTGCACCTCGCTACTTGGGTCCCTTCAAGGTCCTCGAACAGGTTAATCCTGTGGTCTACCGTCTGGTCCTTCCGCCACGCCTGGGTATCACCGACACCTTTCATGTGTCCCTCTTGAAACCCGTGTATATGTCCCGGTTTTCCGAGTCATCTGCTGGGACATCGGTGTTGTGGATTCTGTTTTTGGGCTCCCTCTGGTGGTTACAGATGGTACTGGGTGACTTGTGTTCTCTGCGGTCTCTGGTGTCCACCTGTTCTATCAGGATATGGGAGTTTCCAATTTAACCTGGCTTTCTTGTCATTTCCTCGCCGGCGATCAATGTTATCAGTGTGTCTTGTTACCTCTGCTTCCCGCTTCTGTAATCTTCAGGACAAGCTAAGTTTTTGATTTTCCTGTTCCACGTTTTGCTTTATTTTTGTTTTAGTCCAGCTTGCAGTTATGTGATTCCTTGTTGCTGGTTGCTCTAGTGGGCTGATATTACTCCTCATGTTCCATGAGTTGGCACATGAGTTCAGGTAATTTCAGGATGGTTTTTTGTAGGGTTTTTCGCTGACCGCGCAGTTCACTTTTGTATCCTCTGCTATCTAGTTTTAGCGGGCCTCATTTTGCTGAATCTGTTTTCATTACTACGTATGTGCTTTCCTCTCATTTCACCGTCATTACATGTGGGGGGCTGCTATTTCTATGGGGTGTTTCTCTGGAGGCAAGAGAGGTCTTTGTTTCTTCTAATAGGGGAAGCTAGTCCTTCGGCTGGCGCGAGACGTCTAGAATCATCGTAGGCACGTTCCCCGGCTACTGCTAGTGTTGTGAATTAGGTTCAGGATCGCGGTCAGCTCAGTTTCCATCACCCTAGAGCTTGTTCTGATTTTTGTGTGCTTGTCCTTTTGTGATCCCCTGCCATTGGGATCATGACAGTATCGCCGGCCCAAAAGTGGTAATCGTATTGGCTGAAGTAGGAGGAAAAGTAGTCTGAGGAAGTTTTTTTTTTTTTTTTCCTTCCCTCAGAGTTTGCTGCCTAGCCTTAATTGCAGCCTGGCTGCGTCTTACCTCCTCTTAATCCTTGAATGGCTCTGACCTCAGCTGTTTATCATGGACGTCCAGAGTTTGGCTTCCAGCCTGAATAATTTTGCTGCTAAGGTTCAAAATATACAAGATTTTGTTGTACATGCTCCTATGTCTGAACCTAGAATTCCTATCCCAGAGTTTTTTTCTGGAGATAGATCTAGTTTTCTGAATTTTAGGAACAATTGCAAGTTGTTTCTTTCTTTGAAATCTCGCTCCTCTGGAGACCCTGCTTAGCAAGTCAAAATTGTAATATCTTTCCTGCGGGGTGACCCTCAGAATTGGGCATTTGCATTGGCACCAGGGGATCCTGCATTGCTCAATGTGGATGCGTTTTTTCTGGCATTGGGTTTGCTCTATGAGGAACCTAACCTAGAGATTCAGGCTGAAAAAGCTTTATTGGCTCTCTCTCAGGGGCAAGATGAAGCAGAAATATATTGTCAGAAATTTCGGAAATGGTCGGTGCTTACTCAGTGGAATGAGTGCGCTCTGGCTGCAAAATTCAGAGATGGCCTTTCTGAGGCCATTAAAGATGTTATGGTGGGGTTCCCGGCGCCTACAGGTCTGAATGAGTCTATGACTATGGCTATTCAGATTGATCGGCGTTTACGGGAGTGCAAACCTGTGCACCATTTGGCGGTGTCTTCTGAACAGGCACCTGAGACAATGCAATGTGATAGATTTCAGTCCCGAAGTGAACGGCAAAACTATAGGCGGAAAAATGGGTTGTGTTTTTGTTGTGGTGATTCAGCTCATGTTATATCAGCATGCTCTAAACGCACAAAAAAGGTTGATAAGTCTGTTGCCATTAGTACTTTACAGTCTAAGTTCATTCTGTCTGTGACTCTGATTTGTTCATTATCAGCCATTTCCGTCGATGCCTATGTGGATTCAGGTGCTGCCCTGAGTCTTATGGATTGGTCATTTGCCAACCGCTGTGGGTTTAGTCTGGAGCCTCTGGAAGTCCCTATTCCTTTGAAAGGAATTGACTCTACACCTTTGGCTATGAATAAACCTCAGTACTGGACACACGTGACCATGCGTATGACTCCCGTTCATCAGGAGGTGATTCGCTTCCTGGTACTGTATAATTTACATGATGTCTTAGTGCTTGGTCTGCCATGGTTACAAACTCATAACCCAGTCTTGGACTGGAAGGCGATGTCTGTGTTAAGCTGGGGATGTCAGGGGGTTCATGATGATGCACCTCCGATTTCTATCGCTTCATCTACTCCTTCTGAGGTTCCTGTATTTTTGTCTGATTATCGGGATGTTTTTGAGGAGCCTAAGCTCATTTCGCTTCCTCCTCACAGGGATTGCGATTGTGCTATAGATTTGATTCCTGGCAGTAAATTTCCTAAAGGTCGTTTGTTCAATCTGTCAGTGCCAGAGAATACTGCTATGCGGGATTATGTTAAGGAGTCCTTGGAAAAGGGACATATCCGTCCATCTTCATCTCCTTTGGGAGCAGGTTTTTTTTTCATGGCCAAAAAAGATGGTTCCTTGAGGCCTTGTATAGATTACCGTCTTTTGAATAAGATTACGGTCAAATATCAGTATCCTTTGCCATTGTTGACTGATTTGTTCGCTCGCATTAAGGGGGCTAAATGGTTCACTAAGATTGA
This sequence comes from Ranitomeya imitator, assembly GCF_032444005.1. Taxonomy (NCBI): domain Eukaryota; kingdom Metazoa; phylum Chordata; class Amphibia; order Anura; family Dendrobatidae; genus Ranitomeya; species Ranitomeya imitator. The sequence goes on along the minus strand of NC_091286.1, from coordinate 248,950,254 downwards.
TCTTCGGGGTGCGTATAATCTTGTGCGGATTAAGCAGGGTGATGAGTGGAAAACAGCATTTAATACGCCTGAGGGCCATTTTGAGTATTTGGTGATGCCTTTTGGACTTTCTAATGCTCCTTCTGTCTTCCAGTCCTTTATGCACGATATTTTCCGTGAATATCTGGATAAATTTATGATTGTGTATTTGGATGATGTTTTGGTTTTTTCTGATGACTGGGAGTCCCATGTTCAGCAGGTCAGGAAGGTGTTTCAGGTCCTGCGGGCCAATTCTTTGTTTGTAAAAGGTTCAAAGTGTCTCTTTGGAGTCCAGAAGATTTCTTTTTTGGGGTATATTTTTTCCCCTTCTACTATTGAGATGGATCCCGTCAAGGTTCAAGCTATTTGTGACTGGACGCAGCCTACATCTCTTAAGAGTCTACAGAAGTTCTTGGGCTTTGCTAATTTTTATCGTCGTTTCATAACTAATTTTTCTAGTGTTGTTAAGCCTTTGACGGATCTGACTAAGAAGGGTGCTGATGTTGCTGATTGGTCTCCTGCGGCTGTGGAGGCCTTTCAGGAACTTAAGCGCCGGTTTTCTTCTGCTCCTGTGTTGCGTCAGCCAGATGTTTCGCTTCCTTTTCAGGTTGAGGTTGATGCTTCTGAGATTGGAGCGGGGGCGGTTTTGTCACAGAGAAGCTCCGATTGCTCGGTGATGAAGCCATGTGCGTTCTTTTCTAGAAAGTTTTCGCCCACTGAGCGGAATTATGATGTTGGTAATCGGGAGCTTTTGGCCATGAAGTGGGCATTTGAGGAGTGGCGTCATTGGCTTGAGGGTGCTAGACATCGTGTGGTGGTCTTGACTGATCACAAAAATCTGATTTACCTTGAGTCTGCCAAGCGTCTGAATCCTAGACAGGCTCGTTGGTCACTGTTTTTCTCCCGTTTCGATTTTGTGGTTTCATACCTGCCAGGTTCAAAGAATGTGAAGGCGGATGCTCTTTCTAGGAGTTTTGTGCCTGATTCCCCTGGAAATTCTGAGCCTACTGGTATCCTTAGGGATGGGGTGATTTTGTCGGCTGTCTTCCCAGACTTGCGACGTGCTTTGCAGGAGTTTCAGGTGGATAAACCTGATCGTTGTCCGCCTGAAAGACTGTTTGTTCCGGATAATTGGACCAGTAGAGTCATCTCCGAGGTCCATTCTTCTGCGTTGGCAGGTCATCCTGGAATATTTGGTACTAGAGACTTGGTGGCCAGGTCTTTTTGGTGGCCTTCCTTGTCGAGGGATGTGCGTTCTTTTGTGCAGTCTTGTGAAGTTTGCGCTCGGGCTAAGCCTTGCTGTTCTCGGGCCAGTGGATTGTTGTCACCTTTGCCTATCCCGAAGAGGCCTTGGACGCACATTTCCATGGACTTTATTTCGGATCTCCCTGTCTCTCAAAAAATGTCCGTCATCTGGGTTGTGTGTGACCGCTTTTCTAAGATGGTTCATCTGGTCCCCTTGCCTAAGTTACCTTCCTCCTCTGAGTTGGTCCCTCTGTTTTTTCAGAACATGGTTCGTTTGCATGGGATTCCGGAGAACATTGTTTCTGACAGGGGATCCCAGTTTGTGTCTAGATTTTGGCGGACGTTCTGTGCTAAGATGGGCATTGATTTGTCCTTTTCGTCTGCATTCCATCCTCAGACGAATGGCCAGACGGAACGAACTAATCAGACCTTGGAAACTTATTTAAGGTGTTTTGTTTCTGCTGATCAAGATGACTGGGTTACCTTTTTGCCGCTTGCCGAATTTGCCCTTAATAATCGGGCTAGTTCTGCTACCTTGGTTTCTCCTTTCTTTTGTAATTCGGGGTTTCATCCTCGTTTTTCCTCTGGTCAGGTGGAGCCTTCTGATTGTCCTGGAGTGGACATGGTGGTGGATAGGTTGCATCAGATTTGGAGTCATGTGGTGGACAATTTGAAGTTGTCCCAGGAGAGGGCTCAGCAGTTTGCTAATCGCCGTCGCCGCGTGGGTCCTCGACTTCGTGTTGGGGACTTGGTGTGGTTGTCTTCTCGTTTTGTTCCTATGAAGGTCTCTTCTCCTAAGTTCAAGCCTCGGTTTATCGGTCCCTATAGGATCTTGGAAATTCTTAACCCTGTGTCGTTTCGTTTGGATCTCCCGGCATCGTTTGCTATTCATAATGTGTTCCATCGGTCGTTGTTGCGGAAGTATGAGGTACCTGTTGTTCCTTCGCTTGAGCCTCCTGCTCCGGTGCTGGTGGAGGGAGAATTGGAGTATGTTGTGGAGAAGATCTTGGATTCTCGTGTTTCCAGATGGAAACTTCAGTATTTGATCAAGTGGAAGGGTTATGGTCAGGAGGATAATTCTTGGGTGGTTGCCTCTGATGTTCATGCTGCTGATTTGTCCATGCATTTCATAGGGCTCGTCCTGGTCGCCCTGGTGGTTCTCGTGAGGGTTCGGTGACCCCTCCTCAAGGTGGGGTACTGTTGTGGATTCTGTTTTTGGGCTCCCTCTGGTGGTTACAGATGGTACTGGGTGACTTGTGTTCTCTGCGGTCTCTGGTGTCCACCTGTTCTATCAGGATATGGGAGTTTCCTATTTAACCTGGCTTTCTTGTCATTTCCTCGCCGGCGATCAATGTTATCAGTGTGTCTTGTTACCTCTGCTTCCCGCTTCTGTAATCTTCAGGACAAGCTAAATTTTTGATTTTCCTGTTCCACGTTTTGCTTTATTTTTGTTTTAGTCCAGCTTGCAGTTATGTGATTCCTTGTTGCTGGTTGCTCTAGTGGGCTGATATTACTCCTCATGTTCCATGAGTTGGCACATGAGTTCAGGTAATTTCAGGATGGTTTTTTGTAGGGTTTTTCGCTGACCGCGCAGTTCACTTTTGTATCCTCTGCTATCTAGTTTTAGCGGGCCTCATTTTGCTGAATCTGTTTTCATTACTACGTATGTGCTTTCCTCTCATTTCACCGTCATTACATGTGGGGGGCTGCTATTTCTATGGGGTGTTTCTCTGGAGGCAAGAGAGGTCTTTGTTTCTTCTAATAGGGGAAGCTAGTCCTTCGGCTGGCGCGAGACGTCTAGAATCATCGTAGGCACGTTCCCCGGCTACTGCTAGTGTTGTGAATTAGGTTCAGGATCGCGGTCAGCTCAGTTTCCATCACCCTAGAGCTTGTTCTGTTTTTTGTGTGCTTGTCCTTTTGTGATCCCCTGCCATTGGGATCATGACACATTGGGATCATGACACATCGGGTTCGTCTACGGACGATTATGAGGTGAACGCTATTTTGGGGTTCAAGGTGGTACGTGGCAAAAAATTTTATTTGGTAGACTGGAAGGGTTATGGCCCCGAGGACAGGTCCTGGGAGCCTGTTGAGCACAATCGGGCCCCGCAGCTCATTGCTGCCTTCGAACGTAGCGAGGCCCAAGGAGGGGGGGCCCTAGGAGGGGGGTAATGTTAGGAGTCGAGTTTCCTCTGCTGCACAGGGGGAATCTCGATCCGTCTCTGCTGCGGTCTCCCATTCTTCTCCAGCCGCAGTGGAGTCTGCTCAGCAGGGACGTCGATCCCAGCGTCTCGCTCAGTCTGACTCTGTGCGAAGAGTTACTGCTGCTTTTCCTGCTTCTGCCACTGCAGCCAGTGCTGGGCAGCGGCGAGTATACGTTTCTGGATCTAAGTCCTGCTTTTCTCTGTCTGAGCATGCCCAGGGCAGGATCTCCCGTTGGAGATCGAGGGTCACATGCTCAGGTATTGCAGCACATCCCATTGGTCCTTTTGGCAGGTCCTGAAAGGGCAAAACTTCTGTAGCTGTTTCCTGTGCTGCAGCTATATAAACTGCGCATGACCGCACGGCCATGCGCTAGTATTGTCTTGTAAATATGTGTGTGTGTTGTGAGTGAAAGTCGCTCTTTAAATAACCCTCCCTATTGAATGATTGTTCGCGGAAGGTGTATGTTTGCTATCTAGTGCCCGACTTATCCAACAGCACGTAACACACATTACAGCTACCAATTGCTGTGTCCGCCTGTACGGCGCCGTGCGCTTGCTCTGCGCTTTCCTGACCCAAGCCTGGGTGGTTAGTGGCGTCCGTCAGTGCGGCACCGCACGCACTCTTGTGCCTTTATATTATTATTTAGTTTCCTTACACACCCAGTTGCGGTGTTGTGCCAGCAAGTGTCTAATCGGACTTCAATCCTAGTTGGGGTTGAGTTCGCTGACTTCTTGCTCGCGCTCTATGTGCGGTACCGCGGTCCTGTGACGCAACAGGATTGCTTCCTTCACGCAGGGTGAAGTTAACTCGTGCGTGTATGCTTTAGTACCGCCATATAGTCCGTCTTACTAGCAGCAGGGTTTTTACCTGCACGGTGGACCTCGGACTGCGAACGCACCTAGTTCCATTTCATCTTGTACTTGGTGCGTTCCGCCAGTCCTTAACAATTGGTTTGTGAAAAAAGTAGCTTTGGACAGTTAAAGTTAGAGATGAGCAGATCAGGTAAAATTCGAATTTGTTTGTTGGAGTGGATTTTCCCAAGAAATTCAATTTACAGATAAGTTATTTTCTCCAAATGTAATGTTCCTTATTATACTCTAGGGCAGGGGTGTCAAACTGCATTCCTCGAGGGCCTCAGACCATGCGTGTTTTCAAGATTTCCTTAGCATTGCACAAGGTGCTGGAATCATTCTCTGCAGTTGATTAAATTATCACCTGTGCAATGCAAGGAAATCCTGAAAACATGACCTGTTTGCAGCCCTCGAGGAATGCAGTTTGACACCCCCGCTCTAGGGTCTCTCTGCAGACCCTATAGCATTATAAACATATGTAAAATATAAAACAGTACTTGTACTCACCTCTCTGGCTTCTCCCTGCCCATTTTTTGATCATCCATGGCTCCTTTTGCACTGCATTTCTAGCCAAATGTTCACTCTTGGTTGGGCTTTTCAGCTGTGAGTAGGCCACAGAGCATGTGCAGTAAACTCCAGGGCCTGCTTGCGGCCAGAATCCCCAACCTGTACTGTACACCGGACTGGGAGATGAAACATGATGGAGGTGCAGAGGACCAAACAGCGGGCTAGTACCAGACAGCGGGCAGGGAGCAGCAGTGGTGGGCAGAAAGGTGATCAGTGAGGTATATATAATTTTTGTTGTTTAATGTTTTTCTGGCACTCTACTGTTCCACAATTTGCATGGAGCTGATAGCAAAGCAAATCTATATTCTCCAGAATACAGATTTTTTTTTAATCTGAGTAGAATTTAATTCCATTTGAATAAATTTGCACATTCCTAGCCAAAGTATTTTTAGTCTTTGTTATGTCACAAACGTCTTCAAAAAATATTTTCAACTGGGAATCTAATTTTTCCTCTTTATTGTAGTATATGATGACCATTTGTCTTGAACCTGCAGATGTTAGTTTTAGAGTTGCTATGCTTCTGTTATTCCTTTAAATTTACATTCAACTCTGGTAAATATTATGTGCAGTCTGGAAATATCTGTACTGTGAATATTTCTCTTCTCTTTATATTTCATTGGAGTTATAGTCATGGATGAAAATTGATTATCACTGCAATAAAGCTCACATACAAATCAAGATTTGCCATTAGGATGAATTTAGAGAAAGCTAAGCTTTGTACTAAGATGTGTAATAGGTCTATTTCTTATGCATTTGCTCATCATTCAAACCAAAAATGTAGTTTTTGTCTGTGACATCTATTTAATGGTGTCTTATCATGCTTGTTGTACATTGACATAATACCGCATTAGCTACAAAGGTTTATATTGCTTTTTTGATCATTTCTACATGCCATAAATACCAGAGAGCAAAATTACACAATTTATGGATAATATAAATATTGGGAAGTAATATACATGTCTTCTGAAGGACCTATATTGCTCCTGCTAAAGTGACTGTATAGATTTACTGTATGTACCAAAGTGTAAATATGTATATGTTCTGATAATCTGCACTAAAACTACAGAAGCATCCAGGCATTATCTTGATTGCATGTTTGTGCATTACACAGTGTTGACAATTATTAAAATGAATATAAAAACTGAGTTAGGCTGCATTTAGATAGGCCAAGCACTGGCAATAAATGTTCACCAATTGACTACACAGAATTGTTAAAGGCCATTTAATAACCTGTTTAGTCAAGCCATCCTGAGTTCTATGTGCACAGAATGAGCATTAATTGTTGGGTGGTCATGGCCTGTTTAGACCGTAAACAATTGTTGGCCTATATAAATGAATCCTAAGCCATGGTGTTATACTTATAATCGCTAAAAACAATTTAAAAATACTGAGCAAATAAATCATATTTCACTTATCATTGACTGGGTCATGATGTAATAAAAAGGCTTTTTCAATATGTGCATTTTTTTCCATTTTTTGCAGGTCAGGAATCAATGGGACAATTTCAGTGCAAGCACTAGATGGTCCAAAAGCCAGTATTATGCCCAGTATATACAGCTCTACTTCACAACCTGGTTATACTATATTGGATGTTGACTCTCATGAACTATTGTTTGTCGGAGGCTTGACTGGACATGTAAAGGTTAGTTGGATATTGTGCATTAAATACATGTAGAACTTAACGGTAAACTATGTAGTGCTAGATAGTTGTATAAATCAAGGACATTGTACATAGTGACAGGCTAAGCAGGTGTAAAAATGTATATAATCCCTTAACTAATTTCAAGGGTTATGAAAAGTGTATATAGGAAAAAGCTCTAGACCCTTGTGGGCAAAATGGGAGAAAAGACTTATTATGATCTTTACAATGTATGCCAAAACAAGGTCCTTTGCTCCTTTGTGGTATAGATTAATTTCTGTTATTTTAAAGTATATTTCATTGATGTGGCACGTAACACAAGACTGATTCAGCACCATAAAAAAAAACCTTGTTCTCCGGTAACTAGGATGCACCATATGACTGATAAGATTATGTGCTCAACTAAAAAAAAAGCAAATATCATGGTCTTCAACTAAAAGAACAAAAAAAAGGTACTCACCATTCTCTAAAATAGAACCTTTATTTTCAGCAAGTTAAAAATTGGTTGCAGTGGGATGTGGGTAGCCCTTTGGATGACGGTCGTTTCACGTTATACTAACACTTCAAAGGATGCTAAAACCACTTGTGGGCAAATTTATTTTGATCTTTACAAGGAACACCACCATAAGGTCCAATGTTCCTTTGTGGTCTAGATTAATTTCTGCTCTTTTAAAAATATATTACATTGATGTGGCAAACATCCTCTCAGTAGTCTGCAATTTTTATTTAATGCATTATTAGTAGTGTTGAGCATTCCGATACCGCAAATATCGGGTATCGGCCGATACTTGCGGTATCGGAATTCCGATACCGAGTTCCGATACTTTTGTGGTATCGGGAATCGGTATCGGATCCATAGTGATGTGTAAAATAAAGAATTAAAATAAAAAATATTGATATATTCACCTCTCCGGCGGCCCCTGGACATCACAGGCTTCTTTGTTTAAAATGAGCGCATTTAGGACCTGAGAATGACGTCACGGCTTCTGATTGGTCGCGTGCCGCTCATGTGACCGCCACGCGACCAATCACAAGCCGCGACGTCATTCTCAGGCACTAAACTCCTCATTCTAGGAATTTAGGACCTGCGAATGACGTCGCGGCTTCTGATTGGTCGCGTGGCGGTCACATGAGCGGCACGCGACCAATCAGAAGCCGAGACGTCATTCTCAGGTCCTAAATGCGCTCATTTTAAACAAAGAAGCCTGCCGGTTACCCGCGGTGATGTCCAGGGGCCGCCGGAGAGGTGAATATATCAATATTTTTGATTTTAATTCTTTATTTTACACATTAATATGGATCCCAGGGCCTGAAGGAGAGTTTCCTCTCCTTCAGACCCTGGGAACCATCAGGATACCTTCCGATACTTGGTGTCCAATTGACTTGTATTGGTATCGGATATCGGTATCGGCGATATCCGATACTTTTCGGGTATCGGCCGATACTATCCGATACCGATACTTTCAAGTATCGGACGGTATCGCTCAACACTAATTATTAGACATGACCTTATCAAATATATTCCAGAGCACTGAACTATATAATAATTGACAACCAGCATGGATTCAGGAAAAACAAGTCATATCTAACCAACATGTGGGATTTCTATGAGGAGATGTTAGGGGTCGAGTTCCTGCCTCTGCACAGGGGGAATCTCGATCCGTCTCCGCTGCGGTCTCCCATTCTTCTGCAGCCACAGTGGAGTCTGCTCAGCAGTGACGTCGATCCCAGCGTCTCGCTCAGTCTGACTCTGTGCAAAGAGTTACTGCTGCATTTCCTGCTTCTGCCATTGAAGCCAGTGCTGGGCAGCGGCGAGTGGGCGTTTCTGGATCTAAGTCCTGCTTTTCTCTGTCTGAGCATGCCCAGGGCAGGATCTCCCGTTGGAGATCGAGGGTCACATGCTCAGGTATTGCAGCACATCCCATTGGTCCTCCAGGAAGGTCCTGAAAGGGCAAAACTTCGGTAACAGCTTCCTGTGCTGCAACTATATAAGCTGCGCATGACCGCACGGCCATGCGCTAGTATTGTCTTTGATATTATGTGTGTGTGTAGATGGATGTATGTCGAAGGATGAAAGCTCCTAAATATCCCTCCCTAGTGTTGTTGACTGTTTGCGGATGATGGTAGCTATCTAGCGCCCGACTAGCCATCAGCACGAAACACACATAACAGCGTCTAGTTGCTGTGACCGCCTGTACGGCGCCCTGCGCTTACCTGACCCAAGCCTGGGTGGTTAGTGGCGTCCGTCAGTGCGGCACCGCACGCACTCTTGTGCCTTTATATATTATTAT